>NW_024543097.1:18207500-18652500 GCF_018167655.1 Microtus oregoni | reverse complement strand
ACATCATGATGTTTTGGTATGCCCACACACACACATGCACAAGCATGCATGCACGCACACACACCATTAAGCATTTTATATGCCACCTTCCTTCTTAATCTCATTATTTTTGATAGTTCTTGTAATTCAACAACAGACAACTATGGTAAGTTACCAGAAACTACACTATACACAGCAGAATATTTTCCCAGAGACCAGACAATTGCAGTGCCAGAAAATCTGAGCCATATTATCTATTTGGAAACCTATTTTGGTCACCGCATTCTCTAGTCTTCTCAGTAAAGCCAGTCTGGGGAATTCTTCCTGCCTGCACAATAAAATGATATTATCCAATCAGGATCAAATCATAGCTTTCAACAGTAGAGTGTGAATGGTACCTTTGGTTTCCCAAAACAAAAATTACTGGTTTTATGTCAACAGCTTCCACATGTAATAGTATACAGCTGGTTTTGTTTGTCCCATAATAATTTAAACAAGCAGTTGGCTTTATTAGCCTCCTTTTCCATAGAAACTATTGCATCTCATTTTTTTTAAAGGGACAAAAATAAAAACAAAGACTATTGTTCCTTACAGTAATGACTGTTACTGAACCACTGTCTGTATAAGAACTCATGCTTTAAAATATTTAGTGATAGAATATCACCGCAGTTCCTAAGCAATAAAGTACTCACCCTGTATTTCTAGGATACCATTTTTAGGGAAAAAAATGCTTTCATATATAGTTCCCCATAGCCACAGTAGAAAGACATCAGCAGTATCTTATCTCTCGTGGCTCAGAGCTGGCTGATAAACCAAAACAGATAGTACTGGAAAATGTTGCTATCTAGATTGCTGTTATTTCTCCCTTTTGCACATCCGAGCCTTATGCTAAGAGTTGGAATTTGCAGAACTTTGCAGACAGTCCCCCGGCACCAAGCTCTGATATAGTCTTCTTCCCCCAGAGTGGAAATGGGCTTTCATTTCATGATGCATAGAAGATTTTGAGGGGGTGGTGCTGGCAGTCTGGAAGGAGGGACGGAAGCGTCTCTCCCAGGACTGTGTGCTCAGATGAAAAGACTGTTAGGGTGAGCAGGAAGGTACTATATTTGTGTCTTGCAAAGGTATTAGAATCATTGGTTTGAGTTATGAATATGTATTCAAATAACTTTACTTTGCAGGAACAAAATGGTGACAATAGAATGGCTGTGGGTCTTTTCTGATTCTGTCTTTTATCACCAAGCTTTTTATGAAACATTTGCAGGCGATATTGGAAATTTAGGGAACTTGGACTAAAGCTTCTTATTAAATTTTTATGTGGCTTTGATTTCCTTATGGCTTCCATTGATCAGAAAAACGATTGAAGTTGTGTTTTAGAACTGATAATATTTTTCAAATGTAAGAGGCATCTGAAAATACCCTTTTAATTGGTCTTTTTCTTTTTTTTTTTTTAAATTTATTTATTTATTAAGGATTTCTGCCTCGTCCCCACAACCGCTTCCCATTTCCCTCCCCCTCCCCTGATCAAGTCCCCCCCCCCCATCATCTGCTCGAAGAGCAATCAGGGTTCCCTGACCTGTGGGAAGCCCAAGGACTGCCCACCTCTATCCAGGTCTCGTAAGGTGAGCATTCAAACTGCCTAGGCTCCCACAAAGCCAGTACGTGCAGTAGGATCAAAAACCCACTGCAATTGTTCTTGAATTCTCAGTATTCCTCATTGTCCGCTATGTTCAGCTAGCCTTAGCGATCAGGGAAATGCAAATCAAGACAACTTTAAGATACCACCTTACACCTGGTCTTTTTCTTATTAATCTGATTTGTTTTTATTTCGAGACATGGTCTCGCTATATAAACTTTGCTCTTCTGGAGTTTACTACATAGACCAGGATGGCCCTAAAGTCAGAGGTCTGCCTGCCTCCGTCTCCTGACTGCTGAGATTAAAGGCATGCACAACCGCACCTAGCTTACTTTTCCATATTGTAAAGAAGAATGCTTTAGTAAACTAGATATGAATTTTATTTTATCAAGCCTAGATAATTGCTTTTCCTGCAATCAAGCTGTTCATCTTCCTTAGTTTCATTTTTTCCATCTTAAAGAACATTCTGTCCTTAACCTGCCTGATGGTGTTATCTTGGTAAACCGCTGAGATGGAGAAGTCTCAAATGATGCAGTAGGCCAATAGATGCTTCTCCTTTACAAAGTGTCATAAGCTAAATTATCACAGAGCCCATAAAATATTTGAAGTTTTCATTTCCTTTATATATATGTATATGTAATGCTCATGTGTATCGTGTGGTTATGTGTGTGCTAGACTGAACTTGTCAAAGTTAGAGCAATATTTGACAGTTAACTCTCTCGTCTCCATTAGGTGGTTCCTGGGGAGTGAACTCACGTTGTCGGGATTGACAGCGAACCCCTTTCCCTACTGAACCACCACTTTTACCCTAATTATTTGAAATATGGTTAGTAATTGTTCGACAGTAAAAGCTGTAATTTCAAGATATTGTTTACCAACAGTATTTTTAGTGTTTATCATTTTAAAAAAGCATAATTGGCTTTGTTGGCAATACCAGTGATATAATTTATTACATCACAGAGATGATGTTTTTCATTCATTTGTTCATATATTGTGAGAAAGGATCTTGCTATGCTATTCATTCTGGCTATCCCAGAAGTCACTCACTAGGGCCAGAATGGCCTCACGCTCTTGGCAGTCTTCTCCTCCGCAGCATCATGATTGCAGGATAGCAAGCATGCGCCACCACACCTCTTTCCTTCTTTAATCAAGTGCGTTCTTTTCTTGACGTCATCGCCTTCAGCAGTGAGCTGTCTCATCAAAAGTTTCTTCCTCTGCATTTCTCACAGTACATGAAGACCCATAACACTAACTTTCCAGATGGATTATTTTTTTTTAATTTTTTTTTCTTTTTTAAATATTTATTTATTTATTATGTATACAGTATACAATATTCTGTCTGTGTGTATGTCTGCAGACCAGAAGAGGGCAGAAGACCTCATTACAAATGGTTATGAGCCACCATGTGGTTGCCGGGAATTGAACTCTCGACCTTTAGAAGAGCAGGCAATGCTCTTAACCACTGAGCCATCTCTCCAGCCCCAAGATGGATTATTTCTTACAGCTGGGATTTCAGCTTAAAGTATATGCCTTATTGGTGACAAACTCTAAAATTAATGTGTTTCAGTAAAAAATTATAATCACCAACATAATCCTTCAAGAGTTTGACAAATACCATTTTCCAACCTATTTTCCAAAAAATTACATCTCAGGAATAAAAAAAGAAAACCACTATTCATCTACTTATGAAGAAATTTAATTTTATTCGAATATACAATTTAATCTTTATAGAAAGGAGAACCATGGGATTTTTAAAGGCTAGCCACAATCACAGATTTAAATAGATTGAAATTGAACCCAATGAAAATGACAAGAACTATACCCCATTATCTCCGATGTTCTGCAGGCATGAACTAGAAGACTTGTAATCCTATCCCAACATTAACTACCTTGGTGGCCTTAAATGGATGAGCACAGTGACTTTTCTCTTAAAAAATAAGGTGATGTGCAGTCTGCTAAGTCTTCTCACAATGCACTCATGAGAATAAAACAAACAGCATTGCAAAGAATATGTGCACTCATGTTCTGCCGACCTTGAGACCGCTGAAGATGTCCATGAGTCATCCTTTCCCATTCGTCTGTCCAGTTGCACTCTGAAAATGATGCATTCTCTATGCAGATTTTGGATTCTTCTTACCTTAGTTGTAAGTAACATATCATGGTAACAGTATATTCCAAAACAAAACATTCTGTTTTTTTTTTTTTTATTACAGGTCTTTCCCCCATCTTATTGAACTGTGTGGTTTTCAGAGCTTTCAGCTGAAGGCAAATTGTTGATCGGATATTCTGTATTTTTAAATGAGCTCAATTTTAAGGAAAAGACATATATTTTTCTCTTCATACAGAAATTACTCTTTATCCCAAAAAGGGGTTATAAGTAAGATGGCAAATCAGACTATGATGGTTCATGCTCGACACTGATGGATGCTGAACTCGTTATAGTCTTTGCTCTCCCAAAATAATTAAGATGCTTGTCTTGTCTCATTCCATTTTTCTCTTCCTTTTCTTCATTTGTCTCTCCTTCTACCCTTCTTCCCTCATTCTTTTATTTTCTTTCCTGTCTTTATCTTCTTTGCGATTGACTTTAGCAGCCTAGGAAATAAGCAGCTGAAATGTAAACATTTTCTTGGCAAAAGAAGTTATCATCTAAGAATGTAAATTCCTAAAAGAAAGACATTCTCAAGTTTTTCTAATTTTAAATTGAGCAGCGGGTAAGATGAATAAATCACACCATGAATCTGATATTAACAGTAGTTTTCTATATTTTGTATATTAATATCTATAAAAATCTTCATGCATTGCATTTTGGCATTTAGCTTTTATCAAGAGAATCGGGTTGCACAATTTGATGTGTCCCTTTAACTCAATACCTTTCCTATTTCAGCAGTAAGCTTGAACTGGATTACGGCAAAAGAGTAAAACACGAACAGTTTTTCCCGAATTTTAAAAGGAATTTTGGTTTCATTTGCATTTCATCCCAATCATTTGGGCTTTCAGTTATAAGTACATGCTCAACTTCTTTAACATGCTCTTGTTGCTATATTTGCTTTCGAATTGGTACTTGTCACATCGCTCTGGGTTATCTGTGATGTGTTAGATGAGCTGTGTTCCGATCGCAGCTACTGTACTCATGGGTTTCCAAGGCCTGATACAGGTTCAAGCGCGAAGAATAGATTTTATTCATTTGGGACTCTGCTTGGGGTAACTTAGCCACTGTGGATGAAATGAACCTTTCCAGGACAAAACTGGAGGCAACCTTTTAAGTTTGGGGTGTGCTGATGATTATAAAAAGGGTTTGCCTCTGGACCTCGGCCACCAGCGTTTGTTAATTGGCATAACTGGAAGGAAAATCAGGAGTTTTGTATCTTTATGACAGGCTGTCTTAGTGTGGGGGCAGAGTGAGGCACCGGGAGCTGAGCAATACTCCTTGAATGTCACAAGCCCATTAGAGACAGTAGACTACATCTTAAGAGGCAGAGGAAGGAAGCAGAATTGGAACCTTTGCAAAGTAACTGCTGTAATGGGCATCTAGGCACCTAGCCCTGTGTACTACCTTTAGGCTGTTACAGACAATAATTTTTGTTTGCAGAGTGAAGCAGGCCTCTTAAAATATGGTGGAGTCATTCTAGAGGTGCAGAGTTAAAGCTGTGAAACTTGTGTTGGTGGTTTGGCAAGTCTCTTGTGTGTATTTATATGTGGGGGTCAGAAACATGGTTTGAACTGAGAATATGAAGCTTTTGAAGGTTAAATCTGTCTTTGAGAAGAGGTCTCCAAAGAGCATGACTAGAATTTGATCAAAGGGACAGTCTTGTCTGTAGAACACCTTTCAGAGATTTTAAACCTTGAATTGCCTCAGTTTCCCGGTCTGTAAAGTGGGGGTAATCGTGCGTATGATATAGCAGTGCATTTGGAGGCTGAAAGGAGTCAATTATGAAAAACGGTGACACGTAGTAAGACCTCAATAAATGCTCATGATCTGCCTCCCTCAGTTTAAAGTGGAGTGATCATGTCTGTCTACCTTATTGCATTGTTTTAAACAGCACAGTAGTAGGAAAACACTTACTCGTGCTTGATACACAGGTATCAAAGCATAACTCTCGAAGTAACAGCAGGGATTATAGGAGTCACAGAAAATGTAGGTTCTAAATTTCAAAAATCACATGATGGTAAAAAAAAGAACACCAAGGTTACTGTTTTTAAGACAATAGTATTTTATAATATCAGTTTTGAACATTACAATAATATTTATAAATAATTTTAGCCATGATTGTTCATGGTTTTAAGATGCTTAGACACTGTTTTCTCTGTATGTATCACAAGATCTATGTACAAAGCTCCTTGTTCCCACATTTTTGTGGCTGTCTTGTGCAACTGGTAACATTTCACCACACATTTTCTAGCAGAGGTTTTAAGAAGTGAAACTATTTTATCAACTGAAAAAATGTCATAAAGAAAGGAGTAACAATGACCAAATCATATCTGTATAATTTTCCAAATTTTATGATACTTGTTTTATGTATTCCAACCTCTTTGTTTTCTAAGATATGGGTTAAAAATTAGGTTACATGCACGATTTTTAGCTGCTAACTGTACAGTTTGAGACACTCAGATGATCTGCATCCACGTTGCTGGGGTCTGTTGATTCTGGCACTTTGCAACAGTAATGTCTGAAGTATGAATTATTGACTGAGTGCAGCTATGTCCGTATCAACCATAACACACACTTCAGTGCATACAGATTTCCAGCTAGGTCTTCTTCATAGGCCTGCTGTTGTCTGGTTCAAGCTTTTATTACTCGATTTCTCGTTTCACTTCTTTCTTGTTTAGAAATAGGGTCTTGCTACGATATGCAGGCTGGTTTGAATTTCTGGGCTCAGTCCCCCTGGCGCGTTTCCAGAGTAGTTGGGACTATATGCATACACCGGCACACCTGGCTCACTGAAAAGTTTGATGCTACTGTAAACAATATTAAAAGAGGAGGAGTAATCATTTTGATAAAGGAACAATTACTGGGAAAGGAAGACTAATTTGAGATTATGTTGATTTCTTCAATGAATAACATGAAAATTTAAAGTAAGAGAATAACCATATGCAACATTCTATCTAAAACCAACTTTTGCTGTTAAGATGCGTGGTAATAAATGTTTGTGGCATATATAAGATGATATAGGAAATTACTTAATTTGATGAATAGCAAAGATGGTCAGAACTACCTCCGATGTAGTTCTGATTTCAACTCAGATGTGTCTTACGTATTTTTAGAAAAGTGTCTAATATGTTGCCTTTTAACTGTGACCATGCTAGAAGTATCACTCAGGATGATGACCCTTGAAAGTGGGCTTCAAAATTGTTTATGAAAGCACAGTATAAAGCATTTTAGTTTCTCTAAGGTACTCAGACTCAGCTTTTCTGTGAACGTATTGCCCAGTCTTCGCCAGGCATTCTCACCTTGCTGGAGCGAATGCTTCCCCTTCGGTCTTAGAAGCCATGCATTCCGTAGTAATCATTTCAATCTTCTTAGTCATTTAAAATGGATTTTGTTTATTTCTCTTTTTAACAGTCTGACACATACTTCTGCATGGCCATGCGTCTGCCTGTGGAGGAAGAAGCCTTCGTGAGTAAGTACTCTTTGGATAGTGGGGGACGGGAGAACAGCAATTTGAAATCAGTAAAAGGTTCTCTTTGGTGCTTATGAGTGTATTAATCTTCTCCTGTCAGTTTCCAAAATGCATTTATCATGCCTAATGCGAAAAGAAACTACAGGCAGCTGCTGGAGACAAGATCACAAACTGTATCCGGAGAGATTCACGAGCGGTGGTAGCGAAGGAGTAGCGTGAAGATGTCAATAGTCACCAGTGCTGTGTGGTCCCATTTGTACAGTATTGGCTTTCTGTCTGTAGCTGGATTCTCAGCTCCTCTGCACTTAACCAAACTGTTTACCTGATGGTCCGTGTCATAAATAGAGTACACTTAAAAACAACGTTGGGAAGTGTAATATTTTACTGATCTGACTGTAGGTGGACAAAATAGAAAGGAAAAGAAGAGAGGGCAGAGAGAAGAAAGAAGGGAGAGAGCGTGGAAGAGAAGATCAGAGATAGAGAAGGAGGGTCCATTCTCTTACTTACACTGTTAGCTAAGGAGACTCTTAAATGACAGTCCTTCCCAGATGTGCCTTTCTGTCACCTAGAAGTGACAAAGCACCATCTTCCCATATAGATGGTCTTAAGCATCCCTTATGTCAGACTTTTAATATTTAGGGAAAACAAATGATTTATTATTATTATTATTATTATTATTATTATTATTATTATTGCTCTTTTTTTCTTTTTGTTTTCTCCTTCTCTTTTCTGGCTTAAAATGTTGATGTTCGGACATTAATGGTAATGAGAGTTGTGCTTTGGTCCCATACAACTTATTTTCTCAAGGACTATCTGCAATGGCTGTTATGTGATTACTAAAATGTGGACAGTGTAGCCATGAGGCCGACTGAGAATGAATTTTCATGAGGTGCTTCCCGCAGGAATGTCCATTACAGACCTGCAAAGCCACATTTGCACATAGTTCTCTCTCTCTCTCTCTCTCTCTCTCTCTCTCTCTCTCTCTCTCTGCACTCTGGCTGTAATAACGACAGCAGAAAACAACCCTGCAACAACAGTCTCTGTACAGAATTGCTCAGTAGTTGCTCTCCGAGAAAAACATCATGACAGGCTGAACATTGCCTGAAGGGTTTTTGGTGTAGTAGTTGGACATTACCCAGAATAGGCTTAGGAAAGGCAGTGTTCCCCCAAGGCTAAACTGAGTAACTTTAAAAATAGAAAAACAACTTAAGGTCCTAATTATAGTTTTTTGAATAACCCCAAATGTAACTTAAAATATATTCATTCATATCCTCGTGTCGGCTGCCTAGGAGAGAAAAATATTTACCTATAAAATGGATTTTTTTTTTCTTCACCAGTATTACATTTGCTCTCTTTAAGTTTAGGGATGGTTTTCATTTCTTCCTTGTCACACTTGCTTTATGGAGACGGCCATCCCGCACACCTGTGTAAATACAGTTGACGTAAGTCACAGCAGTATTAAGGGTTTCACCTTAACAGTTAGTGCTTTGTGTTTGGAGGCTGTGAGAAGCCTGTGGTTTTCAGGGCTGGTCACTCTCAGACTATAAATATGCCCTGGAATGTGTTAGTGCTGTCATGATATTAATGTGCTTTCTTTCACATAATTTAAAATTGTGAAGCACAAGGAAGTATATTCATTCAAGCAACTGAGAACTCATGGGCAATCCATGAAGTTCTGTGCTGTAACCAGGCTACCACCATTTCTTTATTTTAGTAGCTATCTCTCTTCTAAGATTAAACTGCTTTCAGTTTCAAGGCCATCACCTCGTCTTCTAACATTTTTTTTTTTTAGCATTTCTTCCTTTTTTATTACTGGAAGGATCTCATGCATATAGATTTTTCTTACCTGTTGGAAATGATGATTTCTACCAAGGTGAGTCCAGCAGGTAGCCTGTCACCAACATTCATTAGCAGCCAGTTCAGAGTATAAAGTGGAAAGCCAACTCTTAACACCAACTGACCATTTTTACAAAGGCATATGTCATAGGAGGAGCTGGATGCCAACACTTCATGCTGACTGGTGATTAGATGTACCATCTGAGAGTCCCAGCGTAGTCACTGTGGCTGTGTGTTACTGGAGCTAACCCGTTCTAATGAGGTCTGATGACGGACGATCTCTGTACTTTCTTGTGTCTTGTTCCAGATTCTTAATCTCAGAATTTATCTCTTCTGATAAGTAAGACTTGATATAACTCATTGGCAACACTAGGTTGGATTTTCTTCTTTAGTTTTCTTTTTTTAAAATATGGGTTATAGCATATTTTGCTATTTGTTCTGTTTGCTCTTTCTCTTCTTAAGTTTCATGGCTCCTGGGAACAACACCCCCTCTATGCATGTGTGTGCACATAGCACCCCACACATGCATATACGCACTGTAATACAGAAAGAATTCTCAGTATTTGTGTTTCTGTGACTTACTTAACTCAGTTTTAAAAAGCACACTTTATTGAGAAATACTATGTCCTTCATCATGAAATTAATGTGAGTCTATGACGTAGTTTTAGACTCATTCTAAAATAATAGGTGTGAATTAAAATAGGTACTTACTCTAGTGATGACATGGAGTTTTATATTTGAACAAAATTAGACCTCTTTCTAAAACGTTGCTTTTGTTTATAAGAAGAAGTCAAAGACGTGCGTAGAGAGAGTTAGGGTAAATCTGCATTTGACCACTGACTGCGGTGCTGTCTGAGAGGCGTTTCACAGACACTCAGAGGAATCGGCTGTGACAGCTGCTCACTCAGCCAGGAAATTTGACTGTCATCCTTCATCCACTTTCTGCCCTTCATGTGGGTGACCAGTAAATAAATGTGTCTTTTCCTTAGTGAATGATGGCAGGTAACCATCAGGTTACCCATCAGATAACTCCGTGCAAATGAGGAAAACATTGCTCAACTTCGAAATAAACGAAATTAACGTAATGAATCATTGCTTCTCTTCTCCCTAGGCCCTTACATTGATTGTCACGCAACTCTTGTTCCAGAATTGCACTGTTGGAATAGAATATTTCCAGATGTGAGTTTTCTTAAACAGCATTTCCGCTGAGGTGAAAACTACAGAAATGGCCTGGTTTGGATGGTGCTGTACAAAAATCACCAGATACTGTGCCAGCAAACCCAAGGTCTAGCAAGCTGCAGTGCTTAGACACACATTTTGTGGCTTTAAGAACAGTACACTGGAAGAGTGTGTGCATACCTATGTCCTTATGACCTTCTGATTCCAAACAGGTGACTGGGTATCTCCTCCTCCCTTACTAGAATTTTATCCAACATAAAGTCCATAGCCTTCTGACGCGCAGGTGAATACTGAGAGCCTTCCAATGGGCACCATCAGGAGGTCTCCCAGCTTGTTGTTGGTGTTCTTTAGTGAAAGCTACCATTGAAAACACAAATAAAACAAAGGATGCAAACAGTCTCAAGTGAGAGGATAGAGCCTCACTTTTTCAGTTTTAATTATGAAGTGAACATTGTCGCTGAACCTTTTCTCAGGATATTTTTGAATGTCCTCAATCCTTTAGCTGCCAAAACAGCCATGTTTCTGACGTGACTATACCTGATAGCTCTTAGACTTCGCTCAGGTAGTAAGAAATATAAGACTGGAAGTAGGAACCAGTTGATTTTATTTTATAAATCTAACTGTAGGGAAGTCTTTAAATATAATAGTGTAGTCCACTTGGGGAAATTCCCAAGAGGAAAGTAGGCAAGTTTTGACCAGGGCCTGAAAAAATTGGCCTATTGGCATATATGCAGGGGTGAGGAATAACACAGGGGCCACCCAGAATGAGCACCAAAGAACTCACTGAACACAGTTATGAGAAGCGGTGTTCAAGTGGTTAAAAGTGAGTGGCAGCTAGACCGCTGCCTTCAAATGCCACCTTCACCATGTTCTGACTGCATGATGAGGGACAGGTTACCACACGGCTCTACTTAAGACTCATCTATTTGTGAGGAAAAACTTCGCTCATAGTGCCGAGGAGACAGTGGTTCCCAACCTTCCTGATGCTGCAACCATTAATACAGTCCCTCATGTTGCAGTGACCCCAACCATAAAGTTATTTTCATTTCTACCTCATAACTGCACTTTTGCCACTGTTGTGCATCATGATGTAAATAACTGATACGCAGGATACCTAACATTTGACCCCCACCAACTGGTCAAGACCCACAGGTTGAGAACCACTGCTTTATGAGAAGTAAGCATGTGTCTGGCAAGGGTACCACATGATGAATGTTGGCAAGTGTAACAGCTGGGGAGCTGGGCTGACTTTCAGAGTGCAGAGGGTGTGTACAGTGTTAGTGTGCTCAAGTCCGAGGTAGGAAATGGCCCAGTATTACGAATGTCCTTAAAAGGCTAGAACAGGAATATAGGTTTCGTTCTGTAGGAAGTAAATCTAGGACCACTAAAGCAATAACATACAAAAATAGAACTTGATGATGCTTATGCCATTTTCTGTCTTACAGCTTGGCTGATAAAATCTATTTGTTGATTCTTTTGTTCATTCTCCCGTTACCATTAAAGACCGTTTTGAATGGAAGTTTAATCCCTTCTTTATACTGGACTTGTTCATTCATCAGGATTATTGCAATTGCAGTTTATGTTCAATGTGTTTCTTGGTGAATTCTCCAACAGCAGCTGACAGCCCCCATAAACTACATTACGGATTTGTTATAAAGCGTACATCATTGTCCTTCTTGATAAGCATTAATGACAACTGTCTACTAAGCTTACTGTGTAAAAGTCTTCCATTGGAAAGTCCTTTAGTATAGGATTTGTAGCATTGCCCTATGTGATTGGGTAGCCGGCAGAAGACCTCTAAGGTACGCTTCAGGCCTCTCACACGCCATCAAAGAACTGTGGCACCGAGACTTTCACAGCTGTGGGTTTTTTTTTTTAACTGAAATTTTATGGGCATTAAGGTTCATCAGCTCCTATGTTTAAATTACTCTTCAGAACAAGCCCTCTTCAGTTCCCTGCAGCAGTTTTGAAGTGTAATCTTTATTTAGTCCGTGTGAAGAAATGCTTAAGGGAGTAATATTAAGAACTGGGGCATTTCTTTTCCAATAACACCTCATATTGCTCAGTTTCTTAGGCTGTATACTTCCCTAGTTCTGTTGAGCATGGCTTGAATCACTAGAATATTAATATAATAAATCATATGCTTACTTATTTTATTTTTGAGGGGGCAGACACTGTGATGCCTGGGTGGGGGTCAGAGGGCAGCTTCTGGAAGCTCTTTTTACCATATGGGTTCTAGGCACTTTTTACCATATGGGTTCTAGGCACCAAATGCAATTTGTCAGGCTTGGCAGAGAACGCCTTTGGCTGGTGACCAACGTCCGCTATCTCTGCTCTTTAACGTAGCTACAGATTCAATCCAAAGCCACTCCATGTGTGTTCTCGTACTGCTCCTGCAGAAACATGGCACCATCTAGGACGAAGCTGTAGGAGTGTCTTACTTGGGCAACTAGGAAAGCTCGGGTTTCATCTTTAGAACTTGTTTTACAATTTTATTCTCAGAGAACCCTTACTCTGTAAAGTTAAAAGACGAAAGCAATCTAAAATGAGCTAAGAGTAGTTAACCAAAACCTGAAAATGTATACACTGTTTTAGTCGACAACTAAAAGCGTGGCTGTAATTAGGATCACCTAAGATAGACAAACCTTCTACCCCAGGACTAAAACCCAAGCTTACATTATTTTAGCAAACTCCCTAGGTAATTCTGAGTTATAACCCAGGCTGAAAAGTATTGCTTAACAAAATTATTTGACAGCATCTAGTAATATCCGTAGTATACTAAAGCCAATTATTTATACCTAATCATCCCACTGGGAAGAAATAGACTTAAAAAAGAGGTATACCAATAGTTTTACACACACATGTGCACACACATACACACATACATACACTCGACTATGTCCGATAGGTAAATAAATATCTAAGGTTGGTCGTTTTCCTCAAATGCACAACCTTAGCAAAAAAAAAAAAAAAAGCTAATGTAGCCATTTCCATTTGGAACAGTGTTGCTTATATGTACATGGAAATCTTCCAGGTCCTTGCTTCCTCCTAGAGGCTGAGTGTGTTCTTCAGGGCATTTCCAAATCAGGAGTTCAATGTATCCAGTTTGACATGTAGGCCTAGACCTTCTGGAAATCCACTTGGAGAAATGGAGAGAAAACTAAGTGTTCAATGAAAGTTTCTCCCAGGTCACAGTCTTGGAAATGTGCACCGCTCCAGCTGCAAACTGATGTTAGCTAAAAGAGGCTGTAAATCCCGGGAACTTCATGCAGTTAAAACAGACTTTGCTTGGAGCTCCAGAAATAGAGCTCATTGTCTGTCTGTCTTAATGTTCTTCCCACATATACTACTGTCTTTCAGTTGGGGTGACATCACCCTTTGGGGAGTCCTCCTACCTGCTCATTTCCCTGTCACCTTCCTCCTTTCATTGATAGGTCTGAGTTACTACTTTGAAGTCTTTTTCCTTCCAAGGTGGTTAGTCCCCAGGGCTTACCTACACAATTCTCCCTGCTCAGAGACATCGAGAGGCCTTCACCATTAGCGTCATTTCCCAGTAAACCACTGTTATCTTATTGCCCACCTGGAAGACTGATGGTGGTTGCTATCTAATCAGCTATAGGACTCGCTTACATTCTCGCGAGGCTGTATTCTGAGTGATGCCACCCTTCCAAGGTTTTGTTTGTTCTGCCTGCTGGAAGAGTACACTCACACGGCCCTTTTTTCTTTATTGCCTCCCTCCTTCTTTTCCCTGGCATCCTTTCTTTCTTTGGCATATGATAGGACGTCAGGGGATGAGGAGGAAGGGAGCGGTTTCTCTGAAGATAGGATTTTATGTTTGTAAACTTTGTTTCTTGTTCTACTGAGATCTCCAAAACCACGTGTATGTCCTCTGTTCAGTGGACTTTAACCCTATGCACAGGGGGTGGAGCCTTGGCATTTCTATAGGAAGTAGGGACTATAGAAATATATGAAACCAGCCTTGGAAATGAACCTGTCAAACTCTCTTTGCCCATTTGTTGCCTTTAGGTGGAATTTTATAAGCTCTACATTATTGTAAGTCATCTGCTGTTTGCTTGAGATTTACATTTCAATATGACTTCTTTCAGCTGGAGGTATTTTTCATTTCAGTTTGCAGTGGACTGTAGTTTTAGCTATAATTATAAAAATACTTAGGTATATTTTCATTCGACTATGAAAAAGGATGTCTGGCCTCATGTTTTTCACCTTGTGCCCATAATTTCTTTAGCATTTAAATTAAATCTTGAATTTCAGGATGAATCTATGACTCTGGAAAAATAAGGCTGTGGTGGGTGTTTTTCATTTGTTTTAGTATAAGTTTTATAAGTGGGAACTGTGGAATTTTCTTTTGCAACTGCTTAATAATAGACATTTCTCATTTTAGAAATAAAACCATACTTACAGCTAGTAAAGCTTTGGTGTAAAGCAAGTAAGTACTATATACAGAAGTATGTCAGGCTGCGGTTTTAAAAGAGATGGCTGGAGAATTTGTGCTTTACTGAACACACGGTGTCAGAAGGTCCTGGGGTTTAAGCAGATGCCTAGGCACCCCATTGTCCTTCTCTTTGTAAAAAGCCCAGGCGGAGCTTATTGCTGCCTTCATAAAAGGATCCTGCTCATCTGCATCTTTTTAGGAGAATTACTGATGACTCACCTTTTTCTCCATAAAAAGGTGGGGCGGTGTTCTCGCCTTGTTTCTCAGGGAAGCCCTCATAGCATTAATATAAAACAGTTCGACTGATGTTTTCTAAAGGAATCCTGACTGCCCAGGGCTTTCTCTGTCCCTTTGTCCCAAGCCTTCTCCAAGGTTCCTACTTCCTTCCACCCCACAGCTCTGCATTTCATCTGTGAGTGACTTCCACGAAGTGATTTCTCTCTCCCTCCCTGCCCGCCTGTCCCCAAGAGTCACAGTTCCAACTCTGCTGATTGTGTACACCTGAATGTTTAACCGATACCTGAATCTCAAATTGTCAGGGATCTAAAACCTTAATTCCTGGAATAAACTACACATAGTTTTGTTGGTTGTTAACCAAAGTCTCACAATGATTCAATGGTAAGAAAACTAGCTACTCCGTAGTAAAATAATCCAAGGGAATGAAAATAACACAGTTTATACAAGAGACCAGGAATGAGATTCATTTTTGAAAACCATTCACAGTTCTTCATGGCTACATTTTTTTTTTTTTTTGGATGGGAGGATAAGTGCAGAAAAGTGGCTGGAGAAACGAGCCATCAGTGAAGAGCAATTGCTCTTTCAGGGGACCTGAGTTCCCTTCTCAGCACCCAAGTTGAAAGTCCAGTTTCAGGGAGTCTCACGCCCTCTGCTGGCCTTTGTAGGCAACTGAAAACACGTGGCATCTATTCATTAGACTCATACAAATGAAAAGAAAAATAGTTTTAAAAGAATAGATGTCCATAGAGTGATACAATTTGAGAATTATGAAACATAAAATTACTAATTATATATTATACCAACGTAAACTTAAGTTGAATAAAAGACAAATAATGACAACTGCTTCTACCTTAAAGCTTTTTTGTTTTGCTTCTGACAAAAAAGGAACCAGAGAGGTTTCTGGGAAGATTCTGGAAGAGAGCAAGGAAGCATTGTCCTTCATGTGAGAGTGGCCAGAACAAGCAGATACCCTTTTCTCTCCTCTGCTTCTCTTGCTAACAAACTATGACAAATTACGAGCTGTTGAAACTTTCAATTTATTCTTTATGTCCAAAACAGCTTCAATCTCCCAGTTCCATTGTATTTTTTAGCGACAGCAGAGCCTCAGGTGATAGTTAAGTCCGAGTTCTAGGCAGCCTCTTTGTTATGTTTTAAGTGGTGCCATGAAAGCCCCATGATTTGGTTTTTAAGCTTTAAATTTTTGTTTACAGTGCAGTAAATAAAATGCTTCCAATCTCTTGTGAAAACTGTAAATTGGATGGCCCAGAGTATGCGTCCCGTGCTTCCTGACCTACCAGAAAATCTGGTGCCACAGTCTGATACAGAATGTTTTTATTCGATAAACACTCATGCCTCTGTATGTATTTTAGCAAAAAATGATGCTTTATTTCTTTTTCCCCAGCCCCAAATAAAAATGGGCAAAAGGTACCTTAAGACACACTTGACATGAGACAACTTAGGGTTTTTGTATGAACTGGTGACACATAAGGTGCTCCATCACAGTAGCATGGCCAGTGAGGACAAGTCCCTTCCAGATGGGAGCCAGGGTTCATTATCAGCCATTGGTAACACAGCTTTGAAAATGTCTGTATTCTGCACTGCCTTTTTCTTATTGTAGCATCTTCCATTGCTGATTCTGGAAGGAAAAGAGACATACCATTCCATCAATATCAGTATTATTTTAGCCAGTGCACCCAGTTCATCTCGGATAAAATTGTATTTCTATATCTTTATAAAGTTACATTTGCACACATATCTTTGTTTCTGCAGGAAATTGTGTGTGTGTGTTGCATTGCACAATGACTGCTATTGCTATTTAAAGTGACACAGATATGTTGTGAATCCTTCTGCTCATGTTCTCACTGCTCGCTGTACCTTTTGTTTTACTACACCACGGTGCAGTGTTTCTGGTACATAGCGCTCGGCCCGAAAGTGGGAAGGAAATATATTGTGGCGAAAATAGCCTGGAGCATTCACACTATGCCTGCATAATGCACTCACTGCATTAAATGGGACCGTTCATTTTCAAATGCGCGTGCTAATAGCAGTCTTTGCCAGCCTGTTAATTATTATTTTCTCTTTTTAATGTGCCGTAGTTTACTATATCCCTACATCAAATTATTAACTCATACTCATCTTGAAGAATGTCAAATACCGGGGCATTTTGCCATTGACACACCAAAGCATCATGGTTATATAGCGATCCAAACTGTTCAAAGATGTAGTCTCTTGTGAGGCTGCCACACCGATGTAGAATTTGTGTTCACACTTGTGTATCATTTTCTCGTGACAGTTGACTTCAAACCACGTGCCAGCATGGATACCGTCCATCATATGCTACTTTTTGGATGCAATATGCCTTCGTCCACTGGAAGTTACTGGTAAGGATTAGTGGGCTCATACTAGAGTGTAAAGGATTTGTGTAAGGGCTTTGCAGTTGATTAACACGTGAATACCCCTGTTCATTGGCATCATGTGGCTATCCGAATTATTCAGTCCACTGTGGAGAATATCAGCCTTTGTCACTGATTAAATGTCCCCATGGAGCATGGAAATTGAGATTACTGATACTCTGATATCAGTTTTTGTGCAGTTCATGGTTGCACTCCTGAAAGCATGGCAGTTCTGTTCATGCTGATTTCTTTTGTCCCGTGCACTGTGCTACATAGTCTGTATGTATCATTTCCTTTACCCTAATTTCTCTGCAAAGCAAGCGTTTTTATTCAAACTTCACAGACAAGAAGCTGGAATGTCAAGTTTTCTAATTGACTCAGGGAATCAGCTGCCTGGAGTACAGGCATGTCTTAAAATGTCCTATTCCAAAGTCCTGATATTTTCAGTTTGACTTTGCTGTTTGTTGTTTATTGATGGCGCTATTAGGAATGATTTTAATCACTCTGGTGAGTCTTCCTATTGCGCCACGATTATCAGTAAGCCGTTATGAAATGCTAGTCACAGAAAGGTGGTAGATGACGTGGGGGAAGGACCACAGTGCTCCGTTCCATTTTGTTCTTCAGTGTGTATTGAGGATCTATGAAGTCTAAAAATACCAATGCATTCTAAGCCTCCTATGTTTTTTCACCGCAATCAGAATCACTGTGAAGTGTTTAGCAGTCCAGAGTGAGTGCCCTGTTTGGCCGTACACTGAGAAGGGGTTTGTTTTGATGTCTTGCTCCTACTCAATCATGTAGAGCAAAGAACCTTTCTCAGTGTATCCTGATAGTCACTAGTCTGGGGTGAGGCTTGCGGTAGCGGCTTTCTAGTCATTTTGATAATAAGCAATCGTAATGTGTGTTTGGAACTTTGAAAAGCACAAGGCAATCAGTGGAAATCTCCACGGACCAAGTGCCATCAAAGCATTTGTTAATAGGCTTAAGTTATTTGATGTAATGGGCATATCACATAGGAACCAAACTCATGTGACTAGGTTTATATAAAAAATGGAATTAGAAAAAAATGGCCGCTAATGCCCTTTGATAGCAACATTTTTTATTTTATCTCTTTAGCAAATTTTTATAAGTAAGATCCCACATTGGAAGATTATTCTTTGACAGTCATTTCTGACCGGAATTAGAAAAATAGCAGCTAATGCCTTTTGATAGCAACATTTTTATTTTATCTCTTTAGCAAATTTTTATAAGTAAGATTCCACATTGAAAGATTATTCTTTGACAGTCATTTCTGAGTCTCCTACAAATTGCACCCTTTGTATGCTTTAGAAAATATTCCTTTTGTAATTAGCAGAATAGTATTTTAGATTGGGATTTATTAACTAGCTAGAAAGAATGTAAGCTCTTTGTATGTGCTTCGGCTTCATCTTGCCTGCGGGGATGATGTTATAATGATGCTAACCGCTAAAACTTTATATAAGATGCCGGTTCTCTGTTTGCTGTTCTCATATAAAGGGAATGCCAAAGCAGTCATTTTATTTTGGCCCTTTAAATATTTATTGGTATTCTTAAACATGCCATTTTGAAGCTTTATATATAAAATATGGTACCCAAGACTTCCAGATTTGGTTGGGGGGAGGGGATGTTAAGAAAATACCAGTGAAAGTGGAATGGTATGGTGATCGCCGTGACTGTGTATGTTGTTTTGTTAAAATTAATATTTGAAAGACAACAGAAAAGAATGAAGAAGCAGCAAACCCATTGCTGGATGCCCTGCGGAGGCCTCTTAGCTTATTTGGGTCATTGATTTTTAGATCAATGTTAGGTCAATCATAAAACCTCTTTTATGCTAATGTTTCAAAATTCTATAAGTATGCATCACGTACCTTCTGTGAATCTGCCGAGGAAGGTGAGACCACCAGGAGCTAGAGACGTGTGCAGAGGTGGACTCTTGTCAGGATGACGCACCACTGAGTAACTAGGATTTTGTGTGACACTGATTCTGCATCATTTTAAATGTAATTTAAAATATCTGCCTGGTCGTTCACATTCTCATTTCATCTATATATTTGTAATAATTGGCTCTGTAACCATAAAACAAGGAAAATAATTGATACTATTATTCATCTTCTTTTAGCCAAGTCCAGAGTCTTCATTTAACATTTAAAAGTAGATATAGGAGCTTTTCAATATGCAAAGTAGAAGACATGCATTAAGTAAAGCTGCCCTACTCACTCTGACTTTACAGTCTAGCCTTGCCGTTCATTTAAAGTTAATATAGATTATTTTCTCTCCAGTGTCTGGCAAGCTCCATTCCTCTCTTTAAAAAATTAGAATTCATGGCACTTCATGGGCCGAACTTGTAGGTTGCTTCAAAGGACGTTGTGCCTCCCGCCCCCACCGCCTCACAGGCTTTGCACTAGAGAGAGATGGTCTGTGATGTTTTCCCATCGTTTGCCCTCCTGTGCTCCCATCTGGATCACACTAACACCAAAAATATGTCCAGGTCCAAAATTCGGTATTCTTTTCTGAAATTTGAACAATGAGATTTATCATATTCATTTTAAGTTGCAATTCTGTTATCCAACTCTTCCAAGACAGAAGGCATGTAAATAAAGGCTCTCCAACTCTCGGGTGATTTTCAGTGTGATATCTGTACTGATTTTTGATGCTTAGTAATATCGATCATCAGTTTATGCGCTAGAAAGTTCCTCAGGGAACACAAAGCTATTTTAACAAAGTGTAAACACCTAATAAGATATATATGATTTCTAGCAGTCAAGCTTGTATGTCCTATTGTCTGTTTGCTCCTGAGATCCAGTACTGTCCTTCCCTCCCCAGTGCCCGTTTCTCATGAGGTTTTGTTTGCACTGCCAGCTCATTGGCAAATGCATCTTTAATATAGAAAGCATTTTTCCCCTGAAATTATGAAGTTATAATTCATCCTCTGTCTTCAGGCAGCACTTTTAATACAGAGGCAAAGTGCCGTTCTGATGTTTCACTGTGGAGCTGCCCTCCTTTGCTCTTTGTAATTGCCTCTTTCTACTGTTCATTAAAATATATTTACAGTTATATTAAGTTTACATGAAAATAGTAGACACAGCATGAAGCAGTTTTCATTATGGAGTCATTTTAATTTTAAAGTTTTTTTTTCCCTTCCACACACATTCTAGTCTTTTGTGTCTCATTCCAAATTAGCAGCTCACACTGTTAATGTGTCTAGTTAATTATATGCATGTACGCTTAAATTGCATACGTTGATGCAAACCTTTTAATATACTGTGGGGTGGTCTCTTTATGGTTCTAGTGGGCCTGATGCTCAATTCCAAATTAACATACCTCTGGAGGATGCAAACAGGGACCAGCTGATGGGAAAGCAAACTCTCTGACGAGCTATGTCAAGAAGGCAGAAGTATTTGTCCCATGTAATCTAATACCTTCAGATGCCCGCCTGTTAATACGGAAGACAATTAGTGATATTTAGAGACCAAGAATGAGGAATAGCAGGAAGATGGGAATGAGTCTAAGCAAGTGCACTACTCACCACATCTCCAGCCCCGCTCTTAGGGATGAAAAAGAAAATGTAGATTACATGCACTCACGCATTTAAATGTACAGACCTGTACTAATAACTACTAAATATGCAGGTCTTGGAAAATAAAGTTTGCATTGTTCTATTCTGTGAATTCATTACTGCACCTTTATTCTTATATTAGTGATTTGGTCAATAAGTAGTTGTTCACTGAGAGTTTCAAGATTTGAAGAAATATAATAATTTTTAAATAAATGATTTACTGGCTTTTGGGGTAATAGCTTTAGAGAGCTATTTTTTTAAAGATTTATTTATGTTTATGTGGTGTGCCTGTATTCACGTGCAGGCATGCATGTGTACCATGCTTCTGCATGATGCCCGGAAAGGCAGAAGACAGTGTTGGATCCCTTGAGACTAGTGTTACAGAGAGGCCTGTGAGTTTCCCTGTAGGTGATAGGAACCAAACTCAGATGCTCTGTAAGACTGGGAAGTACTGCTAACTGTCAAGTCATCTCTGCACCTTTGAGTGCCTTTTGTTGGTTTGTTTGTTTTTAAACATATGTGATTATAGAGTTCTACATTTTCTGTTCTGTTGAGTGCCAAGTGTGGTGATTAAGCAACTGAAGGCAATTTAAGATTTTTTTTTTGTCTTCAGAATATTGAGGGAACAATACCGAGAGGCTGCAGGTAATAATTATGTGCTCTATACTTCAACTATTGTACAGTACTCTGCTGATATGAACACTTTTATGTTATTTCTGCATCGGTTAAACTGTCTATGTGACCAAACCCACCAAAATGTTAGGCCGTTAGAGTTCGTGGGCTTTTAATGTCCAGCCTCCTGCATGGCTGTCTGTGCATAGCTAAAACTATATTTAGTTCTTATAATGAATTTTTAAACTACTCCTACTAATACTTATGACCAACTCATCTTTTGGAGTCAGTGATGGCTTGTACAAGTTGTTTGATGTTTTTTTAAACAGGCGAGTCCCAGCTGGCTAAAGGAGGCCATTTCCAGCTGTTCTAACTTTGCATCATTCTCCAGCTAAAGAAGTAGAGTGCTTCCCCATCCTCTGAAGTATTAGCTGAAATCCCTTTCAACTGCTTCTATTTATTAACCACCTGCTGTGTCTTTTTAAATGCCACCCTCTCCGCAGGGTTGCGGATGCTGAGGAAGAAACACAAGTAGCTAGAGCACATATGTGCCTGTGTGTAGCACACTCTGCTTGGTTACTCACCAGTAACCAAGTGTCTTTTTACCTTAGTGAGGACGTTTGCTAGGGAAGGCCCCAGTTCTGCTGCTTGCCTCCAGACCATAAGGATTTCTTGAGAGCTGGGTTTGCCTACACTGCCTGTTGCAGCTTCTCTGCATCCCGGGTACATTGAACACCTCCTAGCAGCATTCCAAGTGTTCCCCGCAGTGCCTTCTTTGTTTCTTCTGCCATTGAAACTTCTAAAAAATTGACAGATAGAGAACCCCTCTCAGCAAAACGAAAACAGCAAACCTCCCAAACCCACTTCATGTTAGGCACTATATGATGTGCATTTACTTGCAATCTTTTGTCACAGATTTTCCTGGACTGGAATCAACTGTCTCTGCCTCCCTTTATTCATTGTTTATCTGTTTATCTGGGCAGGGTCTCTACTCCTTGCTGACCTTGCCCTGGTTCTTAACCCTATCTTTTGAGTGCTAGGGTTAAGACCACTAGTTGTGCTTTTGTTACTTAGGAATTGAATCTTTGCCCTCTTACAAGCTAGGCAAGTACCTACTCTACCAACTGAGCTGCATCCTTATCCTCTTCCACCACGTTTCTTTTACCTTAATATTGTAACTGAGTTGTATGAGGATGGAAAACACATATCCACTGGTTAAAACACGGTTGGTATCTGTTCTAACTCTGAATGAACAGTGCTTATGTTCCTTGGCTAATAACTGAAGTGATAGAGTTGGTGGAAGGAGCCTCTTAGCATTTACTCGGGTTACTAGTGCCATGACTACAACCATTTTTGACAGTTTCAAAAAGAGATTGAGGGAGCTAGAGAGATGGTTCAGCAGTTAAGAGCACTAGATGGTCTTCCAGAGGACCTGACTTCAATTCCCAGCATGCACATGGCAGCTCACAACTCTCAGTGCCTTCAGTTCCAAGGGATCAGACAAGCTCTTCAACACTGACACTGCAATTAAAACAGCCAAACACATAAAATAAATACTTTTAAATAAAACACCCTGTGTGATTTTGATTATCTTTCCTTACAACACCAGCATTCGAGTTAAACAAAGTAGTGACATTATACCATAAAATGTTACTGAGCATCTTGGGTTCAAATTTTCCTTAGTAGTTGTCCCTGGACGTTTTTTGTTTCACTTTGAAGACAGGAATTCTCTGTGTAACAGTCCTGAATATCCTGGAACTCGGTTGTAGACTAGGTTGGCCTTGAACTCAGACAACTGCCTGCCTATCCAGAGATCAAAGGCCTGCACCACCACACCCTGCTTAAACGGGGCTTCTAATCCTGCCTTATTGGACTATGAAAGAGTAAGCTCTGTGGTGTACAGTTCTTGTTGTAGAGCCTCCATGGAAGGATGGCTTGGTTTGCACTGAGAAATTGTGCTTCATTCCCTCTAGCCTTACAGACTTAATTGGCTTTCTCACTGGGGTGAAGGGGTCTCAGGGGCTGTTCCTATGATGTTGTTCATCAAGCTGCCCCATTCTTATTTAGCTTATTAAGTATTCTTTGAATTACTGTGCAAATGCATAACTATCCTAACGTTCACATGGAATTATCTGAATTGGCAGAAACATTATGCCATTGGTTATTATGTTGTGTTTCTAAAAATAAAAGAAACAAAAATGAAACCCACTTCCAAGCTGATGTTAACTTTTCTGGCTGTGGGCACTGGATACCTAATGCATTGCAGTTGGAATTTACAACCTGCCTCTATTTTTTTTTTCTCTTGATGTAATAAATTCCGTTACAAAAGCATCTCAGGGGAAGGGGATATATTCCAACTCACAGGTCAGGGCATATCCATATGGCAGGGAAGTCAAGGCAATAGGAGCTGGAAGCCTCTGGTCACATCAGAAGCAGAGTGATGAATGGTGAGTCCCCTGCCTAAGATGGTGCAAATGGCAGCTAAAATGAGCCAGTACACCTGATAAAAATCGTCTCTCGCAAGCATGCCCAGAGGCTAAAGAAGTCCACACAGTTGTGCCTGGAAGCTGCTTCCCAGGCAATTCCAGATCCCATCACATTGACAGTATACACTAACCTCATAAAACTATGCAAATTTAACTTCAAGACCTGACATCTTGGGCTTCATTATTTTATCCAAAAGAAATGATAAGGTATCCTTTCCCACCTTGCCTAAGTAACCTTAGGTTTCAAGTAGCCCTTAACAGATACAACCAGGGGGTGCTTTAATAGTCACTCATACTTTATAGGGATAATTCAACATGACAAGACTGCTCTCTTCCATGCTTGGCACAGTCAGAGACCTCCATGCCATCTGAGGTGAAAGGTTTCCATAGGGAAGATCCAAGAACCCAGAGCCATCTTCACTTCAAATGTTAACTGTTTCCCCCCTCCCTTTAAACTATCAATATCATTTTTTGTTAATAGAATGTAAAACTGTTTTGTGCCATCAACAAAAGTCATCTCTCTTGCTCTCTCAATTTACTTTCTTCATTTAGTTCTCACAGTCGTTAGGTTTAAGATTATTTTCAGTATCTTGATATTTTTCTGTGAGTCAGCATCACTTAGTCATGTATTGAATACATTTTAAAAATATATATGGACATTGTTTTTAATTATGCTAAGATTTCAAAACAATTATGTGTGTGGGTCTTTTGCCTGCATGCCTGTCTGTACATGGACTCCCTGTGAGCAGTGCTCAAAGATGATGTGGGATGTTCCTCTGTATGCTGTGAATATGTTTCATTACTATTAATTAATAAAGAAGCTGATTTGGCCAATAGCCAAGTAAAATTGAGTCAGGCAGAGATACAGGGAGAAAAAAAGACAGAGTCAGGGAGATGCCAGCAACCTCCAGAGAAGCAAGATGTGAGGTAACAACACGGCCACGCAGCAATAAATAAATTACTAGAAATGGATTAATTTAAGTTGTAAAAGCTAGTTGGTAATAAACCTGAGCCATTGGCCAAACAGTTTGTAATTAATATTAAACCTCAGAGTAGAGATTTGGGAATTGGCAGGCAGGAGAGAAACCTCCAGTATGCAGAGAAGCAAGAAGAGGGTGTAAGATTCTCCGGAACTGGAGTCTGTTTGTGAGCTGTCATGCAAATGCTGCGAACCGAACTCAGGTCCTCTGAGAGAAAAGTCAGCACTCTTAACCAGTGAACCATCTCTCCAGCCTCAAGCTAAGTGTGTGTGTGTGTGTGTGTGTGTGTGTCTGTGTGTGTGTGTGTGTGTCTGTGTGTGTGTGGTTATACACACACACACACATACACACACGCGGGTTCCCATGAAAGCCAGAAAAGTTTGTCAGGTGTGCTGGGACTGGAATTATGAGTGGCTATGAGCCCAGTGTGGGTGCTAGGAACTGAACATAGGCTTTTATGGAAGAGCAGCAAGTATTCCTAACCACTGGGTCATCTCTGTAGTCCCAAGATACGGTTTGGAAGTTGTTATTCTCTCAGACCTGACGAAAGTAGAACGTGAAATTGTTTGATGTTGTGACTGGGTCAGAGCAGTTTGTTCCGCCTGAAATTTGATTTTAGAACTGCGTGTCCACGTTTTCCCTTCAGGTATGATGGTATCAGTAACGTTTATCTCCCTAAGATAGTCTCTGCCTGTAAATCAGTCTCGTGAGTTGTGATGAAAGAAAGAGTGGCAGCCGGAACTATGCTCTGTGGCTTCGCTGTGTGACCTTTGCACTTGCTTGAACTGACTGACTCCCTGGGTTTCAAAGTGAAGCCAGTTTACAGCATTCCTAAGAGAGTGAAGAGAAGCCGGGCAAGTAATGTTTCAAATGTGCTGGGGCTTGAATTTTGCTTTTATCGTAAATTTTTAATTATTATTTCACATGTGACAATGCAGTATCCTTTTAGTCAACTCGATGAAGTGTCTGAACATGTAAAGTGAAGGAAGCAAACGGCACCACCTCTTTGCTAACCGCCAGGCAGACTCACAGGTTCTGTGAAAACAGGACAGAAGGCTTTGTCTCTAAACTCACACTCCTGTTCTGGTTAAAGAGATGGATGGTGAAGCCAAGGCTTGGTGTGGTACTATAGTTAAAGAAGAGAAATTTGTGATGGAGTCAGAGGAGGCCTCCCTGACAAGGAAAACTAGAACTTGGCCTGGAAGTGGAGTGTATTCTTACTATGTTCTCCGTTATACGTCCATCTGCTTCTCTGTTGAAAATTAAGTTCCATGACGGGTGTTGGTGGCGCACGCCTTTAATCCTGGCGCTTGGGAGGCAGAGGAAGACGGATCTCTGTGAGTTTGAGGCCAGCCTGCTCTACAGAGCTAGTTCCAGGACAGGTTCCAAAGCTACAGAAAAACCCTGTTTCAAAAAACCCAAGGGAAAAACAATTGACTTCCATATCAGAGAAAGTGATTATCTTAACACTGCCATCACACGGTGTAAGGTATATTATGTAGTTGTTGTAAAGTATGGAAATTGCCACTGAAATCCTTAAGCTTTAATATCCTACAAGGAGTAAGATCTATAGTTCATCACCTCTCACAGTCTCATTTATTTAACTATTATACAAAGAAGCCAAGACAATGTCTATGCTTCTGGGCACTGTCCAACACCCTAAAGCCCTTTAACACGTTTGGCATGAGGATGTTTTAGACATTTGTTCCAAAACACAGTCCTCACATGGTAGAGATCCTTCATCCTTAGTGCATTGTACTTGACAGTGAGCAGTAAGAAACAACTGGTTGGTGGGTTTTACAACACACATTGTACAGTCTCTCTGCAACCTGATTTATAGAAGCAAGCACATTTGCTCTGCATAATGTTTGGGACACCCTGGTGCTGGGTCTCTCGTTCTTAATTCTGATGTCCTTTTCCCCAACCCTATCCCTGTTTGTAACAGAAAATCGGGCAAGAGTTCCTGCCTGAGTTTGAAAGAGAGACGGATTTCCCAATGGTTTTTGTAGAGGTAACCTCTGTATTTTCAGATCTGCAGCCTCAGATCTGTTTAAGAAGCCACAACATCCTGCCTTTTCAATCTCTCCAGACCATGTTTTTATCTTTGTAAGCCAGCTACCACCAAAGAAGCTGTATTTGTCTTTCTTCTTGATAGTTTTCAACCTTTATGGTCTGTTTTATTTCCTGCCTCTGACCTTGTTTGGCCCCAATTTTCCAAAACACAAACATAAAGCAGTATAAAAAAATGTAGCCTGGCCATGTTTTAAATAAATCTAATTCAATAATGGGATGAACCGAAGGTTATAATGTTGTTAGAAACAATATGATTTGCCATCAACTTATCATATATTAAATTAGGTCTACCACAGGTCCTGAGTATAACATTTGCCTGACTTACGTCACTATTATGGCCCTGAAAAAAGGGTTTACGTATACAAGCTGTTGGGTTTTCAAGGGATGATTCATACCCCCAAGAATCACAACTGTTGAGGGACCCAGGGCAGGAACTGAAGAGAGGTTCTGCATGTGAGTGCTCCCCTCACCTTGACGTCTATGCACAGTGGGTAATGTTTTAATAAGTGAGCATTTTATTAAACACTGCATTACAATATGTAGTGCCTTGGTTTGTGAAGAGTTTTCCACTTATATCTCTCATTTGATTTACAGAATAGCTGCGATAGGTAAATATCCCTGCTTAACGGAGAAAGCTAAAACACTAAGTGGTAACACCAAGTGGCACTTGCGCCACATGAAAAATTCATAAATGCAAGCCAGTGTCCATAATCTTTTTAAAGTCCTGCGTGTGTGTGAATGTGTGTATGTGTGTGTATAATAGAATCAAAAATCCCTATGTGTATGTATGTGTGTTTGTGCGTAGTATAGTCAAAGGCCCTTTAAGTTGATGTGCAGTTTTTTTTTTTGTTTTTTTTTTTTTTTTTATCCTTCTGAGGACTCGTATTTGATGATAAGGTCGAAAATGTGTTCACAGCATCACTGATGGCAAAAGGCAAAACGTAGATGTCACTGTCGTCAGTGTCTGTCTGGAGAACCACTTCGTTAGGTTTGCTTATGCAGTACAGTGTTGAGCATTATGACTGGCTGTCTACCTGATTGCAAAGAGGGCATTTCACATAAGAATGTATGCAGGCATAGGCTGTATATCCACAACAATGAATTGCTTCCCATCCCTTTTTTGGGCGTTTCTTCTGGTCAGAACTTGCTCCAAACAACATTAGGTTCTTAAGCCTAAAAATACAATGAATAAATATTGATGTGTTTGACCTTTAAATACCTGCCCAAACATGGACCTGTTTATATATTTCTTTGTCTGAGTAGGTGTGACAGCTACCTTTTTTTTTTCAGGTTTTGTGATGAAGGAACCTGTACAGATAAAGCCAACATTCTGTATGCCTGGGCGAGAGATGCTCCCCCGACCCGGCTCCCCAAAGGTACATCTGAAATGTCTTGTATGTCTTACTAGTGTTCATCAGCGTATTAATGGTCCTTTCTAAAAGGGTCGCATGCCTGTGAGCCATACTGCAATCTAATTCAAAGTGCCAGCCTCACCTACTTCGTACTGAAAGGGAGCTGGTCACTTTTCTCACCTCTTTGGTAAGTAGTTTGCTCTCGAAACAGCTTGTATTGAATTAGAAAATAATCACGTGTACCTCAGGTCACCTTTGGCCTAAGGCACATTGGCTCTTGACAGCAGGAACATTTCCTGAGCCAAGAGAGCCCTGGAAATTAAATAAATTGCTGTTTCAGCAGCAATAATATTTTTTTTTTAAGTCCTGGAACCTAGGTATTTAATGTAATGTCAAACTTAGCTAGCTTCCTGACTTTACCTGTAAATTGTTGATAGAAGCATCTCTGGTGTCTGAGTGAATAGTGAGATGCTCTCTTATTGCAAAAATGCTTCAGAATATTAAAAAGAGTGCACGGTTTGTCTATGGGATACATGCGCTGTGGTGAGAAGCCCTCCCTAGCTCATGCTGTCACCATTAATTGCATTGCTTCAAATCAGCGAGAAATCTCTCTGCCCATTACCTTGTGGCCACCAACAGGCTTAAACATCCTAGAAGGTCTGTCACAGATGTGTTGACATTTTGAGAGCACATTCATTTTATCAGCCTGTGAATAGTAGGTATATTTTAAACATGTTGCTAACAACCTCCACATGAACAGTAAGGGCATTCAGTGACGCCTGGATTGTGTGACCTAGCTAGTAAGCGCATTCACCGATGCCTGCATTGTGTGACCTAGCTGGTCTCCTCTGTGTCACTTTTGAAGACCCTGTCTTTATGTGGGAGGGAAAGTAGGCACTCTGAGATACATCTAAGATTCTCTTTCCTACAACCACTTCGAAAATGTAAATCATAATGTTTATTAAACAGAAATAGAATCTTCTTATATGTTTGTTCAACAGCCAACAGGGACAGAATTTTGTCCCACTGTTTCTTTCCCAGTGAGTGGTCTGTTGGGTTAAAGGACCAGGGACCCCTCTGGTTCTAAATTGGGAACTAAGAATATAGATTCTTTTAGAGTTTTGGTTAAACATTCTCTGGCCAGTGCATATTCTTTCATCTTCTGTGTGCTGATTTTATATGGTGGAAGTCATTTTGTGTGCCAAGGGTTTCATGACCAGCAGCACAAAATGACTCCTGACTGTAACGCATTTAAGTCCCAGCTTCCGTCATGACAGTTTGCTTGTTTTATAATGATTTAGGTGTTGGATTCAGAGTTGGAGGAGAAACTGGAAGTAAATACTTTGTCCTTCAAGTTCACTATGGGGATATTAGTGCTTTTCGAGGTAAGTTTTGAAGTGTTGGAACTGAGCAAAATGTTCAATACTTTATTACTTAAACGAGGTGGGCTATTATCCATGCAGTAAAATGAAGGCTTGCCCATATATTCTGCCAAGCAGGGATAATTGCCTTAAGTTGCTTTAATTTGCAACTGCTGAAGGAATGGCTTTGTTTCTAAAGGTTATTTCCACAATGCAAGCTCCCATCCTACTATGCTTTCATTTTTGCTGGCGTCCAATGCATTTGTCTAACCTGCTTGCTCCTATGCCTATCAGAAGTGTCACTCAGTGCAGTCAATACCATTAGAAAGCAGAGAAAGGACCTACTGGCTTATTTACTTTATGGTGAGCAAGCCACAGGGAGAGCGAACGGATTCTGCAAACCATCTGGCAACTGCTGAATTTCATGCGTAATTCGCACGGCCGCTGCATGCACTCCTCCACGTCCTCTGTACTGAGGCACTGGTCTCAGTCACTGGTTAGCATACGAAATCATCCGACACAAGTATCTCTACCTGTGATCACTGGGCATTTCATTAAAATGCCCCTTCTCCTGTTAAAGAGCCATCAACATGACTAATGGGCTCTGTTCCCAAGGCAACCAAAAGTGGTATTTCTTATTTGCTCTGGGGCTTGTATCGAACGCCAACTATGTTTTGAATTTGTGCTCATGGTTCCATGAGATTGTAAATAGTAACTGAGTTCTCATTGGCTTATGACTGTTTTCCTGTCCTGAGATGACATACTTCCTCCAGAATTCCATAATGTGATATGTAGAATAACTGACCAGACAAATTTTCTTCCTCAAACACATTTGATTTCCATCCAGTAACAATCTCTAGAAGCAGGTGTCTGTCTGTACCTATGAAATACACTCTAGAGCAGTGGTTCTCAACCTTCCTAATGCTGCAACCCTTTAATACAGTTCCTCATGTTGCGATGACCCCCAATCATAAAGTTATTTTTCGTTGCTACTTTATAACTGTAGTTTTGCTACTGTTATGAATTGTAATGTAAATATCTGATATGAGACACCTGTGAAAGGGCCATTTGACCCAAAGGCTGAGAACCACAGCCTCAGAGCTTTTCCTGAGAGATCCCCCCATGTTGTAGAGAGACTCCCTAGGTTCTCAGCCCTCAGAAATGGAGCACCATGTTGTCTTCCTCTAGAAAAGTAGTAATTTTATATAACTGAACACTTCTAATTAGACATGTGATCAGTTAAATGAGAACCTGTAGACCAGTGTACAATCCTAACTTACAAGCAAAATTTGTGTATATATGTGTATATATAAACAAAAACTCCAGTCACACAAAATAGCTTTCCATCTCTGCCCCATAACCTGCTCGTAAATTGCCAGCAGTTGAGATTGCTGAGGCAAGGTTTTGCTGCAAGCAAAGGAATAAAACAATGTTTGTGTTTGAGAAACAAAGCCAGAAACAGTTTGCTCTGGAATGCTGCAACTGGCCTTGGTTAAACAGGCAGCTTCTGGTGCTGCCTATGGAACGCTGATGAAACTCGTGTTTTGGAAATGGCAAGCAGGCTGTCCCTGAGGCCCACAGCCAGACCAGCTCAACCCACCCACACACACGCAAACCAGATTCTCTGTCCCTCTGTGAGACACTGAACTTTGCTGTCAACATAATTCCTCAGAGATTTTTCTCGAACTCCTGACAGAGGCTGGCTGCATTCCTCAGAGAAAATGGATGATAGGCACCGATGTTTGAAAAGCATGACACTTTAATAATTTAATCTCTTACTGCTGACTCATTTTAGAATTAGTGTTAATATTAAGGTAATAATGTCCTGGTATTTTAATATATAAGCAAACAACTTTTCTTACTGTAAAAGGCAGATGGGAAATTTCATGTACTGGCTTCTCTCCTTTCTAGACTAGTTTTTCCAAAAGAAGCTATATAAAAGGTATAAAGACAGCCAGCATTAATATTCAGAGAGCTTATTGTAACATAAAATAGTGTATCACTTACTCTAATAGAAAAGTGTAAAAAATAATTCCCATAATTCATTCAGTGCCAGTAGATACGATCTTGTCACATGGTATAGAACATTAAGGGAGCACACGGGAGAGCATCGAATCTCATTGAAATAAGGAAACGGACGTTTTCCATTTATTGAATTGGGGATGGATAGGAGTTGAATTATACAACTCAAGACTACCAGACTTGGGTAAGCCTAATACAGTTTGAGAAGCTTTATAAATTAATGTATTATTTTGGAAAATGATTTTTCCATTTCATAAAATTTGTCACTTAATATATTAAAAGTTTTCTAAATGATGAGACTTTGTTTTTAAAATGAGCTACATAGTCACAGTTGTGTGCAGTTAAAGCTATTAACATGAAAAAAAAGACAATTAGCAAAACAAAAGTAAATAATAACATTTGAACAGGGTATCTGTACTTATGTGTGCTTGTGTGCATAGGTGGACCGTGAGGAAGAAAGATAAGAGGAAAGAGCTGATGAGCAAGAAGGGGCTGTGTCAGCACTTTCTTTTAAAATGACATTACATGTCTTTACAATACAGTTTTCATCCCATAGTATTTCTTATTAATTATTTTTTTAAAAAATGATCTTTTCTCATTTTACATTCCAATCCCTGTTTTCCCTCCCTTCCCTCCTCTTGCTCCCTCCACCTTCCCCCTCAGCCCCATCCACTCCTCATCCTTTTCCTCCTTAAGTACCTGCCAGTGAGGGCACTGCACTCCAGTCTCACCAGCTGAGAGCAGGTCCCCGTGTGTGAGTGTGTGCGTGTGGCTGGGCTCAGGCCCGCCCGAGTCCCCAGCAGAGTTACTTCTGTTGAAACAGGTTCTGTGCAACATGATACATTTCTCTTCATAAACAATTAGAAGAGGAGAAAACAGCATCTTCTACTTATGAAAGTGCATCCAATATGTGTGGTGTATAGCTGTGCCCAGAAATGCACGAACATATGAAAAGCCGCTACTCTGATAGCAACGTCAGTGAAGACTGGAACTTTACGACTTAAGAACTAGGGAAGATATTTTCTGTATGTTGTAAATCAAAGAGTACAACACTCCCAGGAAATTTCGGTTTCCTCCTGAAAAGTGGGGAGATATTTGGCTTAAGCGAGCCAGCATTTTTTCCCCATTTACAGAAAGGACTTTTTAAGAAACAGACCTCCCTCAATGATGGTAAAGAACCTCCTTAAACTTGTGGGGCCATGATTGACAGTCAGGAAGCATAAACTACAGTCAGAAAGTCTTAGGCTAGAATCTCTCACAGTAGGAAAACGATGGCGTATGAGTTCTGTGAGATCGTATGAAAAACTTGTTTTGTAACAGTACCAAATATGAAGCTGTAAAAGCTTCATCAAACGTCGCTTAGCTTTTTGAAACGCCATGCCAGTCCCTGGCAGGCATGGGCTCTTGCAGGGCACTGCTTTCCTGCCAGCCAGAGTTTCCTCTCTCAGGAGTGCAAACACAGAGGGAGGGTGTGCACGGAAAGTCATAGATGAGCATGCTATCAACGGAGGCTGGAGAGAGGCAGAGCAGCCACGTCAACCCAGGGAGGCAAGGTGCGGATTGGGGGAGGAGGCTTCTCAGAACCTGAGCACGGCTCTGTAAGCTAAACTAGAGCTCCCATGTCCAAGCGCCAGGAGGGAAGATCCTTCCAAAGGCAAAAAACATCCAGAGATATGAGAGCGAAATAGCCCCATGTCCGGCAACCTCTTAGTGATTAATTTGACGTTACCAGAGAAGGGAGATGTGGCAAGCAATTAGAAAAGAATGTATTAGAGAGTAATGGCCCTGGTAAGACTTGGGTCTGAGAGCACTCCCTCGAGAGGTGTTGGAATCATGGTCTCGGTTTGTCATGCCGGCCAGTTGCATGCTTGAGCATGTAGAAAAGCCACTAACACTGTAAACTGGTAGCCAGGATGGGGGATGGGAAAGTCAGAATGATTTATTAAGTGTACACTGGTTAATTATTTACAAATTATATTTCAAGGGAAATTACAAATAGTCTAATTGAAAATGATAGCCTTATATAGGTAATAGCGTATCTCAGAGTTTAATGATTCTGAATCTAGACAGCCTAATAGTAGCACATCCTTGTTCTGTTGACTTTGCCCAGTATGTAGGCAGCTCTTTGCCTTCTTTTATTTGTTGTTGTTGTTTATTTTATTTTTTTTTAGTTGTTGAAAAAAAAATTTCCCATTTCCCTCCCCCTCCTCGCACAAATCGCCCCCTCCCCCCACTCCCCTCCCCTCTCCCCCCCCTACTCCATTCCCCCTCCCTCTCGAGAATGAAGAGCAGTCCAGATTCCCTGCCCTGCAGGAAGTCCAAGGTCCTCCCACTTCTATCCAAGACCAGGAAGGTGAGCATCTAAACAGGCTAGGCTCCCACAAAGCCAGTTCATGTATTAGGATCGAAACCTAGTGCCATTGTCCTTGGCTTCTCATCAGCCTTCATTGCCTTCTTAAACTATGAAATGGGACCAGATGGCTCACCTGGGGTTCTCTTATGAGTCTTCATTCACTGAATGTTAGCTGCATTCACTATGGTCCACATAAACAAGTAAATACTCCAAAGTGAATCCTTTGTCATAGCTATCTCTACTACAAAAGGGATATTTGCTATTTTTCAAGGGTCTTAGAGTTTAGACACAGAACATATATGTTCATATCTGTCATTGTTGTAAGAAGTATTCTAGTGACCAGTTTTTATTTTTTACAGTTCAACTGTGCAAAAAGCAAAGATCAACCCCTTGTCATTAAGGAAATGAAAATAGTAGCACAGGGATTCCATCTGTCCTTCTTCTCTAAGTGATGGCTAATAGTGTCAACTTGAGAGGATAGAATCATTGAAGAGACACGCCCTTGGACTGAGCCGTCAAACAATTTCTGCGTTGTGTTAATTGAGGTGGGGACCCCCACATTAACTGTGTTCACCACTTCATTCTGTGGGTTTTGGTCTTAGACTGAATGGAAAAGAGAAAGCTACGCCAGGGCATTCAGCATGCTCCCATTCCTGACTGGAGACTGTGAGCAGCTGCCTCACTGTCCTGCTCTAGGACCCACCCCTCCTAGGGACTGTACCCTTGAACTGTGGGCCCCAATAATCCCTTCTTTTATTTTCCTGTTTGTCATGGCAGCAGGATGTGTCACTAATGCATTCCACAAAACATAAGCTTTTGTCTTTATTTTTTTCCAGTCAAGTCTTGTTCTAAAAAGAGAGTTCTCCTGAGATTTTTCTCAGAGTTAGGCATTATTTTCTGCAGGTTTTTGGTCTTGGGGAATTTTATAAAAACTGACTTTTTATTTCTGGGGTTCCCTTGCATTGGTCACTATTCTTGAACAAGAGGTTGCTTCTCAGGTTGAAAGTGTCTTGGTCTCAGGATCTCAAGTTAGAGCAGTCTGAGTATAGAATCTCTTCCCAAATGCAAAACCCTCTTTTCTAGGTTAGCAGAAGTTTTAAGACACCAAAATCATCTCTTGCCAGCTCTGGCTGCACAGTAAAAAGACCCCAGAGACATATGCACATAGATCCCAACACCTGCCAATCAGTGTTGTGAGGAGGGTTCTAGTCATGTGATGTTTCCTGTTCCTACACTGTCAGCACAGCCCTCCACATACACCTGCATTTCCTACATTGCAGCAGAATCCTGAAAGGAGAGATGGAGATCCACTTTCCTGAGATTGAGTTAATACTTATATTCTAAATTCAGTGAATTAATCCTAGAAATCCTTATTTTTTAACTTGATGTGAATTCTAAAAACATACTTTAGTTTCCACATTTCTAAATTATATTAGTAAAATCAGGGCATAAAATTTCAGTAGGATTCCTTGGAAATGGTTATTTTTTTTTAATAGCAACTTTTTCCAGAAAGCTAAGGCTTCATCTCTTTTAAGTACTATAAACCATCTTAGATAGGGGCTACAGAGATGCCTCAGCAGTTCGGAGCACAGGCTGCTCTTGCAGGTTCCCGTAGCTCAGTTCCCAGCACTCATATGAGGCAGTTATTGTTGCCTGTAGCTCTAGCTCCCACAGCATCTTCTGACCCCTATGAGCACCTATGTCGCATGTGCATACCCATGCAGAGAAATATACATATAAACATGATAAAAAATAAAATGGTTCAGTAAAAAAAAAACTTGGCTAGAAGTCATCAGAGAATATATGATGTGTCTATGAAGTTGTCAGATGTGATGTGTTGTATGCTGTTATATACATGCCAGCATGAAGCAGGTTGGCAATAAATGTCAATTCAAAATCTTCTTACCCCCTCCCCACTTTTCTTAATGATATGGTGCATTGTACTAAACAGGAACCCGTGGTCTATAATAGTACAAAGGCTGTTGCCACGTAACTGGGCCTATCGTCCACATTTACCTGCTTTTCGGTATTCTCTTTAGCTTCATTTGTTGTCAAACTACCACGTAAGCTCGTTTCATTTCAAATAATGCACTACGTGGAGGCAAAGGTAAAAGGAAAATCTGTGTGCGTGTCATCTCCTGTCAAACAGAAGCACATGTAAATAGAACAAAATAGCCATCATAATCTAAGCAAACAAGCAGGGGGCCTGAAAAACTGGCATGATCATGTGTACTTTATTTATTTATTTATTTATTATTTTTTTTTTTTTTTTTTGGTTTTTCGAGACAGGGTTTCTCTGTGGTTTTGGAGCCTGTCCTGGAACTAGCTCTTGTAGACCAGGCTGGTCTCGAACTCACAGAGATCCGCCTGCCTTTAAAAAAAATATATATAATTTGTCTCTGTGTGGGTAAGTGCATATGATTGCAGGTGACTCTGGATGTCCAGAGAGTATCAGGTGCCTGGGATCTGAAGTTACTGGAAGCTCTGGGATACCCAACATCCCGGAACCACACTCTAGTCTTTAGCAAGAGCAGCATGAGCCGTTATGCCCTCAACCTTCTCTGAGCCCCAGTGCCATGTACTTTAGATGGTTTTTAACCTGCAAGACTTTAACAGCCCTTCTCCCATCTTCTGATTTTGTGCTTTAGATTTGGACTCTTGTCACTTAAGTTTCCTTTTATTTAATTTCTCTGTGAATGCACAGGTAACTGATTTAGAACTTTGTTTGTGTAGCATCATGGCAACAAGAATGTCCGGACTTCTCCTTGCTCTCCAGCCTTGTTCTACCCTGTCAGTAATCCTTCTAGGTGTGGTTCCTCCTTCTCTTTCTTTCAAACAGTTGCATGTTTCTAAACATAGGGTCAATGGACCCACAATGCATATACATCCAAGAGGATGCTGTTCTCCCACACCGAGGAGCAGAGCAAGCACGGAAGGGTGGTAGGCACGGCAGCCTAACGTGAAACAGGATTTCAGAGGAATTGTCATTCCACTGGATCCAGCCTTCTCCAGCTCTTACAAGGCTGCAGCCACAGGGGAATTGGGGGAAAGCTTTGAAATTGTGAGCCCAGGAAAAAAAATCCCTTGCTAATGCATTTTTTAACCAGATAGAGCAGAGATCAGTGGCAGGGAAGCTGCACTTAAAATGATTGCATCCCAGCATAAAGAGGACACTTCACTTGAACGTGTGTGAGTGCTCCCAACTCTCTGATGTCTGAGTGCCAAGATGGTGGGATACCGAATCAAAGATTGCTCACCATTGCTTCCTCCACTGTCTCCCCTCCTTCTCTCCAAGCAGCTTCCACCTATACATGCTTTCCCCGCAGTATACACCAAACCGGTTTTTACTCATTCCTCTGCAAAGTGTGTGCTGCCACGGACCCTAGTATTTAAGCTGAGTCCTTTTAGATCCTTTTTGATTACTTATTTAAAAATCTCCTCTGGAGGGTTGGTAAAAAATCACATTGCAGGTGAGTTCAATCCCCCAGACCCACAAGGTCGGAGGAGAAAAGTGACTCCTACAGATTACTCTTTCACCTCCACTGGCATGCTGAGCCAGCACACGCACACACACACACATACGCACACACACACACACACTCACACACATATATACATACTCACGCACGCATATACTCTCACACATGATGGAGGGGGTAGGAGGAGAGAGGAGGAGAAGAGAAAGGAAATCTTTGGCAGTGCAGTTTGAAGCTTATTCTGTTATGCAGGTGTGTGAAATTCTTGCCACTGTTAGAGTTGTATAATTTTCTTTTCTGCAGTGGATAGTGTTAGCAAATATTTTGGGGTAGATATCTAAAAATGCTACTTTGAATCGCCGAGTGTTTGAACCTTAAGAGATTCCACCAAATTATCCAACAAATCACTTTTTACACTTTACAATCCATGATGAATAAGCAAACTCTTTCCTTATCTACACTCTGTATTTTAATACTACATTTTTATGGGTTTTTTTTTAAGCAAACCACTGTAATGTCTCATTAAAAGGATTAGAATGCATTGCAAGACCCTAATAGATTCACCTCTAAAGTGCATAATCAAACTCTAAGAGAATCTAATCTGAGGACTTTTTACATAACCCTCCTTTGCTGAAAATAAAACTTTCTGCATTACACTAGACCTACCAAATGCTATACACAGTCAGGCATTGGCTGTGGTGCCCTGGCGCTGTCTTGTAAGGTGAAATATGCAGCCATCATTCTTTTAAGAAGAAGCAGTGAGTATTGATAATTGATAACCTTATTGTTATTTTACTATTAGTGCTACACTTTTACACGTGTTGTTTCTGTGTGCTAGAAACGCTCAAAACCATTGCAATGTTGCTTATATCTTTCTGACTCTGTGTTCAGTGTGGTTGTGTTAGTGATGGGAAATCAGCCATGCTGTAAATATTTGCACCATGGAAACAGACTGAGGAATCCTTCATGTCAATCTTGTATAATACTGGATTTTTTGTTCGTTTGTTTGTTTCTTTTGCGTTTTGCTTAGAGCAAGTACAATACTGGAAAATCATGCCCGTGCAGATTATGGTCAATGATTAAAATAAATAAGAACTATAATTATAATACCCCCATTTCCAGAGATAGCAAAGATTTCGCTATGGTTAAAGACCAAATGCAGTTCCAACATATAGCTTTATTGCCTCAATAAACAAAACAAAAATCAGTAGATATTCTCACTGTAACTGCACATTGCACATCTACAGCTACAGGTAAGTTAGAAAATTGTCTAGAAAAATCCAGTAACAGAATTGGTGAGGCTCAACTGTTTATATGGAATTTACAATAAAGCATATTGTATATTTTATCAATTTTATAAGTTGTACACTACATATTTTGTGAATAAACCTCCAGTAAATATATATTCACACACACATATATATATTTTTGCTATAGAGCTTACAGATTATCAGGATACCACTAGACCCAAAAAATTACATTTTTAACACACTTTCCAGTTGCTTTGTTTGCAAACGAAGCTTTGACAAGAGCTCAAATATTACTCATAAGTATTGAAGTCAGTTCTTTTTTTTTTTCTTACACTACAGGTGTGTCGTATCAGTCTCTTGGGTTTGGGACATGAGCAGAATAATTTTCATTTACCAAAATATGTTTAATTAAATCTGAATTCTCTTAAGAAAAGAGGAATTTTGAAAGAAGAAAATGCATTTAATTACTATCTGGTTCTTCCCTCACTTTCCTTAGAAGTTTGAAAGTTAATTTCTTTTTAGTCTCGGCATTTACCTAAAATCTGAACATTGGGTTTGCGAATACTATGAGAAAAGCCACTCGAGGGCATGTGTGACATTTGCGGAGATCGCCCTCCTCATTTTACAACCGTGGAGGGATGCACACATATCCTTCTTCACACCTAATCGAGTCAAACATTTGGAAGATTTACCTGCTTTTCCTTTATGTGTAAGCATAAGTGCCGACTCGTATGTGTTTGCACTGAGTGCATGACTATTGAGTCCAGAAGAAAGCAGTTGTCCCCTTAGACCTGTAGTGACAGGCAGTTGAGGGTCCGCTGTGTGGGTGCTGGGAACCGAACCCCAGGTCCTGTGGAAGAGCAGCGAGCACTCTAAAACACTGAGCCATCTCTCTAGCCCCAAGGCAAGCCTTTTGACAAGCTGACCAAAATAAGTTATAACTTTCAATTTTTGTGATATTTTAAAAAAATTAAGTGAAATAAATGAACGACAGACTAGATGGGAAAGGAACTAGGAAGTCAACTCTAAGAAAAAATGGTGGTCCAGAAGGTAGCATTCTACCCGCTGAAAAACTCAAGTCTTTAGAGATGGTTTGAGAATGATGTGTAGAAGCAGAGATTTGTGTCTCCTCAGAAAAGAAAACAGTTGAGCTAGTAGGCTCTGTGCGTTGTCTCCTAATTCATTTGTAAAGCGCTTGATATCTTAAATATCGAAGACTGGGGAAAGGCCACAGAATGGAGGAATTACCTAGCCCAGCCCTTCCACCTCTCCGAAATAAGCATCAATGTGCAGAAAGGTTGTGTTTGGCCCAGGGTATTATAGCTGCTTGTTCACGCTGTTGAAACTGGAAGAATCGAATTTGTGTTGTATTTCTCATTTGCAAGTGTGCCAAAGTACATGGCCTACCTATGTAAGGCAAGTGCTGTAACAGGCAGTGTTGAGAACAGCCCTTCAGGCTGCAATTACCTAGAGACGTGGGTTCATGAACAACACGGACTATGTGTAAAGATCAGGATAGTTTAGTTCACTTCATTTGCGCCTTGTCTTTCTGATCGTGGGGGAGTCAGTTTCCCTTATCCTTCGGGTCGTTCCTCCATCAGGCTGTTTGCTAATCCCACTGGTTTCAGAAGACTCGAGATCAAATCTTCTTCCCTATTTTTCTGTTCCCTTCACTGAATACAAGTGGCTTGATATGAGCCCCATGAATGATTTAGGAGTATTCAGTCCCTCTGAAATGATCAAAAAGAAGCCTATTATCCGTCAGTATTTTTTTTCTTGCCAGTGTCTCCTTAAAAACGTGAGCTCTATGATTCACTACCTCCCTGCATTTCAACTTTGTTAATCAGCTTCATTATGAAAGACTAAATGGTCCTATTTCATCTCATTCATTCCAGTGGATAACTGTTTATTTTCAACACATTTATTTAATGGCCATACTGAGGTTTTTATTCATGTAATTATGTTTTTATTCATTTAGCATCATGTAAAACACTGCAATACCAGTGACTGTCTCAAAGACTTCATTTTGAATGTAATGCATGGATTTTAAGAAAAAAGCAGTTTGGCATAGAACAGTACAGTGTTGAAGTGATCTTTTTCGTTGGGGCAGGGAGAGGCTTTCTTAATGCACTTTAGTTTTTCAAGCTTTTGAATTATGTGTAGTTTTGCTTGCTTTCAGAATGCCTATGCTTTGCCTTCGTTTATCCTATCTCAACCTTTTGGACATATTTGTACTTATTAATTCCATTTTTCTTAATTATATTGCCTTTAGTCATTTATTGCTTGCATTTATTTAGTGTGACATGCTGCAGCATGTATGTGGTGGTCAGAAGACATCTTACAGGAGTTGGTTCTCTGCATGTGGGTTCCAGAGATTGAAGTCAGGTCTTTAGGCTTCATAGCAGACACCATTACCTACTGAACCATTTCACTAGTCCCAAATTCCCTTTACCAAGGGGAATCAAAACTTGGAAATAATATCACCCTATTAATCCATTTAAATTGCAAGAGAGTGGCTTTTTGTTTCAGCTCTTCCTAGTAACTGTTTGGAAAGCCACCGGGAAAAGAAAAAAAACTTACTAGTGGATTATCTCATGTAAAATTACAGGATACGCTTCAGTTTCAAGAGCCCTGTTTCACACCGACCTTGCCGAGGTGACCATGGTGTTCTTTCCACTGAGCACACATGCTCTGGCAAGCTTCTGATGCCTCACACTCTGGTCTGTTTCCTTGCCCACATTCTCAGCTTTCTTAGACTTTCCTTAGAAGGAAGTCATTCGGGAGAAGCACAGGGCTCCTTTACTCTATTTCCCATTTGAAGATAAGCCTAATCCTTCCTCCTAACACACCCTTCTGGCTGTTTCTTTCCATGCAGATTTCTCCCTCTTCTGAAGCTTAACTATAAATATGGGGAGTGCTTATGGAGAGATAGGGAGCCATGTGAGAGAGGAGACTGCTGTGTTCTTCTGTTTGTAACTCTGTTTATTGTTATTAATCAGTCTTCAAGTTCAGTTATTCATAGTTCTAAAAATACCACCAGGAATTTTTGTTCTGATATTTTAATTTTTGAACTTATATTGTGGCTTTTGGAAATATAAATTTGTTTATTTTCAAAACACGTTTGTCTCTCCTAACCATGTAGATTAAACAAAGGTGAAATAACACATTGTTACCTGAAATAGTTAAAACTTGCAAAGGGCAAAAAAGATAAACTTTTTATATGCTACTAAAGATGCCCTTAAGATGATTCAGAAATTGGAAATGGAGCATTTGGTATGAGGAGTATACTTTCAGTCCTGTATTTCAAATCTTATGTAAAAGGATTTCGTTGATGCTATCTCTGCAAGTCACTTTTGCTTCTATGACCTATTTGATCTAGGTCCATCTGCCTGGTTCCTCCTAGCCTGTGCCTCATGGTTTCTGGTCTCAGCGGAAACGATAAATAATAATTGGGAAAGTTCCAAAAGAAACTCATAATGCCATTTAAAAGATGAATATATGACACATAATAAAATAGCAATAAAGAAGTGAAAAGTGATTGATAGGACATTTGGGAGGGCCTGGAAAGGAAAGGAAAAAAATATAACCAAGAATCAACGCTGTCCAGCAAAAACCCCTGAATATAGAGAACAAGCTGGCTGTGAATATGTCTGGTATTAGCCACAGGATATCTTCTATGATACAAATAAATGTTTAAATATGAGATTTGTACAATATAGAAATTTAAAATCTAATGCCCCAGGAAAGGAACAAAAACAGAGGGTTTATCTTTCTTGATTCAAGTGCTGGCGATGCAATATGTGTACATGTGTTTCTCTCTCTCTCTCTCTCTCTCTCTCTCTCTCTCTCTGTGTGTGTGTGTGTGTGTGTGTGTATGTGTGTGTAACTCCTGCATATGTACCATCTGATTTGTGATTTTTTAAAATGGACATTTAAAATTCCATGACATTTTAAAATTGGATTTATCTAGCATTGGCACATTGTCTTTTCAATTTTAGTTCTGTGGATGGATGGCTCATAATTCCAAGAGGAAAAAAGAAATTTAAATTGATATTTTTTGCTATGAATTCATTTTTTTATTTGCAGTCCTAAAAAGTAATAGCAAAGAACACCCTCTAATCACTGCCCTTGTAAGAGTAGGGTGGGGAGCTTTCATGCCTTCCATTTTATCTCTTTTGGGAACACACAAGCCATCATCTCTAAAAGTTGTCTTCTTCAATGCTGGATAAGTACATTTTCTCTTCCTTGCCACGAGGCAAATGGAAGCTAATAATTTCTATTCCCATAACAGTGAATACAAAATCAAAAGAGGCTAACTCACTGCAGTGACAACTTCAAAGGGAATTCCTTTTTGAAGTTCATAGCTTTCATTTATTTAGTACTGAAACTTGTCTGCTAAGCCTGCTTTCAGTGGCCTCAGGAACCCTGTGCATAGCTGGAACCACAGTGTAACAGCGCCAGTATTTCCGTCATGTTCTGCTTAGCAGACACACATATGCCTTGACAACCGAAGTCATCATATTGTGCCTTGTGAAGGTGTCCGGGAAGGGGGTACTGAGAGTATGCTTTCAAGGACCCAGAAATTTTCCAGGAGAAATTTGATGACTCAGGTTACCTTTGTCTCCTGTTCAGTATTAAGAGTGTGTTTTTGTTTGGTTGTCTTGTTTTTGTTTTTTTTTGTTTGTTTTATTGTTTTTCTTGTTTTGTTCTATTGTAAAACCAGGGTTCTTTCAGGTGCCTTTTCCCCCGAGTAAGCAAAGGAACTGATCTTCTGCATTCACAGTCGTTTTCTCTCCTGTTAGCCTCTCACGTCCGTGCCAGGGCTCAGCAGCAGAACTCCAATTGCACAGAAATAACTTCTATAATAGACTGGTACAATGTAGTGGTACAAAAATACCTTTAAAAAAATGGCCCTATTGGTAACACTCTGTTCCAATGCTAAGTTAACTATATGCTGGGTGTGTTAAGAAACACATTTCCCAAAGAGATTTTCAGAGGAATTCTCACTTATGAAATTTTTCCTGGCTTCAGAAATTAGTTTCTGAATGATCTTCTCCTTCTGATCACCTTGGGAGCTATGATTTTTGTCTCAGGAAAACATCACCTGTCCAATTATTTCAACATCAGTAATTTAGAACAAAGAGCTATAAGATACAGACGAAGACAACACAAGAAATTTAAATGTTTATGTATTGTTATTTACACTTGCTGTAACGCCTTTAATTTATTTTTGTTTGTACGTTCAATACAGGAAAGTAGTGTTGATTATATTAAGAACATTTGAGGAGGGTAGGAGGGAGGGAAGAAAGGAGGATAGCTATGATAGAGTTTGGAATTATTAGCTTGCTGACACAAGTCCTGTTGTTAAAGGTGTCACCCCTTTGTATTTCTAACATTAATGGACCTAGCCTTAATTTTCCATAGCTGTATAAGGAAAGTATCCATCATCCAAACTGACTTAGGAGAGTAAAAGATGGATATGCTTCCTCACTTCGCTTCCCTTCCCTTCCGGAGAGAGTATAGGGAATTGAAATCTGTTCTCCTGTCTTTCTGAAGGACTTTCTAATTAGTGGGATATAGTTTATAACAATACCGTGACTCCCTAAGGATCTTTGGTTGACCTATTCTTTTATTGAAGCAGGAAACAACCAGGACGAGATGAGCTCATGGAAGGAGGGCTATCTCTAGAGGGAAAACTAGGAGAGGCCAGCAGACTTCTAAGAACCTGAGATGGAATGGGCTATTGTCATGCATTATTCTACACGCTTACTTTACTGCTTAGCCAGGGATCCAAGCAGGAATTACAAGCTATTATTAGAAAAGCAAGCTAAATAGTTTGGGATGGATAACCTCATATCCCATGCGTTCACTTCCCATTAAGATCCAGCTTCCTGCTTAAGTGGATGCCTTTAAGTACTACTGGCTTTTTAGCCATTCTAACTGGAGTCCTTTATCTTTGCTTTGGGATACTTCATAAAGAAAATGCCTTTGAAATCTCTAAGAAATAGAACTCTCTGATGGAAATAAGTTTATTAAACACTAACATTGGAGAATTAGATGTGATACCCAATTTTTTTGCCAGGTACATGAATTCCTTGAACAACGTTCACTCTCTGAATCCTCTTGTTCCTCTGTATATAAAAGGCAAGAGTTGAAATCCATCTTCTCTCGGGTGTCTTTCAATGCTGAATTCTATGAGTCTATATAGTTGATAAAATACCTTGCTGTGGTTATCCATCTTGGGCTAGACAGAAGAGAGTGATTTCTCATAAAAAGCAAGCTGGGAGCCTTATGAAGCAGTCACCCGGCTTTCATCATGATCAAGATTTGATTCAGATAGAACACCGATTTTGAGCCTCCTCTGGACTCTGGAACTACTCTTTCTTCCATTGCATGTTCACGTATTAGGAGTGGCGGCTTACTCATTAGCCCTGTAGTGATGTCCTGTGCATTATTAAACTTGATGATTGCATGTGTCCTTTTCAAAATTATATTTCAATATTTCTACTACATTCACTATTACTAAAGCTTTTGATATGTACATATAACATTAAAAATGGAATATAATGATATAATGAGCTATCCTTAATGTTATCTGCTATCTAGTAAATGAACTCTCCTCTCTATGCTTTGAAATCCATTAGGTCTCACTGGTTCCCTCGGTGCAAAAGAACAACATCCATGAAATATTCTTTTACCATGGATGCCTTGTACTCAATTCTTTGTAAATATGAAACACATTTCAGATGAGGGGTTAATCACTATGCATCTTAGAGAGCGTGAGAGAATAGAGAGAGAGGAAGAATACATGAAACTACCTCAAAAGAATGCCCCTCAGGACTATTGAATGAATTCTGGGTTGAAATCATAAATTTAGCACAAGCAAAATGGTCTCAATACATTATGCAAATATAGGGTCTTATTGGACTGACTCTTAGTCAAGATTCCAAAACACAGTTGGCCTCAGATCTAGTCAAGAGGAGCGTTTTTATTAATAAAAGTCAATGATGTTGAAACAGCATATTGACGTATTGTGACCTTCTTCACAGTCCCATGGCTTCTAATACAGGAGTTACATTTTTAAATGGCTCATGGTATTTATCCTACTAAAATTTCTTCACTTCACTGATGACCTAGCTTCTACCTAGTTAAAGCTTTTCTGAGAACATCCTTATTCCATATCTTTAACAACAAATTTCAAGTGTAATTAAAAATGTATTTATGATTTATTCATTTGGTCTATGTGTACTTGTGTTCTTGGGTGTGTGTACATACACCATCTGCATGCAGGAACCTGTGACAGTAAGAGAGGGGCCTTTGAGTCCGTGGAACAGGGAGGTACAGGGGATCGTGAGCTGCCATGTGGGTACTGGGAATGGAACCCAGGTCATCTATAAAAGCACTAACTGCTTGTACCTGCTGAACCATCTTCCCAACCCTGAAGTTCCTTTTTTAATAGGCCTCTCTTCCCTTTTTTTATATCCCCATGTTATTTTCTTTCTTCTGTTTCTTGCTGTTATGAGTTGGAGAAGTTGGGAATGCCTCCATTTCTTCTATCTTAAAAAAAAATCCAGATTTCTAGCTATGAATATATGTCTCCTCAAAATATATAGCATATCCCCTAAAAATAATAAAATGGGATAGGGAGATGGCTTAGCGGTTAAGAACACTTGCAGCTCTTCAAGAGAAACCAGGTTGAATTCCCAGCACCCACAGGGCAGATCTCAGTCATCTATGACTTCCCTTCCAGGGGATCTGATGCCCTCTTCTGGCTTCCTTGAGTGTCAGGCATGCGTGTAGTGTACAAATGGACACTTATACATACAAAATAATAAATTTTAAAAAGTAAAACAATTACCAAATTTAACCCCGAGCTCTAAATCAAAAGCCAACTTCTTTACTCATCTCATCTGTGTGTGCAAGAATCTCTTAGAGCTGAAAATATTGTTCATTAATAATAATCTACCACGAATTAATCTTCCAGATCAAACCCATATTGGATGAGAGAACTCAGTTCTAAACTTGCCTGTAGAGCGGTCTGACTGGAACAGGCCAAGCCCAGACCTTCTCTCCAGCAGAACCGTTGTGTGGGAATGCACAGCACTGATGTGTCAAAGAAGCAGCTGCCTTCCTCTTCCTCTCAGTGACACAAACTCAGTGCTGCAATTCCACTGATACTTACTTCTACTCCCTCCCCTTTAAAGAGCTGGGTTCCATTTTTCTTTTTGTCCTCAATTAACTTTTCCATCTATGCCTTCTTCCTTCTGTATTCTGGTGTTCTAGTCTCAGAATGCAGCTGTCTGACCAGTGATCAGCCAGTATGTGATTGTGATAAACCAAATTCCTGACTTCAGTTTCTTCCTCTTTTATTCAGCAAAACATTAGCGGTCATCGTGTTGCTTAGTTACACTAAACTTTTTAAAAAGTACTTTCCCCTTTAATGATGGCTTTAACGACAGAGGCAGATGTCACCTATAACCTAGTGAAATGAAATGAATTCATTTTTGTGTAGGTTAATTATCCTGTGGCCTGGTGGTCCAAGCCCTGTGAGTTACAGCAGAAGGGAAGTCAACATCAAGGCATGTTGCCTGTCGTCAGTGAAATATGGAAAACTATCTGACTTAAGAGTTTACCAGAAGATCAGGATAGAGGTTATGAAAACAGTAATGAATTACTGGGACAAGGGCTATGTTGAGTTGAAAGGTCATGTTCATTGCCCTAAACACTTTGGCTGAAACGAAAGCTGCCATCTTCCACAGGACCTGGTATGCGTCTGGAGCATGCCCCTCTTCCCTGATTGATGAGGTTCAGGTGGCTCTCACTAAGAACTCACTATGTGAATATGCAAGCACACGGGGTATTAGGTCAAGCTGCAGAAAAATATACTCGTAGAGGTCAGGATCGCTCCTAGTAATAAAATTCCATTTTGCAATAATATGCAAATAGCAATACATATCAGCAGTGCCTAAAATATATGTAAATGTTTTAGAAGTATTTGCATTGAAACAGCATTTAGAATTTTGTCCAACTATATATTGTTAGGATAGATATTCATCCATCACATAAAACAAAATCAGTGTCATTCTTTTTCATCAATTTTTATATTGTTTTAGATTAGCATACAAAATAATGGGTGTCTCATTAATGTTTTCACACATATATATCCTTATACTTCTTACATATTCTATTCCTGCCACCTCTCCAAACTTTCTTTCCCTCATCCCCGGTCCCCTTGTTCCTCCCATTGAGTCCTCTTCTGTGTTTGTGTGTGCGTGTGTGTGCCTGTATGTGTTAATTCTGTGTATGAGAGATTCTGCATATGAGAGAAAATGCGCATATTTTCACTTTCTTCCCGTTACTGTGTTGATTTTCCCTTCCCCTTTGTTCCGGTTCTTCCCCTTCCCTCACAGTCCCTTCTACTTTCATGTCTAGAATGCATACATTTATAAACAAAGTGAAACTTGTAAGGTTCCACATTTGTGATTCTGCCAAACTAAACTAGGGTTTTTTAAAATGATAGATACCCTAAAGGATGACCCATAATATAATTACTATGATGTATACAAAGATTTTTAAAAATGCTTTGACAAGAGCAACTGAATAGGACCAAATTATTGCTCAGCAAGTATACACTATAGTTTTGAAGTGTTTCACTTCGTTAATTTCCCTTTTATATGTTCAGATTTCTGGGAGACTTTTTTTTTTTTTAAACAGGCAAGGGTTTTACCCTGGATCTAATCAGCAACCTAATCCCATGCACAATATACGTTCTTCAAGACAAAACTCATACTCACTAACTCAGGGGCTTCTCTGTAAGTCACTACAGGGCAGAAGTGCTCAAAATGCATTGTGTTTTTCTCCAGGATGTTATTTCTCACACTATTATTTAATTCGGTGCTATTTTATAACTACTATATAATGTCTTTGATTTTTACAGGCTATTTATAGTTATCATTATAGTCATAATTATCATATTTGTAGATAAAAGCCGAAAACAAAAACACAGGAGTTGGCAGGTTAGGTCATGAGGTAATAAATGCTAGTTACACACACTTGGGAGACATGAGTTTGGCTCCTAGAGCCCACATAAAAGTAAAGGAAAGCTCTAACCGCACAAAATTGTCCTGATGTCTACATGGCTGGTGTGGTTCAAATCCACCTCCTTCCGCATACCCATCATACATACACGACAACAGTACATTTTAATGTTTGGATATATAAAACATTTAATTTGGGAAAAAAACTATGATAAGAGGATATAAATATCCTTAAAATTTGCTCCTATTGATGTGCTTTCAGAAAAGCTACTAAATTTGGACACTGCTAATACACACTTCTATGAGAATATACGCCATTTTATTACACTTGGCAATAGTTATATGGCAAGATGCTATCTATGAGTAACATTCCTGATTCTCTTATTTGGTTGCAATTTTAGCTTTAAAAGCTAAAAAGTTTTTACTTTGAAACAATTTTTAGAATTTTGTTCAAATAATTATTTTTAGTTCTTAAATATCTATTTGATTTTCAACATTAAAATTTTTAAAGTCATGATAAAGATGACCAATTTTGTAATAAAAATCAAATGATGGTTTCCTTAATTATTTCAGACACAATGTAATGAAAGTACGGAAGACAGTTCAGAATGTATATTGTGCTTGTTGCTTGCACTTAAATTGAAATGGAGGGAAAAATGTAATTAAAATTAAAACTTTTTACCAGGGAATGGGTGTGGCTCAGTGTTGCTCGTTGACAGACTACATGCCTACTACATGCAATACCCTTGGTTTCATACCCATTGCCGCAAAACAACTAACCAAACAACCATGGAGAACTATTAGACTTGACATTCAGTCGTTAGTGATAATGCATAAGTGCCAGGTACTTGCTATAGGGGCATTTTACATGTCCCTGTCACTTAACTGCACAGCTTCCTTGTGCACAGCATAAAACCAAGACTCTGAACCCGCTATACACACACTGAACTCTCAACATCAGGCCTTTCTGTCACCCGACAGCCTGTGTATACTGGGATTTTTGACACTGGCCCACCTGGGTCCTGCTAGCATACCCAGTCCTTCTAAAGCCTTTTCACCTCTTTCTTCCTGTAATGTTTCTCTCTAGATCTATGGTTATGCCATTTCACTCAGGTCTTGGTACTGTTCTATGGACCAATCTCACATTGTTTTATCAAGTGCATTTTATAGCCAGTTGGTGTTTGGTTTTTCTATACCTCTTCTCCATTGTGTTTATTGGAGAACAGGAAAAGCGTGAACGCTTCCCTTTGCTGGCTTCTAGCTGCAGCCCAGGACTGAGTTGTACCCCTTTCTTGGTATTAATTGAATGAAGATGACTGTCATTTCTTAAAATAACCTGTAAGTGCGGTAGAATTTCCATGCACGTGAAAAATGCTTCCTGCAATTATCTGAGCTAATTAGGTGAGTCCCTAGAGTTCTGAGTTCGGCTGATGTGACTGAAGGTCTACTTTAACCGTTCTCTGTCAATCACCGTGGATATCCACATGTTTCTCGATGAGATCATCAACTAACCGTTTCAAAAGGAGTACCGACTAGTTTATTTATTAAGTTGCATGTAGTTCATACAAGAAAGTCTGTTCTGAAAAGTCAGTATAAAATAAATGAAGGAATTAGACTCATTTATAATTTATATTTTTAATAACATGGGCAAAGCTTAAGATATGCATGTATTCATTATTTAGTATTGTTATTTTCCTCCTTATTATTTTTGTTTGCTTGTTTGTTTGTTTGTTGTTTGTTGTTTTTCAAGGCAGGGTTTCTCTGTAGTGATGGACCTTGTCCTGGAACTTACTCTGTAGACGAGGCTGGCCTCAAACTCACAGACCTCTGCTTCCCTCTACCTCCCGAGTGTGGGGATTAAAGGTGTGTGCCACCACCACCCAGCTCCTCCTCATTCTTTAACCTCCCTTTAAACTCTCACTCTTTTTAAATTGAAAATAGAATTTTTCATACAATATATCCAGATTACTTCTTCCTCTCCCTTCTGTCCAAGATCCTCCCTAACTCATGTACACTAAGCCACACTCTTTCTTACTCTCTCTCTCTCTCTCTCTCTCTCTCTCTCACTCTCTCTCATTGGAAAAATAAAATAAGATAAAAACAAACTTGAATATGAAAAAACAAACAAATGAACAGGGATAAAAAGAGCCAAAGAAAAACACAAGACACATGCGTAGACTGAGACATACACATTCACACACAGAGAAATCCCATGTAAACATAAACTAGAAACCATATTATATACGCAAAGGTAAAAAAAGAAAGAAAGAAAGAAAGAAAGAAAGAAAGAAAGAAAGAAAGAAAATGCTTAAACCATTGTGAGCCCCAACCCCCTACAAAAAACGTTCAGAAATACCATACCATTTTATTCGTTTTGTGTTGGCCATCAACTTCTGTGCCTGGGCCTGCCCCATGCACACACTTAAGAGTGTGGTTTGTATATCCAATGAAACACCAATGGAAAAAGTTAAATTTTCCTTTGCAGTTAATCAATTCTGAGTTAGGGATGTGGGCTCGTGTCCACTTTCCCTTTCCACTCTGAGGCCCGGTCTGGCTTAGACTCATGTGGGCCCTGTGTATAAGCCCACAGCCTCTCAATTCATGTGTGTATCAGTCCTGTTGTGTCTAGAATGGCTGGTTTTCTTGCTGTCATCCATCCCCTCTGGCTCTTACAATCTTTCTGCTCCTCTTCTTCAGAGTCACCTGAACTCTGAGGGAGGGATCTGATGGAGACATCCCACTGAGGACTCTGTTCCACGGTCTCTCACTCACTGCATGCTGTCCACGTTTGGGTCTCTGTGTTCAGTCCCATCTACAGCAAGAGGAAGCCAGCTGATGATGGCTGAGCAAGACACTGACCCATGACTATAACAGAATCTTGTTAGGAGTCATTTTCTTGCTATGTTCCTTTACCAGAACAATAGTATTTGGTTTTCCCCTAACCAATGCCCTCTCTAGTCTCAGGTTCTAAACCACCTGAGCCGTGTCGGGCATGGCTTCCATCTCATGGAGTGGGCCGTAAGTCCCAATCGTATAGTGCTTAATTAATTCCAAAACTATGTACCATTTTGCACCGGCATATCTTGCAGGTGGGTCACTATTGGAAACCAAAAGGTTTGCAGCTGGGTTAGTGTTTCCTTTCCTCTTTTTGTGGAGTGTAGACTACCTTCCAGCACCATGAACACTAACTAGAATGTAGGGGTGAGGGTCTGGGTGGACAGCAGCTTGACTTCTCCATCCCCAGTGACTTGTGTATGTGTTGGATTCAGCAATAGGACCTTATCAACAGTTTGTGAGAGTAAACCAATGGCCGTGGCAATGGCCTGAGTTATTTTCAGGTTTCCAGCGGTCCTCTTTGGTCAACAACTTGATTCAGTGTAACCCATTCCGGGCACTGAGGACTTCATTTTGTGGCATACACTCTTATTCTTTGGAAAGCACTTGAAATTTTTTTTCTAAAAAAAAAAAAAAAAAACAGTACTTCCCAGAAATTGATTAACAGGGCTAGACAGATATCTGTGTCTAGTTTTTGGAAAACAAAATGCCAGTAAATAGATAACAAAGCAGTGTTTTAGCTTCCTTTCCTCCCAGTGTGATGAAAACCACTGAGGAAAGAGGTTAAGGCATATGGAATTTATTTCAGCTCGCAGTTCAAGCTCGAGGGCATCACGTCAGAGAAGTCGAAGTGGGCATTATCAGATTCATCAGCTTTCCCGTGTTTCTGCAACGAAGATGGTGCAGAACCCAGCAGCCATTTGCTTCCGTGCCTCCTTGGCTTCTGTCTGGGCACCAAACGGGAGTGAGGTGGCGGTCTGTCTTCAGTCTTGGGACTCATTGGCAGACCTGTGACTTGAGGAGTATGAACGTTCTCAGTGAAGTACTTCGTAGAGCCAATGTCACGCGATTTTATGTTTTAAGTATTTCGTGTTTAGTGTTCATAAAGCACATGGCTTTGAGGTCTGTTTCCACCTGTTCTCATATGGAACATGTGTTTGTGTCTTTTCAGACAATCACAAGGACTGCTCTGGTGTGTCTTTGCATCTCACACGTGTGCCGTAAGTGCCTCCAAGTTTTCCAGACAAGATCTTTAAGAACATAGAAGTGTTTTAGTCATCTGATGCAGAAGATTAAGTAACCTGAAATTACTGGATCAGAGCAATAAATATTTCTTTCCTCAGTGTCAAGTGTCTGGGCAGGTGTCGGCCACATAGGCTTCAGTGCTAGATTCAGCAATGGAAGAGTCATCTCTAGTCTCTCACATAGTTGACTAGAGCTCTCCCTCAGTTTTTTTTCTCTTTCTTTACAGAATGTAAACAGTTAAGATGACAGTCTATTACAAGGAGGAAGGAATAGAAAGGAAGAGGGATATTGAGGACAGGGGACAGGATTGAGGAGTGGGGACAGTGAGGAGACACGTTAAGGGACTAACTAGTCCAAAATGTGTAGGGCTAAATGGAAATTCAGGAGAGAGTTGATGTGGATGCATCCCCCAAAAAATAAGCTAATAATAAAAATAATAATAAAAGGGCTTGTATGAAAGGTGAGATTTGAGCCATTTGTCATTTCATAAACTCACCTTAGCAATAGCATCCCTCTGGCTATATTTGTTAGATGACACCAACTGCACTTATATTGCTGACACTTGAGGGAGACAGCATTAAACAAGAACGTGTGTATCACAACGTTGGATCATGACAACCCTGTTCAGGTCTCCAATTAGTTTGGATTGTGGGGGATGGAAATAGGATGAGCAGAAGAGGAGGAAAGGAAAGGCGGGAAGAAAGAAAAGAAAGGGAGGGAGGGAGAGAGAGAAAGGAAGGGAAGGAGGGAGGGAGGGAGAAAAATGAGGAGAAAGAGTGGAGACAGTGAAGAGACATGATTTGGGACTGGCAAGCCTAACTTGTGTAGGGCTAACTGGAAATTCAGGACTGGTTGGTCTGGTTACGTTACTGGTAGTTTGTAAAAAGAATTCCATCATTTTAGGGGAACTTGGTTCTTTCTTAGGACCTGCCAGGGTCGAAAGAGACCTCAGATTATGGAGAATAATCTGCTTTCTTCTCTGTTTAGTTTTCAGTGTTAGTTAAATCTGCAACAACATTGAAACCTTTTTCAACAATCCTGACCTTGGTGTTTGACTGAAAAAGCAGAACGCTTAGCATAAACAAGTTTTTGTGTAAAGTTAGCCACCTAGGAACCCTTACCATATACCGCCACAGAAGTGAAGCAGTTATTAAGGGACAAGGGTATCATATGGTCTATATCTTCTTCCCTCTTCTTCATTTTGGTTTATGTGAGAAACACATTTTATAAACCATTAAGTCATATTTGTCCACGTGGGTATTTTGGCTTTATCACAGAATTGAGAGAAATGCCATTTTTTTCTTTTTTTTTTTTTTTTTTTTTTAGACAGCCTTTGATTGCCGGCATGTATCTTATGATGTCTGTTGACACTGTGATACCACCAGGAGAGAAAGGTAATGACCGCTTAGCATTTACCATTAACTCATCAACTAATGTATAAGAGCAGATTCACGGTACATTCTATAAGCTTATAGAATGATCGATATTTATGTATTATCTGAAAAATAAACCAGTTTTTTAGCATCCTTGGATTTTAAATGAATTTTTAAAAAATTACTCTAAGCTAGTGATTTATTGGTTTTCCAATATTTATTTATAAATATGCCAAGAATGAAGGTCCCTGGATTGGTTATGTGTTGTATAAAGACTCAATTTTATCTTATAGACAAGCTATTCATTCTTCAGATGTAGAAGTTTAACTGCACAATGTACAGTGATATAAACTATTGAATGGATAGGTTCAAAATCAAGAGTATAAAAAATCCAGCACAGCTCAGCCTTCGTATTTAAATACAGTAATCTCTCCATTTGCAAAATGGAAATAACAACCTAGTCTTTCAAGATAGCATAAAGCTACAAGAATATATATGGCATCATTGATCCAATGAAAATGTCACATTGAGTGTGTTATGTTTGTTTGAATGGGAATCTTTTAAAGTTAACGTTTAGTGTGGTTTATCTATTACTGTTTTCAAAATCTATTTTAAAAGCATATTTTATTTAATATTTTTTAAAAATTCTTTTTGCACTAACATAAAAACAAATTTAATTTTTTAGCAAAATTAATTTCAAAAAAAAAGGTAACAGATCAAGCCTTTGTCTTCATACAGAGTACTTTGAATTGCTCCTTATCATTCTTTTGTTAAATATAATAAAACCTTGAGGGGAAATTAGGATCCAAGTATATTGTATAAAAAGATTTGAATAAATAAATATGAGGCATGAGGCTCATAATGCATCTTTATAAGATGTCTGGCACAGAACAAATTATTATGTCTGCTGGGTAATGAATAAGTGTTTGTTTCACAAGAAAACCAAGTGCCAGCACCTGAGACTACTTCACACATACTTTTAATTTTTTTTTTTAAAAAAAAAGCAAAAACATGTTTTCCAACTGCATTAATGACTTCTGTCTGTGTTTCTGTTTCCCACAGTGGTGAATGCTGATATTTCGTGCCATTATAACACGTATCCAATGCATGTGTTTGCCTACAGGGTCCATACTCATCATTTAGGTAAGAATGCACGCTGAATGTTAAATTAAAAATATTCGCCCTATGCTTGCTGGCTCTATAAACATAACATTTGAGTTTTACTAGACCTTAAGTACAATTTTATCAAATTCCTTGAATTCTTACATGATTTCATTAAGATGGCAATACTTTGAATTCTGAAACTATTTAGGTTTAATTTTTAAAAAGAGAGAAAATATGAGGTATGGATTTTGCTATTCTAAATGTTTGTGATATTGCACAATTCTGATTTGTTTTTGTTAAGGTAAGGTAGTAAGTGGATACAGAGTCAGAGATGGACAGTGGACGCTGATTGGACGCCAGAGCCCGCAGCTGCCACAGGTACGTAACTGCCAACTTAATGCTTTTCTTGGCACTTCTCTCGGGATGCTGACGATGCTTCCCTTCTGAGAAATATTTCTTATGAATTCCCCGAGAATTTTGTACACTTTGCTTTGATCCTGCTCCACTCTCCAGCTTCCCACCGATCCACCAGAGCTCCCTACCCACCCGACTTCAAGTTCTCGCTTTTCTTGCTTCGTGGTTTTTGTTTTGGTTATGCTCTGGAGCTCAGTTTATGTTGCTGGCTGCTCTTCTGAGTGGACCCTACCCAGGAATGCGGTCAACCTAATCAGGTGTCACACCATTAAAGACAACGAGCTCTCCTACCAGCAGCCCCCAAATGACAGTAGTTTCTTGGCTGGTGGGACTTCACACCTCCCTCTCCCACCCGTCTTGTCTTCTGGGATTCTCTCTCCCTCCAGCTTGCACAGGTCTTTTTCATGCTGTAATTTCATATGTGAAACTGCCCTGTTGTGTCCAGAAAGGACTGTTTCCTTGAAGTCGCCCACCACCTCTGGCTGGCAGTCACAATCTTCCGCCTTCTTTTCTGATGCTGTCTGGTGTGATCTAGACGTCCTATTTAGGGCTGAGCATGCCAACCTGTCTTCTTCTCTGCTTGTTGGCCAGCTGGGGTCTCCTTGAATCGCCGTTTGCGCAAGGAAAAGCTTTGTGATGATGGTTGAGAGATGCACGGGTCTGTGGGTGCAGTAATGTCATTAGGAGTCATCTTGATATGCTGTCAGCAAATCCTTCCCAACATTCAATCGGTTACAGAAATTTCTTTTAGTCTTATTGGGCATTGGGGGCTGTATAGATAGATTTTGTTTATTTTAGAGTCTGGCACTTGTACTCTAATGTCGAATTAATGAATTAAGGGAGAGCTCATTTTATCTGGCAATGATTTGTGCAAGGATCAGGAGAGCTGTCCGTGTGTCTGTCTTCATCTTCTCTACACACAATGCTCCAAACCTCATATTCCAGCATGTAATTCTGGGTAATTGTAGTCATTTTAATGAGTTGTTATATTTGTCTTCTGGGCAGGCTTTCTACTCTGTGGAACACCCAGTAGATGTTACTTTTGGTGACATCCTGGCAGCAAGATGTGTGTTCACTGGTGAAGGAAGGACAGAAGCCACCCACATCGGGTAAGATTCTGCACTGCCCCTATTCCAAGACAGTATATTATAGGTTAAGCCATTGTTGTAGGTAATAGTTATCTCCAAGAATGAATTAGACGCACCTTGGTACCATGAGAAATTACAATGAAGTTGGATTATATCAGTCCCAAGCTGATCGGTTTGGAAAAGTCTTAGACTGTGGCCTGGCTTGTGCCTACAACATTTCTTCCTGCCTCATCATTCCTTTGCATGTTGTAGTTATGAAAGACCCTGTTTCTACTTTGGACTTGTCTTAATAAAGGTAATAAGATAGTGAAAATTTGTTTTCACAAAAACCCATTTGCCCTTATTTTAAAGTTAATCAAACACTCAGACCCATGATTCTTTCTTTCTGCTGAAGCGGATTTCCAGTGTGTAATTATCAGTTGCTAGTCTACTGAGTATAGTATCCATCCCCTTTCTAAAAGTGGGTGGCAAAACAGAACTACTTTTCAAAATTCGGATTCTCCATCAAGCAATTTTAATTTTGTCATAAAAAACAATTTCTAAAGCATTAAGGTCTCTTCAGTAATATAGATTAGATACTTAAAATGAGGTGCAAAGTGTCTTAGGCTTTCTGCTAGGAAAGAATGTAGATTGCCAGTTGGTTGTGCACACACCTTTAATCCCAGCCCTTGGGAGGCAGAGGCAGGCGTCTCTCTGTACATTCGAGGCCAGCCTGGTCTATAGAGCAAGTTCCAGGCTTCAAAGCTACAGAGAAAGCTTGTCTCAAAAAAAAAAAAAAAAAGAATGCATGTGCTTCCTTTTCATGTTGTACTAGGCTCAAAGATACTTAATCCTCTCGGAAGCATAAGAAGTTACAGAAAGTAAAGTTGATATAGAAAGAGGATTTTCAGAGGAGCGGTAACTGCAGACAGGGAACCACATGGAGTAGAAGAAAGCAAGGACCAGGGGAGCATTTGAGGATTTTTCATGTCACTATAAGGCCAGTTTTCATTTCTATGAATGGGGAAACAGTATCAGTTTGTATTAAAGAAGCAGCTTTCCAATGCCTTTCATATTGTGTGAGGTTTCTTAAATTCTGGGAGAAGGCTGGAGCAAGCTAGCAAAATTATTGAATTTTCATCAAAGAGGGAGGCTTGACAAGATGGACACAATTACACTGGAAAGAGGGAGCGGGGCTGCTCCTTCTGTAACAGTCTTTGACACTTGAGGGAAAGCGAGCCACAGCGTATTGATCAGCTGCTCTCCGTTCTGTGCTCTTGTGGGCCCACAAGAATGGTAGTTAAGTGCCAGAGGTTATTCTGTTAACCTTCTCAGTAAGTAAACAAAGCAGTTCAAAATAAACGCTTTCAGGGCATTCCGTGTATTGATTTGTAAGCTTAAGTGTGAGGAAAGTAGAATATTTTAGCCTCGAGGACCTTAACAGTTTGGGTAGGGGACTTACAACCTTGGCCGCATTCTATCCTTAAAGTTTTTTCTCTCTGAGGTAATTTCCACCATAGAAATTAATGGCTTGTTCGAGTGCCAGCATGAGAAGCCAGGGTGATCTCTGGGGGCCTCTTTCAGTTTCATGAGTCTAGAATAATTCTAGTCGTTTTAAAATTGTACAGTTTGCTTTCAGATAATACCCTAAAATGATGATACTACTCTATCCTTTAGTAACTCTCTTGTGAGATAAAGTAAATGCAATTCTTAATACAAAAGAAATAGAAATGGATTATAGGAAATTAAGTTATTTGGTGAGTCTATATTTTGAATAATAATTTATACTACAGATACATTTTTCTAGAAGAATAACAAATGAATGAGACAAGTTTGAGAAATCTAATCATGAATAAATTTTTTACTGTAATTCTGCTTGCCTATGGTACTTAATGTGCCTTTCCAGTTTAGAAAGATAATGTTTTTAGTGTTTCTGTGTTTTGTACATTAACAGGTATAATCTCCATAGGATACTATAGGTTCACAGGTGAAAAGGAAAACAGTGAATGTGTGTGTGTGTGTGTGTGTGTGTGTGTGTGTGTGTGTGCATTTGTGAAGGCGTTCCTTATTAAATTATACTCTTTAAACTTCCCTCCCATCTAACATGTACATGTATAGGCAGGCAAGTCAACTGGATGAAGGTCTAACCCAGAGCTTGAAACAGTTAGATCACGGTTCCCCCAAGCTAGTGAGCGGCCTCATGACGTTTTTCGAGAATTATCATCCTAGATTTTGGACGTTTGCCCTAAACCACCCCAAAACCACATTGACTTTGACCCACTAGTAAGATTTTCAGTTGAGTGATATTTCAAGTTAAACTCTAGTAAACTTAACATTTTAGGACTAGATAAAAGTTGACTTAGACTAAATAAGAAGGTGAACCCAAAGAAAAACATATAGGCATCCTCCTGAATATTAACCTTCATCAGGCGATGAAAGGAGACAGAGACCCACATTGGAGCACCGGACTGAAATCTCAAGGTCCAGATCAGGAGCAGAAGGAGAGAGAGCACGAGCAAGGAACTCAGGACCGCGAGGGGTGCACCCACACACTGAGACAATGGGGTTGTTCTATCGGGAACTCACCAAGGCCAGCTGGCCTGGGTCTGAAAAAGCATGGAATAAAACCGGACTTGCTGAACATAGTGGACAATGAGGACTACTGAGAACTCAAGAACAATGGCAATGGGTTTCTGATCCTACTGCACGTACTGGCTTTGTGGGAGCCTAGGCAGTTTGGATGCTCACCTTACTAGACCTGGATGGAGTTGCGTGGTCCTTGGACTTCCCACAGGTCAGGGAACCCTGATTGCTCTTCGGGCTGATGAGGCAGGGTGACTTGATGGGGGAGGGGGAGGGAAATGGGAGGCGGTGGCAGGGAGGAGGCAGAAATCTTTGATAAATAAATAAATATTAAAAAAAAGAAAACAAAAAAATTTGCTTAGAGGAAGCAATCATGATCAACAGTCAAAGGTCACATTAAACAGGAAGACTTAGTTTTCATAGTAGAGATTCATTTTAGAACATTGCCAGTGGGAAATAGATCTAGGCATGGTGATCCATACCGGATATCCCTGCTCAGTGAGTTCAAAACCAACCTTGACTTTGACTGGACTTTACAGGAAGATAGCATCACAAACAAAACAAAAATATGTTGATTTAACAACCCGCCTGCTTGCCATGAATGAATAGAAAAAGGAAATATGGAATATTACACAACAGGACTCTGTTCAGCCTTTACAAGAATGAAGACTGATTTGTTACAACATGGATGAATCTGACTTTTTGCCAGGTAAAATCATCCAAGAACAGAGAAACAAATGCTGAACAATGCTACTTTTAAAAATATCACATTTATTTGAGGTGTGTGTGTGTGTGTGTGTGTGTGTGTGTTGTACACAAACACCTGTGTCCTACAGTCTGTATGTAGAACTCAGAGGACTGCTGGAGGGAGTCATTTTTTTCCTTCTACCTTCGGTCTAAGGGATCGAACTCTGGTCCTTAAGCCTGTTGGCAGGTGCCTTTATCCACTGGCACATCTTCTCAGGCCACTGATCCTAGTTGTTTTATATGTGGAATGGAAAAATGATGAGGTAGAGATCGAGTCATGTTTAGCAGGAGCAAGAGACAGTGGGAACAAAGTGGGGAGGAATTGTTCATTAGAGTGTATAAATTTTTAAATGGGCAAGAAAATAGCTTTTCATTTTCTCTTAGACAAAGTGACAATATACAATGATAAACATTTTAAAAATAAATAAATTTCAAGTATCTGACTATGAAAAAGTGATATTTCTGCAAAAAGGTAGATGCGCTAAGGCGCCTTAATTATTCTTTGTTATATGAACATGCTAAAACATAATATTGTTCCTAATAAATGTGATGAATTAAGATGTGTCCGGCAAAAGAGGTGTTCAAAGTATATTTTAAACAATGTATTTAAATCTAGATAAATTAACAAATATACTCGAAGTGTATATATATGTGTATATATATAAAATGTCATACATAAATATACATTTATCTTAAAATATAAAATGATACATAAGACCCCTCAAAAGTTTATACTAACAACATTATGCAAATGAGTTTGTGAAGATTTATGTATTTATGCCTAATGGTGGTGCCTATTTTACATTCAGTGAGATACTTCTCTAAATTAATTTCAAATGTTTAGCCAGGTTTAAACAAATAAATAGGCTCTATTTAAGTCAGTCAATTGAGCTAATTAAGTCAGCTAATCATCCTAGAAGTTTGTAGACTAAAATGTCTAAGTCCTGAGGATCATCAGGTCACATTTACCTGCTGGTCCCTCTTTCACTCTGCTCCCAGTCACCCTGCACGCCTTTCTCTTGTTGCGTTCCTTCTCCTTCAGTCCCGACTCTCCTCCAAAATGCTCCCCTCCCTACCTCATGTCTTTTTATGAATCGACATTGTAAAGCACAGCATTTGCAAAGGGGAAGGCACACGATAAATAATGACTCCTTATTGTGCATCTTTAAAAGCGTGTAACTTTTATAAAAGAAATTATTTGTAATTTCATATTAACTTCCCAGGTTAGTATGACCCAATTTGGCTCTTTGTAAACCCATCTTCTGTTGGCAATAAGAAACAGGACTAGGGGAGGACACCATTAAGCTGGCAGAGTTTCGCTGCCTACACTACAAGACTGCAGACTTGGAAGTTTTCTAGTGTTTCATTTCAGAATAATTGGCACTTTCTCAAATCTTCATTATGTACCTTTCTATTATAAAATAATTTTATAAAGGCCCCTGTGACACTGAGATAAATGATGGATACATAGATACAGATGAATATTTTTTAGAAATACCACACAAAAAGCAACCTATATACATTTGAGCTAAATCGTCATTCAGTAGTATGCTATCAGAGCCTGTGTATTGTATTAGAACACGATAAGTTACACACAGTTATTCAGCAAGGTTATTCTTCATCATTCACCATTCATTTCTTGAGGTTCCCACTCTTTCCGGGCTCAATAAGGCACATCAGATAGAAAACTACTGATATTTAGTGTGCTGGCATAAAGAAGAAATTATCACCCAGGCACTGGGTTGTGACGGAAGCGCAGTGCTGCAGTGTTGGAATGTTGCTGGTACCCACAGCCCTCATTTCAGTGAGTGCATTGTCACTTGAGAATGTTTAAATGGCCAGGAAACAGAGCCTTCCTCTACCACTGTGTTTCCATGTGAACAACGATTCAGATCGGCAGTTGAACTGCATAGGTTGACCTCTGTGGGAAATAATGGTCTGTGTCAAAATCCTCCTCGGGTATCCAGAAAACAGTCAATCTCGTATGAAGTGAATTTTGATTTTCAGGAATACAGAAATCAGGCAGAGTGAGATATGGATTTCTGTTTGTCTTATTTTTGTTGTTTGATGAAAAGAAAAAAACATGAAAGATCGTGGAATAAAACTAGCGAGCTGTGCCTCTGCTGAGATGGTTGATTCCTAACCAGCCTTAGCAGGTGACAAGCCCCCGTCACACAGGAGGGCCAGCTCAGTTCCCTAGACTACAAGTCCCGTTAGTGGTAGATGGGAATTAAGCATGTCCCTTTTCATGCTTCTCCAATGAAGTTTTCCTCATAGTAGCCATTATTTATAAATTATTTATCCACTCATCTTCGCATCCCAGAGTCAGTACCTCCCTTTAACTGTATTGGTGGGTAGAGGAATACTTCTCACAGAATTGCGTGTTTAAAGATTGAACATACTCATCCGTCTCTAAGATGAATACATACCATTGATTGCATTAGTGTATCATGTGAACAGATAATGTGTGTAGTGTGGGCACATATGTATAATGTATGTATACTTTTACATGCTTCTGCGTTGTTGTTTTTTTCAGTGTAGCACATGGTAAGATAGTTCATGTTAGAAATTGCTACGTTATTTTTATTTTCACAAATTTACTTAAATAATAAACTATGATATTAAGTAGTAAAGAACAAAGAATTGATTTTTTTAAAAAAAATACTTAATCATATTCATTTTCTTAATTTTTACTTGTTTCTATTTTTGTGATTATAATTACATTTATCCCTTCCCTTTCATCTCTTCCATTTACCCACCCTTGCTCTCTTTCAGATTTCTGACCTCTTTTTTTCATTCATTGTTATAGCATGTGTATAGGTATATGCCTATATATATATATATCTCTAAATGTAACCTACTCAATGTGTTGCTGAGAACTGTCATGTGGGTGCTAAGAATTAAATCCAGGTCCTCTGGAAGAGCAGTAAGTGTTCTTAACTCTGAGCCATCTATCTCTCCAGCCCCTCGGCCGCCATAATAACACACTTCTTCTAACAAGACCACCCTATTCCTAATAATGCCACTTTCTTTGGGAGCCATCCTTTCAAACCACCACATTCTACTCCCTGCCCTTCCAAAGGCTTGTAGTCATATCATAATGCAAAAATACATTCAGTACAACTTCAAAAGTCCCTAGAGTATATCACAATCCCAAGCTTTTTAAAAGTCTAAAAGTTCAAAGTCTCTTTTGAGATTCATCTAATCTTATCAACTTTACTCACTTATAAACATCAAAATTAAAAAGCAGATCACATACTTTAAACATGCAATGGCAGAGGATGTACGTAACCATTCCAAAACCTAGAGAAGGAAGCATAGTGAGAAAACACTGGACCAATGCAAGACCGGAAACCAGCTGGACAAACTCCAAAACCTGTATCTTCATGTCTGATGTCAAAATGCTTTTGAGATCTCCAGCTCCTTCCAGTTTTGTTGAATTCAACACACTTCTTTCTTTGGGCTGGTTCCACTCCCTGTTAGCAGCTTTTCTTGGCAGATATCCCTTGGCTCTGCCATCTCCAGCATCTTGAGGTCTGCAAGGCAATCCAGGTCAACTTCACAACTTTACAAAGTGGCCTCTCTAGGCCTCCATTCAGGGATACACCTTAGACATTCTTTGTCTCAGAGATCTTTACACACAGAAGCAAATTCCATAGCCCCCTTTTTCTGCTGTTTTCTATGCTCTTCTTCTCTACCTAAGTGTGGCTGTTCTGGAACCTGCTCTGTAGAACAGGCTGGCCTTAAACTCAGAGGTGTGCCAGCCTCTACCTCTGGAGTACTGGGATTAAAGGCATGTACCACCACACCCTACTCTAATTCCTTCTCACAAATTGGAAATTTAGCTGGGTGGGACCTTGCCCTGAGATCATCATTGCGTTTCTTCCATTTCTTAATCCATTTATCTCCTTGAACACAGGATTTATCTCTATTCCACTTCCTCATGCCCCTTTTCTCAATCTGGACATTTTGTGTTTTTATTTGCTCAGACTGCTCCTTTTCATTATAAACTTTTGTTAGAGATGACACTAGTAACCACAAAACAGAGTCTACATTAGGCTGTTTTGAGATTTCCTCTGCCAATGGAGTTAATGCAAAACCCTTCACTTTTTAGCCTCAGGCAGACTTTTCAGACAAGGAGAGAAAGCAGTCACATTCTTCACCAAAATTTCACAGGAATGATTTCTAAACAGCATCCTAACATTCTTCTCTTCTGAAACCTCTTGAGCCAGACCCCACAGTTCAAATCACTCTTAACACCCCTGTCTTTTATCCTTCTATTGATATGGCCCAGTAAGTAGCATTTAAAGCATTTCACTGCTTTCTTAACTCAAACTCCCGAGGTCCAAATTCATCCAAACAAACACATGGTCGGGCCTTTCACTGCAATACCCCAGTTTCTGGTGCCAATTTCAGTCTTAGTTAGGGTTTCCATGGCTGTGAAAAGACACCATGACCACAAAAACTCTTATAAAAGCAAACATTTAATTGGGGTGGCTCAATTACAGTTCAGAGGTTCACTCGATTATGGTGGGACATGGCAGCTTGCAGGCAGGCATGCTACTGGAGAAGGAGCTGAGAGTCTTCCATCTTGCAGGTAACAGGAAGTAGACTGAGACCCTGGACAGTATTTTGAGGATATCTGAGACCTCAAAGCCCACTTCCACAGTAACACACTTTCTCCAACAAGACCACATGTACTCCGCAAGGCCATAATTCCTAATAGCACAACTCCCTTTGGCGCTCATTTTCTTTCAAACCACCACAAATAGATATGGAGAGAGTGTACAACCTTGGCTTGTTTCTGATTTTAATGGAAATGCTTTGAATTTCTTTTCTTTTAAGGTTAATTATTAGCTGCGAACTTACTATAAATTGCATTTATTATGTTGGGGTATAGCCCTTGTATCCTGTGCTGGTTAGTTTTATGTCAAATTGACAGACGCTAGAGTCGTTAGAGAGGAAGAAGCCTCAATTAAAAACATGCTTCTATAAAATAGGGGTGTAGGCAAACCTGCAGGGAATTTTCTTAATCAGTGATAAATGGTGAGGGCCCAGGCCATTGTGGGTGGTGATCCTGAGTTCTACAAGAAAGCAGGCTTAACAAACCATGTGGACCAAGCCAGTAAACATCATCAGTTCCTTCTTCCAGATTTCTGCCCTGTTTGAGACCTTGCCTTGACTTCCTTCAATGGTGGACAATGATGTGGAAGTATAAAGCTAAATAAACCATTCTCTTCCCTGTTTCCTTTTGTCGGTGTTTCATCACAGCATCCCTATTTAGGACACATCCCTAGTCTAAGACTTTTATCATGAAGGGCTATGGTTTTGTCTTTCAGTATGTTTATGCAGTGTATGACATGTATTGATTTGCCTGTATTGAACCAGCTCTGCATCTCAGGAACGAAGCCACCTTGAGCACGGTGGATAATCTTTTTGATGTGTTCTATAATTTGGCTTACAAGTATTTTATTGAGAATTTTTGCATTTATTTTCATAAGGGAAAATTGGTAAATATTTTGTTGTTGTCTCTTTGTTTGGTTTTGGTATCAGGGTAATAGTGGCTTCATAAAAAGAATGAAGCAACATTTTTTTTCAGTTTCTATTATGTGGAATAATTTGAGGAGTATGGCCATTATGTCTTCTTTGAATGTCTGCTAGAACTCCATGCTGAATCCATCTGACTCTGGCTTCCTGTTGCTGGTGGCAAGAGCTTTTAATTAATGTTTCTGTTTCACTAGGGGTTATGGGTCTTGTATTAATCAAGAGTTCTCTAGAGGAACAGAACATCTAAAATGAATCTATGTATATAAAAAGAGAATTTATTGCCAAAGCTTATAGGCTGCCATCCAGCTAGTCCAACAATGTCTTTCTGCTGATGGGAAATCCAAGAATATGAGAGCTCTTCATTCTAAAGGGCTCTATGCTTCTACTTACCTTCAGTAATTCTTGGAACCCCAAAGAATCAGTTCTTTTTTTTTTTTTTTTTTTTTTTTTTTTTTTTTTTTTTTTAGAATCAGTTCTAATAGTAGCCAAGGGATGCCTTAGCATCATAGATGAACTCAGGGCAAGCAGGCAAAAAGCCAAAATTTCTTTCTTCCACATCCCTTTAATATGGGACCACCCATTCCTATTAGTGCTCATGATTTTCTGACTTTAGGTGGCGTCTTGACGCCATGAAGAAGCACATAGTGAACAGGTGTTTGCTTGTGATTGCTGCGCTTCACTGTTTGCTCTTCTTTTCCCAAAAAGGTCGTTTAAATGATGTAGATCAGATTTGCAGTAAGAAGCCCAAATGATTTCTGAAGCATTATCAGAGCTTCTCCTCGCTGCAAGAGCCAATTCCTGAGGTCTCCCAGGGGCCATATGTTTTCATAGCTTACAGGAATCATATCCTATTTGGGAAAGATTTTTATTTTTCTCCCTTTTGCTGATGTCATCTGTGTTGCTATGGAAAAGAATTGATTGCCGCCTGACGCTGCTGGAAAAAATCAACACTGATGAACATCTCCAGAGCACACAGTCTACTTTAGAGCTGGTTTTTGATTAGGCTTGCTAAAAATTGTTACAACAAATAACCAAAAAAGAAATGTTCTTTTTCCGGCACTATGTTGCTATACATCCTTCTGAAGTGCATGGATACAAAGCCTTCTCAATTTCCACAGAAAATCTTAAATACCTGGTAGCCTCTGTTGACTGAGGAAGAAAGCGTTCTTTGTAAAGACTGGGTGTTATTTCTATTACCTGGAATGATTTTCTTAGAAATAGCTGTTTCGTTGTTTTAAGCATCTATGTTTAGCGTTATCTATCAGCTGTGCAGTGTTACCTGTATTGCCTGGGTAAGATGTGCACCCTTAGAAGAGGTTAAGCAGAATTCACTGGGACTCTTACGTTTCTTGCTCCTTCGCTCTAGTTGCAAGGTCAGATATCGGGGTATACCTATGATGCTTTAGGTGGTACATGACCATGAAAAGGAGGCAATGAATCCAAAACAAGTTTCTAGATACTGGACAGTAAGTGTACTTGTATGTAATGCGTGATGTTCCTATTGAAGTATTTTAAATTTGACCATCTGTTCTAGTTTTGTTTCTGCTGAGTTGATAATATACCCTGATAAAAACCAGCTTATAAAAGAAAGCTTTGGTCTGTTAGCTCTCAATTCTGGGTTAGAGACCATCTCTGCATGGAAGTAATAGCAGGTAGAAATTGAAGCAGCTGGGTGACATTTATTGTCAAGAGCAGAAAGAAAATGATTGCATGCATCTGTATTCCGCTCAGCTTGTCCTAGCTCAGGACCCCAAAGCAGGGAATGATGTCACCCACTGTTGGACTGGTTCTTCCAATCACGAGACTTCCAAATGGTCTTGCCTCCAGGTGAATCTAATCTAGATCATTCTGATTGAAACACCCTTTACAGATGTCCTGCTTAGCTTTTACTTTCCACTTGTACAGGCTGTAGGCATCTGAGTGTGAAGTCTTAATTGATTGATGGACTGCCTAGATCAGATTAGTATAATGTCTTGCATTTGGGGAATTTTCTTGATTCTTAGTTGATATAGGAGGGCCCAGCTCACTGTAGATGGCACTACCCCTAGGCTGGTGGCCCTGGGCTTGTAAGAAAGCTACCTAAGTTTGAGCCTGCAAATGAGCCAGCAGATAGTGCCCCTCCATCATTTTTTGCTTAAACTTACTCCTTGAGCTTCTGCCCTGAATTTCTCTGTTAGACTGTAACCCGTAAATTGACTCACGTCCTCTCCTCCCCTAGTTTGCTATTGGTCAAAGTGTTTTTCTCAGAGCATAGAGATAAACCAGAATACCAGATGATTCTAGCTTCGTGAATGTTGATAATTAGAACAGTGTAATTTATTAAAAATATAATTTATTTATGGGTTTTGGAACATGGATGGTAAATAAAGAATTAAATGATTTGGGAGGGGAAAACTGCATCTCTGAACTATTTGAATACCATTTTCACCTGTGATATTGGGTGACAGGCACAGAGTACCCAGACATCAATACTCCATTGTTAGGTGGAATTACACCTTCGATAATGTGATTTGGGTGTTTGAGACTGTGATACAGATGTAGTTTTCTCACTGCTGAGTCCATTGTTGGCAGATTTACTGGCTTCCCTTTCGCTGCATTAAGGATGTGTTTTGTACGAACTGTTTCTAGTGCTCTGTCTACTTGATTTTCCCTACAGTGGCACATCGAGTGATGAAATGTGCAACCTATACATTATGTATTACATGGAAGCCAAATATGCAGTTTCCTTCATGACCTGTACACAGAATGTGGCTCCGGATATGTTCAGAACTATACCAGCAGAGGCCAACATTCCAATTACTGTCAAATCTGACATGGTTATGATGCATGGCCATCACAAAGGTGAGTGGGATATTTAACAGAGTATCACATGATCGTGTGCTCCATAGTTTCATTTGTTGTCTCGCTTGATTATATGATGAATCTAAAATCATTTTAGCATCTTCAGTCGATCATTATACATGCATAATATTCCCTCTCTTTCTTTCATATGCAGTCTCTACTTGCTTATGTCTCCATCAAAACAGTCAAAAGAGGTCACTGGGAAAATGGTTCGGTTGGTACAGTAATTAGTATGAAAGCCTGAGGCCCTGAGTTCAGGTCCCCAGCACTGGTGTAAAAAGCTGGACACAGTGGTACACATCTCTGCACACTAGGAAGCAGAGACAGAGGACCCTAAGCTCTCCAGCCCAAACAAATCACGGAACTCCTGACTCAGTAGAGGACAGTGTCATGAAAAATAAGAGTTATTCAGAAAGGCATCCAGTGTTGACATGTAGCCTCCACAAACTGATGCATCAAACATCCACATACACACACATACACACACACACATGAATATATACACACTTATACAGTGCATATACACATACACACACACACACACACACACACACACACACGACAAATATTATCAGCCAGTGATGAAAAGACTGTTAATTTTGTGACCAATCTCACCAATATAAACCTCTCTTTCTATAATTCCTATGTTACTTTTACCTCATTCCTTCTGTAGGCAGAAATGACTTTATATGATTTATAATCTATACCATATCTTGAATTGTGAAAATACTTATCCTTTCCAGCCATATCTGCCTAATGTGCCTTTTCAAGTAAAAAATAATTCTTAATGTTCCTGGTCTTTGTTCTTGGAGTCTGATTCTCAGATTCATGCTTTAGCTTATTGTTCATCAGCACAATGGTCCTCCTTGATGGCTATTCCTTTAGTTTAACATTGTAAAACACACACCCAGTCTCACTGCATGAAGTTGTATCAGGCTTTGACTTTTAGGCCACTGCAAGCTTCCAAATCATGACATGGAGACTTAATATTAGGTATGAGTGCTCAGCCTGTATTAGGCTCATTTCTAGCTAGTTCTTTTAACTTAAACTAACCTGTTTCTTTTCATCCACCTTTTGCCTTGGGGCTTTGTATTTTTCTAGCTATGCTCGGGGTGGCAGAAGATTGTGAATGAGCACATTTCTAACGTAAAGATTCTTGATAATGTAATCAACACAAGATTCTGAGTGGTATTGCTGTTTTGGTGGCCAAATCCCAATAAACTAATAAAGTATGTAATATATGCTGATAATTCATGCTCAACTTCTTTAATTCTTTACAGAAACGGAAAACAAAGACAAGACAGCTCTAATCCAGCAGCCAAAGCATGAAGGGGAAGAGGTATTGGAGCAGGGTACGTATCCTTACTTCTGTAATTATCCTATAAAAATATTTGTTGTCCAAATAGGCAGCCAAATTACGAAGCCATCAAATAGTTTGTCTCTATATCAACCTCAAACCATATCATGACTGTTCTTATATGATGCATAATTTATGAGGAAATGGCCAGTTGTGCTTAGCCACAAGAGCAAAATTCTTCAGTGTGATTTAGTCATCTTAGGCTTCTCTGTCTTTGCTTCGGTTTCTTTCCTATTGTAACTTTTTAATATAGTTCATAGAGAAACAAATAGAGCCATGAGAAACAGGCCTTTTGAAATCCAGTAAACTTTTCCATTTAAATTATAATGTTTATTAACTATATTTGCCTTTGAAGCAAAAAGAAATTGAGAACTAAGCCTGCCTGTTTCTGTCGCTCTTCTCTGCCCTCAGCAGGGCAGGACGGCCTGCTGCTATACACTCAGAGTCTTGTGTTACGTTGCCGTGAGTTAAGAAGCATCACTTTTCCTGTGTCCTGTGCAGTAGGACTGTTTGTAGCTAATATGTCATAAACTATGTGTGCTGGCAGTGAGAAAGCACTCTCCAGAGTTTTGGTCCTCTTGCCAATCTTTTAGAAAATAATGCTTTGTTTTAGGTATTAGAATACATCTCCAAGTAATTCATTTCAGATTAAATATGATATGGTTTTAAACATTAGCTTAATATTAATGCAATAACTTGTCAATATAAGACAAATAAATAAATGTTTTCTATAGACAGTGTTTGAAAGTTTGGGCCAAGAGCTCAGTGAAAAGAGCACTTACAGAGCAAGCGCAAAGACAGAGCTCAGATCTCCACCACTCACATAAGAGGCAGGCAGGTGTGGTAGTCCATCTGTAATCTCAGAGCTTGGAAAACCAAGACAAGGGATTCCCCAGGGCATGCTGACTAGCTAGACTAGCCAAAGGAGTGAGCTTTGGGTTCAGCAAAATAACCTGCCTCAGGAAAATAGAGCAGAGATCGGTTGAAAAAAACCTGCATCAGTCTCTGACCTACACACACGGGCACGCACACCTGTGCACCCATAAACATGCAAACACACATAAATGCATACACGCCACACTCACATATCCATGCAAAAAAAAAAAAAGAAAACACCTTATTAAAGTAGAGCATTCTAAAATATAGCCTAGCTTCAGGTGTTTCTGTGTTTGTGTTAAATCTAAAACAGGGAGATGATTTTGCACTAAAAACCTGGGGGTATAACTTAAAATAGCTAAATTTATCAGTCCTGTTGATACATTTGTAAAGAGTGCAGGATTCACAGCCTGATTACAGGCACTATTAACAGAGCTTACAGTGACTATGCTGAAACTTGCCCAGATTTACAAAGAGTTATTTTGGCATTGGATACAGTTTGAATTCATGCCTTTGAAATAGTTCGTGCACTCTTAAAATTCCTGCACAACTGCGAATGTCCATGTGACAGTGTTGAATGAGAGCACCGTTGGGAGATGCGTAAGGCTGGACTATCATTTCCTCTTCACGTTGGTTTAGTTAGTTGGTCAAGTTTAAAAACCTTAAAGCCCTATGAGCAAATCATTCTTACTTTGAGTCGTTGTTGTTTTTGTTTTTGTTTTTGTTGTTTTGTTTTTTCGAGACCAGGTTTCTTTCTCTGCGTAGCTTTGGAGCCTGTCCTGGAACTTGCTCTGTAGACCAAACTGGCCTCAAATCATTCTTACTTCTAATCACTAAGATTGAGGGAGTTTCAGCTATTCCTATTGTTATCCCTTAAAACACCGAAAAACCTTCATATTTGCCTTTGTTTCATAGCATCAAACTTTAAATATGCCCAGACTCTCGTGAATTCCAGAGAAGAATTTTCCTACTGTTTCTATTTTCTTCTACTTATAATTAGAAAAGAAAAATACTGTACGGAAAGTAATATAACTTGGAAAGAACTATACTTCTGCCTCAGTTTTGGAAAGTAAGCCTTTGTGCTCCCATGTTGGAATGGCTGTATCTATCATCCCCCCAACATTCTGTGAAGTAATAGCTCGCAAAGTCATGCCAATGGCCACTGCCGTCTCTGTGTAAGCCCACTGGTCACTGAAGGCCATCAGCTAAGGACTAAGTAGAGAAACAAAGCTATGCACATTCATACAGATTATCTGATATATTAATGAGGTCAATCTAGTTCTTTACAATGCATAGGATGGATCTACTCATTACTGGGAGAACAACCTATTCTTCAAAGAGACGTTTATTTGCACAAAATATCTATTTATTTCACTCCCTAGGAAGTCATGCTGACCAAATAGCTAGTCGGAGGACTGTAATTATTCAAATAAATTACCCCCTGTGTCATAATTTTTAAAGTAAGCCCTTAAACTTAACCCAGGATTTTATTTTGTTTTTTATTTTATTTTATTTTGTTGTTCTGACTCAAATGGTTCCCAATGTTTTCCTCCAAATTTTATTAACTCTTTAATGGTTTTACCTTCAATAAAAAATAGACGTAAATTATTTGTTTAGTGCCAGCCACAAACCAACAGATAATGTCTATATTAGTTCTACAGAAAAGCTTAAACTGTAGTAAAGAGTAGAATAGTTGTTAAACAAGAAAACAACATCAGGAACCTGTATGTGAAGGCAGGTTCTGTACTGCTCACCAGGTATAGGTTGTTCTGCAAATAATTTATGTAGTTCTCCACACATACATATGTGTGTGTGCATACACATCAAGTACTAATACACTACCTATCTGCAAACCTACATATAGGAAGTATGTATGAAGCATTCGTTCATTGGAATGACATTAGGTAGAGAAAATACAAGAAATATAATAAATGCTATATCTTTTTTAAAGTATAAACTTTACTAAGATCATAAAAGTGCATGGGGAACACTCAGATTCTGTCAACTGAAATAAAAGATGTAGCTACAGGGGCTGGAGAGGTGACTCAGTTTGTAAAAATTTTGCCATACAAACGTGAAGATCTGAATTTGAATCCCAGCACCCACATAAAAGTAGATGTGGTGGTATGCATTAGTAACCCCAGCTTTAACAGGATTGAGATGGGGGAACCCTGGAACTTGCCGCTTATATGTGTCTCCAATATGGACAAAAAAAAAAAAAAAATCCAATTAAACTCAGCTATTCTTTTAACATGGCTTCATCCAATTCTTTCTTTTCTTTGAAATTCTTACCACTAAAAATCTAGCTATTAACTCCAAGAACATTAATCTTGACTGAAAATCAGTTGACAGATGAGTCACATGAAGCCCTGTGGCGTGGTCTCTGTGCTTACTCTTGGCACAGTGGCCTTCTACAGTATCCATTGCAAGCCTGTTTCAGACTCGGTCTCAAATGGTGTCATTGCTCAAATAACTACATAACACTACTACATCGGAGATTTATTCGTCCAGTTGTCTTAGATAATACAGGAACTGAAAACATTTTAACAAGGTGTTCCACGAGTCTGCAGGGCTTCTTAAATAATGGTTGCTTTGAGCTTTAAGACACTATTCAGGAAAGAAAATAACTATACAAACTATAAATAAACAAGAGGTTGTTAGCACAAAGAAAATCCTGTATGTGAAATATATGTGTTACATATATATATATCAAATATGTATGCATTCATATATACATTATATGGAAAAATATATTAGACCATTATTTATCATTTATATTCTCTTTTTAAAACTATTATATCTTTTATATTCCCTAATATAATAAAAACTGTTGGCAAGGTTGATTTTTTTTCCAATGCTGAGAATCAAACCCTGGTAATGTTAAGCAAGTATTAGCTACTAAGGTACATACCCAACCTGTAACAATTGTTTTTAATGGTAGCATAATTAGGTTATACTGCTATTGATCTTTAAATATCCCTTTCTCCATGTATGAGCTTATATGTGAAAAAATTAATTAATGTGTTTCCATGCATAAAGATAAAATATCACCATCCCTTAAATCATTGTGAAGAATTACCTCCATATATGAGTACGATCAGCAGTGAATGATTACCTGTATTTAATAAGTCCAGTAAACAAGTGAACTAGCGCCTGCATATGTAATAAGTACAGTAAATTAAACATGAGCTCTTATATATGTGTGAATTCAATTACTGTGATTCTGGGCGGAGGAAATGAGTTCTAGCAAGCTGTCTGAAAGGAAGTGATGCTGAGGTTTTCCAGAGCAGATGTGGACACACTCACAGAGATCCCTCATTTCTCAGCTGATACGTTTAGAAAACGAATGTATGTTTTTAAAGTTTTCCTTATTTCGCCTCACACTTGTTTGCTGGGCCAGAGAGACAGCCTGATGTTTCTGTCAGTGTTATTTAGAAATCAAAAGCTTACCTGATTCATGTGAGAATCTATACAAGTGTATGTAGAAGTGTATGTAGCATTGCTATCCTTAAAATTCTGAATACAATGTTGCTCTTAAATTATGTCGCTTGTAGTGGTGTGGTCCAGTGTTTTCCCCAGCTCAAGACAGAGCGGAGAACTCAAATGCCCAATGCCAGCACATCCTCAGAATGGGGCCTCTTTTGCTGCAGAAAGGCCCGTCGACGTGTTTTATTCAGTTTGCTCAAAAACCCTTCTCACTGTAGTCTCTGTGTCCTCGTATAATCAATCTTTCTATGCAAAGGTCAGAGCGAGCAGCTATTATCCCAAGGCAGGGAGAACAGGACAAAAGCACAGTTTGTAGAGGGAAAACAGTCCGTGACCCCAGGCAGTTACAGGTCATCAAACACCTTCTGTGAAACAGAATAATTTCGCAGTGGTTTTATGCTAACAGAAAATGAATTTTCATTGACATGTTTTATCAAATAAGCAAAATCAAGGAACCGGGTGGCAAGTGAAAGCCGTAACAGTAGACCAACACCGCTTCCTCAGTTAAGGTCTGGTAAACTGTAGGTGTGAGACACACTCGGATGTAGTAGCTGAAACGTATAATTCTCTGCCTTGTTCAGAATAAGACATTCATTTGATCTCCTTACAAAGTACACGTGATTTTAATACTCTTTTCTTAGCTGATTCCAAGGACCCTCAATGTCAGTTAGCCCAGTTTTAAATACTCTACAGTTCTTGTATATGGTCTCATTTGCTAAAATTTATCAGTTTGTTGTGATTTATGAGTTACTCACAAGTCTTTATTTATTGAACTCATCTATCAAGCACAATTCTAAATATCCCCAAGCCTCTTGGAAGCTGAATAGATGCTGTTTAGAATTGGTTTCCTAATAACAAAATGTGAGTGATCATTTATCACACGGCTGAACTTCCCATGTAGATCTGTATGCATGGTAATTGCAAAAGCTTAGTCCTAGTTGATATTTCTCACCTATCTCCTACTCTCCTGTAATAAGATCCATTTCATCTGTGAGCCTTGAGCTGGGCTTCATGTGATCTCCTGTTTATTACTCAAAGGCTGGAGAGTAAATGTTGTGAGTTCATAGCAAGTAAACAGTCAACAAACCAAATCGAATTTGACCAATAGAGAAAGTCAGTTCCGACACAATCATAAAGCCAAATATTAAACTGGTTTTTTTTAATACTTTCTGTTTCCATTCCATACATCCTTTTCGTTACTCAGTTATCTTACATGTTAGTATTGGTTTGTTTACATGTTATTACTGTGGAAACCTGGCATATCTTGTCAGTAGTGAAACTGCCAGTGAACTGCGTATTCCCTCTCTGTGTACCATGGAAAGCACAGACCAGTGATGGGAGCACTCTGCTCTATACAGTAAGCACCAGTGACTTCTGCTATCAGTGGACGTTTAGATCCAAGAAAATAATAAGAGGTTCTTAGTCATTTTAAATTGTCATATTTTTACTTATTTACTCTAATGTATAAGACTGTTTTACCTAAACATATGTAAGTGTGCAGTATCCACAAAAGACAAAGGAAGGTGTTGACTCCCCTGGAACTGGAGTTCCAGATGGTCGGGAGCTACTGTGTGGGTGCTGGGACCTGAACCTAGATCCCCTGCAAGAGAAGCCAGTCCTGGTGACTGCTGAAACATCTCTTCAGTCCTTGCAGCTGGCCATTATTTTTAAGGTGAACTATCTGCCTCAGTTCAGATTTTACATTTTCTATAAGTTAAAGACAATTTTTTAATCTAATTATCTTTATTTAAAAGTAACTTCACAGCAATTTTTCTCTTTTATTTTTTTCCATTTTTCTGTCTTCTATTTATTTTTTTTTTTTGAGACAATGTCATTCTCTACTCCGAGCTGGCCTGAAATATATATAGCCAGTGCTAACCTAGACCTGTAATCTCCCAGCCTGTGCCTGCAGAGTGCTGGGATTAGAAGTACGAACCACCACGTCTGGCCTCATGTCTCAGTCTTCACGTTTTTTTTTCCAGTGTATGTTTGCATTTATTTTAGCGTATTCTCATGGTGTTCTCAGATGTAAAGAAGGGAAATTCCTCTCAGGGAGCAAGGAATAGGAAATGGTTCCCACCAAACAGGAAAACCCTCCTTGTTCCATTAGGTGGTTAATGCAAGCACACTCTGCTAGAAATTTTGAGTTTAGTTGTTGTTTGCATCCGTTGACTGTGCACTACCGCTTCCTCAGCTCATCGGCTGCTACTCTAATTGGGCTTTTCAAATATCAAGCTGTCTCAGTCCAATTACATCAGAGACCTGCCTGTGCATTTCATCAGGATCAAAGTGTTGGTGGATGCTGGAGAAACAAGCGCAATCTCTCTGCAGGATAGCATTATCAAGGCAAAAAAGAAAAAAAACATTGTCTCTACTGACACAGAAGCAAAGGCAACATCTTACACAAGCTACTACTTTCGTAAAACCCTAGAACCATTGATTGGGCACTCCCGTGATAGGGACTGCACTGAACACTAGGAATGTAGTAGTGACTGAGAAAAGAAGTTTTCTCGCTATTGACATTTATATCATAATTTCTGCACTTCCCAGAGATGATTTAAATGTGTGAAAACATTTTAGCACATTGTGGAGGATTGGCTAGTGCATAAAAGGTTATGTTGACGGCAGGAGGTAAAACTGATGAGGTATATAAACAAAGCGCTCTTCTCGTGCTCAACAACAGAGAAACCAGTCATTATCCTTCAGTTCATTTGACAAAATGCACGTGCACGTGCCCCAATTAGTTGACAAGCTCCTAGCGCTATACTACGAACAGGTTGGAACAAAGAGAAAGTTGTTTCTTCCAAAAGTAAACCTGACTTCTGAAGCAGGAAGGAACGTAATTTAAAGGAAAAACAATGTCGATTGCCAGACTGGAAGTAAATTTGTTGGAAGAGAAAGGATCCCAGATCCAGGGCAGTGAACAGCCTAGAAGGTGGATTTGTCAGCTGTGTTACTATAACAAAATGCCCAAGGAGGTGTAGCTGTGTTTTAAAAAGAGGTTTATTTAGCCCACCCTCTGAATGGATATGTATCTGTGAATGGACTTCTTCCTATAGAATTCTGAGATATTATGCAATAATCTGATTAAATTTCCACACTGTTAATAATTAGGAAAAGGAAATAATTTTTGGCCTGCAAATACTCGGGAGCCACAGTGTATCGAAACCTCAGCAGAATGGATCTCGGTAAGACTATGTGCTTAGAGTCCTTGCTTCACTTCCTACCAGCTGGGAGATAATAGAGACTATGTCACAGGGTTGAAATATGTTAAATTACATGCGGAGTCAGCAAAGTTATGAGGTCATGCTAGCCTAAAACAGTGGCTACTGTTGCCATTCTGCATGGGCTGGAAGCCACTGGAATGACTGTGATCTGTCAGCCACAGATATGGTAGCAAACCGCTTTCTAGGATCGTCCACAGTTTTCCTAGCATAAATATTATTAAAATGTTCTGCCTCACCCAAAGTATCCCAGTTTTGGAAATAAATTATGCGGTTATTTTAGTAGAGAGTCTCAGAATAGAACAGGAGAAAGCCTCTCAGAAATGCGCAGGCGGAGGGAGGCGAGAGGAAGGTGTCTGAACTATAACCCAGAGGGCTCGGAGAGGCGGGCTCTCTGAGTCGCAAGCCAGTCAGCAGAGGGGGAGGGACTTCAACATCTCATGATAGGATTCAAGTTCAGACCAGAATTGGGTCTGTTGGGAGCAACCCTTCCCTCCGCCCGATAACCAGAGGACAACGGGGATCCCTGATGAGGGCTGTGGTCAGCAAGCAAAAATCACTCCTAATCACTTTAATTTGGACTTAGTGGTCACTAGAGAGAGAAGGGAAAATTCAGTGTTTTGGAGTGAGGGCATAAGTATGGAAAAAATGGAAAGCAGAGAAGTAATTCACTTTTAGACATGTCAAGTTTCCAGTATCTGAAAGGGGAGATTAAAGGAAAACATATCAGAATGCAGGAATTTTTTTAAAGATTTTGTTTTTAATTGTGTAGGGGGTGCATGCATATGAGTGCATGCATGTGTCGGAACTTCTAAGCGGAAAGATGTAAGACTATGAAGGATAACAGTCTGTGTTATATAACCGAGGAGACTCTAAGGAGGTGTGGCTCCATCCATCACCAGACAGCAGAGGATGCATCCTTTTTATGCATTCAGCATCGTGCATCAGAATCAGAGCCTTAGCCAGTCCATCCTCCATGAGCACTGAAGCCTTCAGTGAGGCGAAGAGAAGATATAGGTAGAAAAGATTAAGATGTGAAGGAGGGACAGGTAGGACTGGCATCCAGTACACCTAATTAGGTATAGCTTGCTCTTCATATGTGGACTTTAAAGATACGTGAACCAATGGAATAGAAGACCCAAAAATAATCCAACAGCAAAGCAAGTTACCTATAATTTTTGAATTTTTTTTGATTTATCCTTTGACACTTTATACATGCATATAATCTGCTTTAATATGTTTACTCCAATTTATGCCATCTCACTTTCTCTGGACCCCTTCTTCCCAGCAACACCCCCACCCCTTTATTTATGTTTATTAAAGAGCCACTGGGTCTAATTAGGGTTGTTACATGATCACAGGTGTGGTGTTGTTATCTGGGACATAGCTAACATAGAAATGGCTGTACCACAGGAAAAAAATGATCTTCTCCTTCCCCATGCCTGTACCTATAGTTCATCTACAGGTTGGCCACCACGAGTCCTCCATCCATGATGGAATGCTAGGGTTCGGTCTTTTCTAGTAACCCCAGATGCTCTGAGTTCATGAGGGCAGTAGTCAGGGCATAGGACAGCATTTCACAGCCGCCCTTCCCATTTTCTGGCTCTCAAATTCTGTCTTCGGCCTCTTCTGTAATGGCCTCTGAGCCATGGATCAAATGATGCACATGACCTACTTATGGTGAACACTGAGCAGCTAGTTATCAGCATTTTTTATCAGTTATGGGTCTCTACACTAACCACTACCCACTGACAGTATCAGTGATCTGTGTGTGTGGAAGTATCCTTGCTCCCCCCGCAGCCAGCTTACCACCTCTCGGCCAGCCAACCACCACCTTCCAGCTAGGGGTCCTAGGTTCACATCACCAACTCCACTAGGTCCCACTGCCTGAGAGGAAGCCCTAGAACTATGAAAGATAGCCAACAGAGAAGTCTCCATCTCAGTGCCAGCTTGCTTTCTCTATGTCACGTAACGAAAGTGAATGGCATCTTAGGGTCTTAGCATCTAGTTCTGTTGGGTAACCAAGAACAAGAGACTTTATTGCTTTGGGAGCTCTCAGAGCCTCCCTGACAAAAAGTTCATGGGGAGGTGTCTCATGCCTGGTTCTGGGATTTTTGTTTAATACTCTTTGACTTCTGGGAGCAGCACTATGTACTCATGCATGCTCTCTCAGTTCAAACTCCTTTAAAATTAAGTTTCTAAATTAGCTCATAAAATAGTGGGTTTCCATATAACCTTTTCATGCATCCTTATTTTTACTCAACCTTCCCCTCAATACTCTCCCTCCTTCCATCTGCTCAACCCTATGCCCTCTTAAATAGCCACCTTTTGACACAAAGATGCCAAAAACATGCATTGGAGCATCTTCAATAAATGATGTTGGGAAAGCTGGATGCCACTATGTAGAAGAATTCAATTGGATCCTTATCGGTTACCCAGTTCGATTGAAAGTGGATCAAAGACCCTAATGGAAAATAAGAAATTCTGAAAATGACAAAGGAAAGCTTGAGCAAGCCCTTCAATATAGACAAGGAAATTCTGCAAAGGACTCCAGCAGCTAGAGAAGAGAAGGAACTGACAATTGGGGTTATGTGAGATTGAACAGCTCCCGCACAGCAAAAGAAACCATCTGCAGAGTCGAAACAATTTACACAATAGGAGAAAATCTTTCCCAGGCAACCTCTTCTGTTCATATCCTGCCCCGTCTCATGTCTCATCAGACATAGATCCACAGATCTTAATGTGCTTAAGAAAAACAGTTACCAACTCAAGATCCTATCTGTCCATGAGCATCCAGGGCAAGAAAGAGAAAGAGAACAGTTGACTTGTCAGCTTCCTGCATTAAAGAAAGAAATTGGGAGATAGTGAGTCAGCCATCTAGTGGTCTCTGGAGCTGTGTTTTTCCAGCCCAGTACAGCCAAGACTGTCATGTTGCTTTAACATTTTACTTTCCTAACCTAAAGATGATTTCAAATGACTTTTTCAAAGGGACAAGAGTGTTCTGCATGTAGTGTCTTACGACCACTTTTCAACTTCGATGAAGCTGACGGGCTAGGCAAGGTGTTCAGTCTGTGTTTCTGCTTTCGTATTAACCTGATGACATTGATTTAACTCTGAAATTGTGTGCTTCACCTCTTCTGGAAATAACATTGTATTTTATTTTCGGTGTGAAATATCTCATTACTCAAGCATGATGAGAGAATTTAGCTGAAGTGGATGAACTTTCTTCTGGAAGGCAGAATGTGACTGTAACCTAACCTATTTGGTTGAGTCATGATTTGTTTTGTTTATTTTGAAGAGATTTCCCCCTTAGTTAGGAATTTTTTTCTGACTAAAAGTTTCACCTAGGATAAGCTGATTGCATCAGCAAGAATTTCAAACCTACTTTTTATTGCTAAGCCAAGATTATTTGTAAACTCTGACTAGTGTGTTAGTGTAAGTTTGGAAAGACTTTGTATCCCCTTGCACAAATGTCTTAAGATTTTATTCTTCAGTGGTTTACAGCAAACCATTTATGACTTTTTGGCTTCGCATGGCCCTGAAAAAAAAAAAGGCTTATAAAAGTTATCCAGTGGTGTTGTAGATGCAGTTAAATGTAGGCAATCAGAATCTATAATCATGGTTTCCAAGCAGCCAACATGTACAATAGGTTAAGAACAGGAAAACTAGGAGGTTGCTGGGAAACCACATGTCTATTTTCCATTCACATAGCAGATGTAATGGGTTTGTTCATGTAAATGATGATATGATGATAATTAAAATATTATATGGGCTTTCTTTTGATATTGTACCTAACCACAATTTTTTCATGGCCTATTTTCATAAAATCCTTCCCATGTTCATTCTTTAATATAAAAAAAACAGTAATGATACAGCTAATGATTTTTAGGGTTTTTTTAATCTTTTATGTTGTTTCCAACTGTTTTTAAATGATTCTTATATCAAAATAATAATAATTCTAGAGCTGCTCCATTTATTGCTTTAGAGGAGCAATTGGATCTACTCATGCTAGCTATAGAGAAACCCTAAGACTGGCTTCTTAGTTGTCACATGTACACATGTCTGATCCATTGGTTATGTTCCACAAATAGTCTTGAAAAAAAAGCATTTGATTCCTTGTAGCTTATGCTTTAGCAGGTGTTTAAAACAAACTTAAATTGTTTGGTTGTGATGATAGCTCTCTTTAATGCAGTGATGGCTATTTTTATTTTTGAAATCTGATGGATTCCTAAACTCTTAATTTCCATAGCAGTTAAACTGTTCTATGAAAGCCAATGATTAAAACACGCCATGCAACCCCATGTGAGCTATTTTGTTTCGTTTCTAGTACAATGTTGATGGTCACAGTGTGTGTGAAGTAGCAGGGAGAAGATGGTATATGAATGAAATGTAAACTGTAATACCAGTGTTTGAGTTCCCTCTTCGCTCTGTCCCCCTCCTCTGTCTCTTCCATCCCTCCATCCCTTCTCTATATGAAAGTCTGAAAACACCCTTGCTTCTCTGCCAATGTCGCAATCAAGAAATGGTGTTTCTAAGGAACCACGTTTTGTAAATCTGTCTTGTAAACACTCTGCCTATTTCTCTCTCTCTTTTTTCTCCCCACAGGTGGTTTCTATTCACTGCTTTCCAAGCTGCTAGGAGAGAGGGAAGGTGTGGTTCATGTGCACAGACATAACCCCGCAGAGAAGGCAGACTCCGGTTCAGACCCGCTAGCTGAGATTGCGAACATAGTCCAGAAAAAGGACCTGGGTCGACCTGATGCCAGAGAGGGTGCAGAGCGTGAGGAGAGGGGAAATGCTATTCTAGTCAGAGACAGAATCCACAAATTCCACAGACTAGAGTCAACTCTGAGGCCAGCTGAGAGCAGAGCTTTCTCTTCACAGCAGCCTGGTGAAGGTCCCTGGGAACCAGAACACTCAGGAGGTGCGTTCAGGGTTTCTGTGAAGCACTAAAATATGAAACACTGCAATCCACATTAGCAAAATCTGAAGGGAATAAAAACGGATAGGTAGTAAAACTCACCAATAAAAAGCACTTATTGGAACAAGTATGGTTCAGATTTGGACTATCAAATACTGCGTTTGTTTGGAAAAGATTTTTGTGCTTTGGTCCTGTACTGCCTCAATTCAGCATTTATTTGGTGAGTGAATCCAAAGTAGGACCACAGCTGAGTCATTTTGGAAAGAATGGCGTGTGAAAATTCAGAGTCACAAATCAACATGTTCCCCTTTTGCTCACTGGGAAGAAATTGAAATTTCAAAACCTCACCTATAAATACCAGTGTATGTCATGCTTACACTATCTTCTCAGGTAATTAATGTCTTCTCAAAGGAGTCAAATGCGCTCAGCATTGTCGTCCTACTGACTTGTGAAATATAACCATTTTATGACCGATCTCTTGTTCCGTGATCAGCAGCTATCGTAATTGAAAATTGAGTGCATATTTCGGAAGGGACCTCCAGTAAGTCAATAATTATCAGATTTGTCTTTCTCTCTAGCCAGGATTTGGCTCCCACACATTAGAGAACAATACCTTATTCCCTTCAGGTTTCTGTGCCAGCAAGCTGTAGAGGCCTCATCTTTGTCTGTAATTATACTGTGGCCTCTGTGATATGGATTGTGTTTCATGTGACTCGCTAATGTGGAAATCCAACTAATAAAGCATGTGGAGAGAATCTCCAAAAAAAAAAAAAAAGAAAGAGATATGCGTGCATGGCAGCTGTCCATGCGTGGGCTTCGATGGCTCAGGCTGCCAGCTTGATGTTTTCAAATTCAGCTCTGCAGGAAGCCATGAATTATTCAACACCCAGCTGATTTTTATTTATAATTGAAAAAATTAGCATGCAGTGCCTTTGCTCACATGGAAGTTTCAAGGGTTGTCCATTGGGACTGCCCTAATGCTCTGTATGAGGTGTTAAGTGGAGGCTAGACTTTTAACTCCTCGTATTTTAACAGGCTCTAACTGGTTCCAAATTCCTCTAATAAAACTGTGTTTCTCCAGAGGTGATCTGGGGACACTCCTTGCTTGAGAATTATCTAAGTTGTTTAAGGAAAACCTCTGTATCTTTATCAAAGAACTAATGAAATGGTACCTGTGAGTCTGTTGTGTCTCTAACTATCTCATAACACATGAGGCTTCTCTCTCTCTCTCTCTCTGAACCTCGGTGTAAGAACACAGATATGTGCACAAAAGCATCTGGTGAAGCCCAATTCTGTTCGCGTATTACATCTTAGAACTGCAGCCTGCGTTAGTCTGTCACTTGCCTTTTAATTTCTGAATTTGACGTATTACCATCGCTTTTAGCGTCATACGGGGGAAATTCATATTCAGGGACTAGAGAGATGTTCCAGTGGCTAAGGGCACGCACTACTCGTGAAGAGCACCCAGGTTTGGTTCTGAGCACATATATGAAGGCATACAATTACCTGTCACTCCAGTTCCAAGGGATCCTATACCCTCTTATGGTCTCTGCTGGTAGCAGGCACACACGTGGGCCCCATAAATACATACAGGCAGTCACATAACATTTTTAAAAAAGGGTTTGTGTTTCTGAAGTCTAAGTTTTTCCAAGAATGAAATCTTAGAAAGTAGGAACTGCATTTTTTTTTTTTTTTTTTTTTTTTTTTTTTTTTTTGCTGTGTCACTTGGTATTCCCAGAGCTAGTCATGAGGCAGGGCTCAGGAGTTATCTCTGAAGATCTCAGCGGGGAAGTTTTTCTTCATCATAAAATGTGGGTAAATGTCACTAAATTTAATAAGTCACTGAGTGTTAGGCTGCACAACTCCCAATTATCGAAAGAACTCTTATGTTCATTTTCTTTCTGATGTGGCTTGTTCTATTGTTATTTCGCGGTTCTAACTCCAAAATCTCTAAAACTGAGTGCAACGTAGAAAAACTCACATTTAATGAGTCTTAGCTTTTCTTGTTCCTCTCTCCTGTTTGCTATTATAGCATGCATTGTACAATAACAAAGTTTGCTCAGGTGTCATTTCATTGCATAAGTCAGAGGAAGCTGGAATCTGCAGCAAGCTTCCATTTTTTCAAAAAGAAGGAAAGGCGTGTTACCACATATAACAACCTCATGCAATTAAGTATTAGTCTAATTTGTGTGTACTTCCCAGAGTATCGGCAAGGAGAATAAAGGTGATGCATAATGTGTTATTGTTTCTCTTCTGCCCTTTCTTTACTCAACTCAAAGTGTAGAATGGCCTTAATGGTCTAGAGGAATTAACTGTCTCCTTAAGTGCCTAATTTGCTAGATGGAATTGTATTAGCTGCAAAGACGAAGTTAACTTTTTATATGGCATTGTAACTGAAGCAAAAATGCAAGGCTATTTTGCCACTTAATATTATAATAACACAGAGTCATTTCGGATATCTTTAAGGCATGTTAATTTTCAGGAGAAACTGAAGCCAAGCGGAATTAACCTATTGAATGAGGTCCCAGTGTCTGGATTTAAAACTTGAACATTATGGTTTCTAATATGTACCTTCTAGTGCTTTAATTTCAGTTGATTTTGGCTTGGTTGAAATTTGCTTGCCCAGTTAATATAGTCTTTCTTGGAATTCTGGCCCATCGCTACTCAGAAGCTAGAGGCATCTACTCAGAACCCTGTTTTATGTCTCTGCTTCTTGGTATCTGTATAGCCCATAACAGTGATGTGTTCATCAACAGTGTATTTTCTTCTCTTCCTTATATATTGGAACTGTAATATGGGGATGGATCCCATCCAGCTGATTTGAGGTTTCAAAGGTGTAATTAGTAGTAGATTGGTTCAAATTTTTGTGTGTGATGCTCTGTGGTAGACCAGGGACTTAATTTTTCTAAACAATACCATTTATAGATGTTTAACTTAGGATTATATGTAATGAGTCTTTTTATTTTATTTTACTTAAAAAACTATCTTTTTATTTTACATACCAATCCTTTTATCTCTCTTCCTGCATGTCCTGCTTCCTCTGTGTTCAGCTAGCAATTCTCCCTTCTTTTTCTCAGAGCTCTTTCTGTCAGGAAGTCCCACATATACCTCCTGCCTAGCTATTGGCCATTTAGCTTTTTATTAAACCAATCACAGTGACATATCTTTACACACTGTAATCAAAAATCTCACAAGAACTATACTTGATTCTGCGTCCTAGTGTCTGTGTTATGCAGGGTCCTCTATTTCATTAAGGGTCAAATATCTCTCAGTGGTCTTGCATTCTTCAGAACAGAGCATATATGCTGTGCAATCTCTGTGTCCCTAGAATAAAACTCCCCAACTTCCCAAAAGTCTGCATTGGGCCCAAATAAAATTTAAAGGCCTGGTAACAAAGGTCATGAGGTGGAACAGACTCAGCTATGGATCCTGGCTGCCTGATACAGTAGTATATTGTTATTGTTATCACTGATAAAGTAGTTTATTATACTAATAACCTCCAAAACTAAGTATGCAATGCCCAAATATTGTTTTACATTAATCAGAACTCCCGAATGAATATTCTTCTTCTTAGTGAGAATCAGTGAACATTTTTTTGAGAATTTCATACATAAGTACAATGCATTTTGATTATATCTGCACCTCCACCTGCAACTCTTCCTCACCCATCCCCCCTCTCAAATTTATGACCATCTTCTTCTCTTCTGTGTGTGTGTGTGCATGCGCATGTGTGTGTGTGATCCATTGAGTCCAGTCACCATTGCCCACATGCACATGGGTGTAGAGCTGACCAATGGAGCATGGGAAACCGTCACAGTACCTTATCCTTGAAGCAACTGACTCAGCTTTCCTGGACAGTCATCAGCAGCCTTTAACTCCTTAACGAGAAGTGGATCCTTCTAAACCCCTGCCTGGTTCATGCTGAAATGTTGATCGGTATGGTCTTATGCAGGTCTAGCATAGACAGCCATAGCTCTTGAGAAGTCATGAACCTGTTGTTTCCAGAAAATGTGATTTTGCAATACTCCTCCTGATATTTTTATTTATTTATTTATTTATTTATTTATTTATTTATTAAAGATTTCTGCCTCCTCCCCGCCACCGCCTCCCATTTCCCTCCCCCTCCCCCGGTCAAGTCCCGCTCCCTCGTCAGCCCAAAGAGCAATCAGGGTTCCCTGCCCTGTGGGAAGTCCAAGGACCACCCACCTCCATCCAGGTCTAGTATGGTAAGCATCCAAACTGCCTAGGGTCCCACAAAGTTAGTACGTGCAGTAGGATCAAAAACCCATTGCCATTGTTCTTGAGTTCTCAGTAGTCCTCATTGTCCGCTATGTTCAGCAAGTCCGGTTTTATCCCATACTTTTTCAGACCCAGGCCAGCTGGCCTTGGTGAGTTCCTAATAGATCATCCCCATTGTCTCAGTGTGTGGGTGCACCCCTCGCGGTCCTGAGTTCCTTGCTCGTGCTATCTCTCCTTCTGCTCCTGATTTGGACCTTGAGATTTCAGTCCGGTGCTCCAATGTGGGTCTCTGTCTCTGTCTCCTTTCATCGCCTGATGAAGGTTAATATTCAGGAGGATGCCTATATGTTTTTCTTTTGGTTCACCTTCTTATTTAGCTTCTCTAGGATCACGAATTATAGGCTCAATGTCCTTTATTTATGGCTAGAAACCAAATACGAGTGAGTACATCCCATGATCCTCTTTTTGGATCTGGCTTACCACACTCAGGAGAGTGTTTTCTGTTTCCGCCCATTTGTATGCAAAATTCAAGAAGTCATTGTTTTTTACTGCTGAGTAGTAGTCTAATATGTATATATTCCATACTTTCTTCATCCATCCTGATATATTTTTTTTAAGGAAGTTTACAACATAGTGGGTTTTCCTGGTGGCCTTCCCAAACAGTCTTAGAATTATGTATTCTTCTTCCGTGCTCTGCTTTACCCTCCTAACACTCCTATACTCTCTACCCTGTGCTGTTTAAGTCCCACCCACTTTTCCCTTTCTCCCTTAATAGCACCTATCATTCTCCTCTCTATAGTTCCTTCTCTCTCTCCCTCCCACCATGGTCCCTTGGTAAGTTTCCCGGTTTCTATGTGACTCTGAGTCATGCACTCCAACCTAAGGATTCAGAGCTAAGGATCCACAAATAAGAGAGAACATGTGTTTCCCTTTGTTGGTCTTCGTTGCCTCATGCAACATATTATCTTGAACTATGCAGAAAGGTATTTATGAACTGTAAAAGGCAAAATCTTACTATAGAGAGAGTTTGAAGATCCTGAAATCTCTGACCAATTTCATTGATCTGCACTGGTGTTTGTATGAGATACATGAATTGCAGAATGAAAGTATCAACTCAGTAACAGATTTTCTCATAGTTATACTCACTGTTACTCAGTTTCTGTCATGAGTGGTTTAATGTTTCTACTGAGAGAGCATTAATAGAGTAGAAATAAAATCTCAAGTTGCCTTCTGGAAACTAGGCTTTTTGAACAATCAATAAGGAACTTGCAGTTAGTTCTATCCAACTTTAGCTTGCAGATTTTATCACACGACTGTGTACAAGCATATGGAAAATTGCTTTACCCATTGAACCCCTCCGTATGTTATAAAAACAGTCAACATTTGGTTGACGCTTATGATTCAATCCAGAGATCTTTATTTTTATGATTCATTGAATTTTTGGCTGATTGCTAAAATCAACTTCCATTTCATTTTTTGAGACCATGCTTAAGACATATTTCAGTCAGTCGTATGCTTGTATGTGGTACAGCCTTAAAAGAATTCTCAGGTTAAAATAAGGCATTTGGCTGGCTGAGTTTTCATCTTCGGGATGGATGAAATGATAGCAACAGATAACTACATTGTGTTTCCTTTGAACAAGGCTCATGTCTTAGAGGTATGAATTCATTTCATCCTTACAAAAGCCTATTTTTAATCACAACTTAGAGAGGCAGAAACTAGGGCATGCGAACGTTTCATCACAGGCCCACAGTGTCAGAGCTCAGAAACCAAGAAGCAAAGCAATGCAGGTCTGCTCCCGAGTCTTGCCTTTAATAACTTTGTTAGTCTGTGCCCTGCAAGAACATAATCCAATTGGATCGAAAGACAGATAGGCAGATTTTCCCTGTTCAGTCATCTCAGCCTACAATTTTAATAACCACAGTCTAGATTACTTTCCTCATGCTTGCTGCCTATACCTAAACAGTAAACCCTTCTTGCTTCTGTCTTCTGTAGAGACTATTAAGAGTTGATAGCTTGCCGGGGTCAGGAGATGAGCTGTCTTTAAGGGTGTGGCTCCCAGTAGGTTGACCACACTCTGGTGGATGCCCCACGCTGGAGTACATGGGCTGCTACAGAAATTAGACTCTGTGGGTTATTAAACAAACAAACAAAAAAGACAAACGTTCAGATGGGTATGTATTTCTGGAAGGAATAAAAGGGAATTGATAGAGTACATATGATCAAAATGCACCACAAAACATATATGGACTAAGCCAAGAATTTAATACAAATATTACATAAAAAAGACTGATTCAGTCTCACCTCAATCCAGCTGATTTACATCTTTCTAGTTGGTAACATTATTCCAGGAGAGTACCTTTTAAACAGTATTTCATTTTGAAGTACGTTTTCAAATACACACTAAGTCTTTGCTCATATATATATATATATATATATATATATATATATATATATATTTCTTAGAAATATCTCTACTACACTCATTCTGCCATTGCTTTGCTTTTGAGGCTCTATCTCTTTCCTCTTTCTTCCCTCCTGTTAAATGAGACATTATAACTTATTCTTGTTTTCTTTTTGACTTTGTTGTAGATAGTTCCCCTATAGTATTTACTAATTATAGTTGTTGCCAACACTTCTGATAAATAATCAGTCTGTTAGCTCTAAAGCATATTTATTCAACTAATAGAAACTGGCAAGTACAGAGGAAACAACTGACACATTTTATTGAAATGTAGTGATTTTCTCCAGTTTTGGGGAAGATGTAAGCAGCCTTGATAGCCTGAAGTTGCACCATACTCCTGTTAATAGATTTTATCATGCTTGAGTTTTAGGTGGCTCTGTTTGTCCTCCTGTGACACAGATAAGTGAATGCCCTTTTAAATGCTTATTAAAAAGACCATGTGACAGTACCGCTGATCACTAACATTAATCTCTTTCTGGGAAAAGCAGAAGATTCTTTTAGTGATTTATTGATATAATTTTAATAGTAATGCTTAATTTTTCTATCAGTAATTTTTTAAATCTGTCAGTATATGCGGCTACACATTTACTGTTTTTCTAACAAATGCAAGCGTTCTTTGGCGGATAATATACTTTGTTATAAAAGTCTTAGGTCTCATTTGGAAAGAATGTCATTTAAAGTCTCGGGAGGGTGATTTTATCTTTCTTGACATCTTTCTTGAAAGCAATGAATTGTGTCACGGCTACTAAAACTAATATGTATTTACATTATTTAAAAAAACATTGTTTCCTCTATTTTATTCTCAAATCTAGGATTTTAAAAAGAAGCAATCAATCTTAACCATGCTATTTGCCATTTGAGTTTAGCACAAGTCACATTTTAGAGATGGAACGCCTGCCCATGGTCAGGGGTAAGAAATTCTTATTTAATGTCTAATTTAAGCCAAAATTCTACAATATTTGACTAGTTACACACCGAATCATTTAAGTAAAGAATAAATGAAACATGAAGTACATTTTTTCTCTGTGATTAAAAATATCAAATTAAAGATAGAACCCAAATACATCTTATCATACCATTTGTTTGTTGAGTCTTTTAAATGTTCCTATTTTAATAATTAGAAGGAAATTATCCTTGGTGTTGAGGTCTGATGTCTGGCCCCAGCCTAAATCCTGTCCTGTCAAATGAGAAAATGACATGGGTTGATGCCATTGCAGTTGGGAGGTTCTGCTTCTTGAGCACCTTATGATAGGGGTCAAATCAGTCAGTATTAGATCCATGTTCATAAGTATTCCTAGATGACACATTTAGTCTTATAGGATGTAGCTTTAACCTTTAAAAATAATATAGCAGATACATTGGAAAGGAAATGTTTGTTATCAGATCCAGTATGCACAAAGGAAAATACGAACTCGTTTCCTTTCCCCATCCTAGAATCTGATTAGCACAAGAACCCAGATGCCTGACATTGAAGTCTTAGCTGGGTCGTCCGAACCAGCCTCAAAGCTGTTGTGACTAAAATAGAAATGCCTTCCAAACGTCTGCTACTAAAAGCCAAGTTCTTCATGGTGCTAAGGTTAATTTTCTTAGGTACCACCTCTACTATACTGAGAATTCCTGAAGGTGGACCAGTTGATAAATACATCCTAGCTATTTAAACTGCCTTGGTGTTTTGCAAAATCTCTAACCATATTGACAAGTATTTTGATTTTATAATTGGTGTGGTTGGGCTCCAAACAATTTGTACATAATAATCCTTGCAGACTGTATGCTTAGCCAAGTAAGGTCCTATGCTGTTGGGACCATTCACAGCCAGATTAAACTTATTTATACAGTAGTTCCAATATTTTATGAAATTGGGATTTGACACCAACACAATGCTTGCTTTTGCACATCTATACTTTTATCACTATTAGTGCCATTCATCTTCACAAGTGCTTAACCCTATCACATGTTGGTGGCCTATGAACTTAAAGCTGCAGGTGCGAAGACATCTGTCCATTATCTTAAGTGAACACAGTTAGTAAAGGCACCTTTTTACTAAGTAGCTTTATCTTACTGTCAGTATTACTTTAGGATGGGAAGAGGTAGTGACACACATACATTTCCAGGGTATGAGAGTATGAAAATGCTGCCCTTTTAGAGACTGGAGCATACGCGAGACGTGACAAGAAAATAAACGAGAGGTTGAAGTGGTTCTGGGTTCCAAGAATCTGAGGAAAGCAATTAAATATCCACTTTGGTATATACTTAAGATTCACTTAGTGTCCATCCATAAGTTCCAGGTGTAGGCAGAAGTTTCCTGTCCAGCAGCCACTCTCAAATACTCTCTCAGAGGCTTGATATTAATTACAAATGCTTAGCTGACAGCTCAGGCTTGGTACTAGCTAACTCTTACATTTAAATTAATCCATCTATGCTTCGTCAGGTGACTTTTTACCTTTTCTCAGTACTACGTGCCCATCTTGCTCTCTCTGCATCTGCCGGCAGCTCTCTTACTCAGCCCGTCTTCATCCCAGAATCCTCTGATTGTCCTGCCTTACTTTATCCTTTCTTGCTATAGGCCAATCAGCTTCTTCAGTAACCAATGAGAGTAACACATATTCATAGCGTACAGAATCATTGTTCCAAAGCATTCCAGGAGTTGGCTACAACGGACAGAATGATGACAACTAAAGGCCCAAATAATAAATAAAATGAGAATCAAATACACCTGAAATCAAGCATCTCAATTGCTTTGGGGAATGATTTGCCCCTCTGTTCACCAATCTAGACATTGGTGACCAATCTACAATTATCATGTTTATGTCCTTACTTCTAAAGCTAACTTGCAAACACACAATTTTAATCACATCACCTCATGCTGAAAAACCTTCAGTGACTCGCAATTCACTGCAGCATCAATTTCCAGCCTTTTTTCCTCTTTTGACAGCCAGTGTGATAGGTGATGGATGCCCTTCATTCCACAGCTCCACAGCCTCCACTGGTGTGCCCAGGGTTGTCTGCAAATTGAAGCATGCTAGCTGAACTATGCCACCTTCTCTCTAACTCAGGAAAGCCAATCACAGTACACACAAGAAAAAAAACGACATCGGCGTGTGCTCCAGTATATCCCAAACTAAATTATTGCCCTACTCTGTGCTCTTCCTACTATTCAGAAAGTACTTGCATCATGCCTTAAAATTAGCTGTAGTATAGGTCATGAGCCTACAAGGCAAAAACCACAACTCTCCTTATAAGTCTGAGTTCTTCATGCATGTAATATAATGCATCTCCTGTCTGAGTTTACATCAGATCTGATGGTTGGCTTCTCCTGTAGTCCTGCTTGCCACAACCGCCAGGCTTAGGATTTGTTTCTCAATGCAGGTTTCTAAACATTGTGGAACATGTATTATAGTTACGAAAGTCTTTGTTTTCTTCTTTCTGATAAAAATATTCTCTTCCCACTTCCAAATCCGCTCAGCCTCTACTCATCCATGCTTCATTTGACCCAAAATCACATCTTTTTGCTACTCTAGGAGTTCTTATGGAGAGTTTATGCTATGCCAGTCAAAGCCTCCAGCTGGATTATGGGACCATTTCTGTGTTCTCACGCTCCTTTGTGTCCCAAGTATTTGATTCCTGTTTTCTCTGACCTTCAAACTTGTCTTACTTTGCATTCTTCCTGTAAATTCATCAAGACCGAGAATCATGTTTTACTTCATGTTCATAGAATTCAGTGTAAAGGCTACACTTACCTGTTGAAATTGCATTATTAAAAGTCATTGGTAGATGTCAGCATTTTTGTTACCTTATATAAAAAGCTGTGGATGGAAAGGTAAAATGATTTATGTGAACAGGTGCCTTTCCATAAATGAGAAGATCATTTGTAAATTCCTATGCTTACTTTGGCACTCTCTCGAGGGTTCCAGTGCCTGTAATATAAGTCCTATACCACATTCTTCAGAAAGTGGGGGGAAAGTATCAATGGAACTTGGATTTCTGCTTTGATATTTCTCAGAGTCTCTTGTTGAAGCATTGGGGGGGGGGGGGCGGGGGCAGATGAAACTTTGATACAGTAGCTTTCAGTGTTATCTTAATAGTTACATATCATCAGTACAGAAAACACTGTATATAGTACCTGTTCATTGGTGAGCTGGTTTATGACTTGGGTTAATGCAAATTAACTCGTGTGTTCTCTGAAGATTGTATTCCTCTGAATACAGAATAGGAATAGTCGGATCAGAAACAGGAATAATTTGTCAGTCAATAATAGAGTTGTCAGTGTTGCCTTTTTGTCATGTTAGAAAACAAGAAAATATGTACAAGGACAGAGCACTCCAATTTTTATAGGAACACTGAAGCTAAGAAAGATGATGATGTCCTACATAGTTCCAACTGTAATGGATAATCAATAAATAACTTAGCCTAGGAACTGCTATCGATCATCCATATTTTATTCATATGGGAGATAGATAGATAGATAGATAGATAGATAGATAGATAGATAGATACAGAAAGACAGACAGGAGAGAGTGATATATTGAGGGGTTTTGCTAATTCCTGCCACTTATTTGCAGTTTAAAATTGTATATTAAAACAATACCCCCCAATATTTGCGTAAGTTTTCAAAGACATTAATTTAAAATTAGGAATCTGAGCAAGGAAGAAGCAATTTCAAGTTGGCTCTTTTGTAGCTTACAATCTGTCTGATTTTACAGGCATCTCAGCAGCGGGAAAGGAGAGCGGAGGGTCTCAAGACGAGTCCAGTCCCTTTATCTCACAGCTCGGGAGGCTGCACGGCATGTGCATGCGCTTGGCGTATTTTCTGCTCAAGTGTGTCTCCGTGTCTGTGCATGAGTCTGTGTGCCGATGCTGCGTCTTTGCCTCTGTTTTTATGCTGAATCCATGTGTGGCTTTATCTTTTAGATTTCCATGTGGAGGAGGCCCTGGACTGGCCGGGAGTGTACTTGTTACCAGGCCAGGTCTCTGGTGTGGCACTGGATTCTAAGAATAACCTAGTGATTTTCCACAGAGGTGACCATGTTTGGGATGGAAAGTAAGTAATGTTCTTTTCTCCATTGAATTAAGAGTCCTTACAGGTGAACTCTTGTTTTAGTTTTTTCCTTTGTTTTTTTTTTTCAGAAATTCTGAAGAAGTGTGGGTACATGTGAAAGTTAGGTGGCTCTCCTTATGTGATGTTAGTAGGTAGTTATGAGTGTATCCGGGATTCAGGACTAGTGTTCTGCAGAGTATATGCCCAGCTTCTATTGTAGTAGTTCTTTGATTATGACGTCCCTTTCAGCTCTATGATTTCAAAAATTGCCTGGAGATGTTTGTCTTATGTTTCCATATCAACCTGTATAAGTTCTGGGATTTATTCTTATATAGAAAACATATTTGTTATTTCAGCACCCAACTATAAAAAATAGCAGAGGAGAAATCTTGTGCATTGTAAAACAAAGTAGTCTTGCATACTAGTTTATAGGAAAGGCAGGAACAGCCTGAAATCCTGCCTGCCTATTATCTCTATCTACTCCTTGAAAGTACTCTCTTTTCCCGGGTGAAACATTAAAAGCTCAGCCCCACACTCATGAAGCATTTCAAAACCTCAAAGAAAGCAATTCAGAGAAGCAATCATCTAGGAAGTTACTAGGTGGCTACAGAAAAACATTTTGCTATTTCCCAGCTTGTTTGGAAAAAAAAAAAAAAAAAAACACCGTCAGGCTCGGCTCTTCCTGTCCTGCCCCTCCTGTCATCCCCTGCCATGGAAAACAGTGTGAACATTGTGGACATTGTGATTGGAGGGTTTTGGCTTCCATGAGTGTGGGAGCCATGAGTGCCATGGCCTTCATATTTCCACACAGGAATATTAGTATGTAAATTCTTTTATGAGCACTATGTCTAAAGCCAACACTGGACCCATTTAACTGCTGCTGCTTCTTCCTCTGCATTTCCTTTCTGACCTTTCATTCCGTCTTCCACTGTGTCCTTGGAGTCACTCTAAGGGTCCTGTCTGGATGGATTGCTTACCATAGGCCCATCGGTGCCTTAAGTGGACAGGCGTTATTATCACTGTGACAATTCACATTTTACAAATGAAAACCAAGGCTTCCCTCAACGTCTCACCAGCAAGTGGCAAAGCTTCAGGTCCTTTACATCTAAAAACAGATTTGGCCACCTAATTGCTTGGTGATAGCCTTCCATGAGTTTATAAGTATGCTCAGTGGTTAGATATTCTTCGGTGTGCCACCAAAACGTAGTACATTGTTTTGGTTCTACTGATGAATATCCATTTGTGATTTCTTTAACTGCAGATTTACACATGAAAGTAAAGTTTTGAGTGTTTTCAGTGAATTTTAATGAGTCTTCTCCTTTCATGTGTACAATTATAGACTCTCATCTGGGAAATGGGGGCTCCGCTTTTCTTTTTAAGAGCTCTTGCTACAAATTCTGATAACTCATTCTGTCAAGCACTTATAGATGAGTTTTTTATGCAGTTAAGATATAAAATTTAATCGACATTTCAAAAATAGATGAATACTTGTGCTGCTATGTAACTGTCCTTCCTGGTTGTCACACAAAGGGAATAGAAGAAAGATACTTGGAAATCCAGAGCAAACAATAGTACTCAGCATGCCATCTTGCCACACTACTGCGTTGACTTGGTTGATACTAAACATCTAATGGTATTTTAACAAGTGCTTTTAAAAGCAAACTATCAGTACTCATTGTGGCATATTCTTCATTTTAATGAATATTGCTACATTTTCTGCATGAATTTCTTACTACATTTTGCCAGACAAGAAAATTACAGCATCATTTTCTCCCATTGATACGGTTTCAGCTGGCAAGAACTAACATTGGACAGAGTCCAGACTTCCATTTTAATATTATATCCATCTCAAGCAAACAGTAAAGGCTGGAATAAGTAGCAGGGAAGTTAAGTAGCAGGGAAGGGCCAGGAGAGGCCAGCGTGAAGGGGACAACACAAGAATAAGAAACAGGAGCCATTAGGATAAGATTCTCTGCAGCTTATATGGGAGTTCTGGCTGTAAAACTGCTTTTGCTGACACCCAACATTCATCTAGGTACCCAGAATCATATGGAAGTACATTCACCACCAAGCGCTGTGTGTGTGCCAAGGTAAACGACATCAGTAAATGAATGCTTTGGAAAATGCAGAGGAAATTGATGGCTTCGCTCATTATCTGTTTGACGAATCTCCTCAGCTTCATTTCTTAGCTATAAGAATGTGTGTAGTCTCTTTTTCTCTCCCTGGCATGGTCTGTTGGTCACAGCAAGCTTTTCCATTCATAATTTTGAAGACGTCTTCAGGATCACACAGATATCAGCTCCCAGACAGTTTCTGCTTTATTATTCATGAAGACAATTAGAAACAGATTGCTCTGTAGGAGTTTGGGGTTTGTTGTTGTTGTTGTTGTTGTTGTTTTAATTGTTTTGAATTTATTCAAAGAAAAGCCTTATATTCTGTTGTGTGAATGGTCATGCATAGCCATCCTTCCTGTTTGTATGGGTTGGTATAATTGGAAAAAAAAATCGTTTTCTTCCTTGAAAACCAGGCACTGCACAGTGATGCCTTCTTGTAGGATTTATGCCATACTGATAGAGACTAGAATTAAACGCTGGTTGAGATCACATTCTTGTTGCCACACTGTTCACATAGTGACACTTCCTCCCTTGATCTCAGCTGAGAAGCCATGTGGCAAATCTTACGCTCATTTTCCTTGAAACCATTCCAATCCAGTTTCTCAACACAACAAAATTCTAGGTTTCACAAGGCAAAGGCTTGCTCTAAATCGAATCTAAGTAATTTCTATCTCATAGTTCTTAGAAAGGGATCACTTCTATGGATCAGACAGAACTTGGAGCTTTTCATCTCGGCACCCCAAGTTTCTTTGGATGCTCATGCAGCAGCTGTCTTCACAAGTCGCATCCCGATAACCTCCCTCCCTCCTCACTCTGCGACTTAAGCTGTTGTAAATCAATATGCCAATCAAAACGATATAAATAAGAATCCTAAGCCACTTAATATCCTGAAAAATTATCTTCCTTTCTTGACTTGGTTTTTATTTTCCTCCTGACTGTCCCCAACTTCAACATGACTACTTTCAAGACGCTCCTTTAGAGCAGAAATAGGAAGTGCCTATTGACAGCAGAGAATAATGCAGCTTTAAGGAGACTCCCATTTGCCCAGATGTGAGCAACTATCTCCCTTTAAACTTTAAGTGTAACTTGTTTCTGGGACAGCCCCTTCTCTGTCTGTTCCTCAGAAGGCATCACCATAGTCGAAGGCCTGTTTCTGGGCCTCTCCATCATTTGTCTCAGACGTGGTTGGGCTGTATCAGGAAGGACTCATGACAAAACCCTTTTCTAAACTCCATACCTGTGCCCTGATGTTCAAGTGTTTAAAGTTGTATCCCCTCTCTCATTTATCGCTTCCCCACATGGAGTTGGAAGGGATTTGGGAAATTTTTTTGATTCAGATTTTTAACTGCTACTGACAGGAAAGAAAACAACAAAAAACTAGGGAAGGGCAAAATTTATCAATTTATATAAATGAAAGCATCAAGGATATGGTAGGTGGGGAGGAGACAGAAATCTTAAACAAATAAATAAATAAATGGTAGCCAAACTACATCGAGATCCCTATTAGGATTGTATTATCATACTCATCTCATAGAGAAGATAGCCTTCATCCTGATATTCCAACAGAATGTTCCTAAGGTGAGTTTTGTATCATGTATTAAAATGTCTTTTTTCTTTATCCTTGTGAATGTCAGATTTGGGGATCTAGAATGTTGGATCAACCAAACAAAAGCCAAGATCTCACTAATTCAAAATGGGATGCCATACTTTGAGCACTGCCAGAAGAAAACGCCACCTTAAGGCTTGATTTTAGCTGCCAGTGCACCTTTTCTATGTATCATCAGTAGTTCTATGCCTGGACTTTTTCCAGCATTAAGAACGTCCCGTCCCTGTGGGACTGGAGAGATGGCTCAGCCATTAAAGATTAGGCTCACAACCAAGATTTTATATATATATATATATATATATATATATATGTGTGTGTGTGTGTGTGTGTGTGTGTGTGTGTGTGTATACATATACGTGTGTGTGTGTGTGTGTGTGTGTGTGTGTGTGTGTCACTCTGTATGGACATGCTATCCAATTCTGATGCCTTTCCAGACGCCGTAAAGTTATTCACATGCTAAACTCAAATTTGTGTCTACCTTCATCATAATAATTTAGGATGGACATTCTCCTGTTTTTCCATGTCTTTATTTGCATTTTGTAAGCTAAATGTTCCCCAGGCTCTCAACTATCTTAATGATGATTGATTATTTTCATTTGAAAGCAGTTTGATTTCTTAGATCTTTAACTTTTTTCTTCTGGAAATGGCCACATTACTTCTTGTATTGGATCCGAGTAGTGGTACATCACTTTCTTTGCTGTTGTTTTCTATATATGTATTAGTATCATCGGATTGTATTTTCTGTGTGTGTGTGTTTATATGTGTGCCATGAGTCTGTGGGTATCTGTGTGTTTGTGTGCCTTTGCCTGTGTTGTGTATATTTGTATGAGTGTGTGCATGTGTGTGTTTGTTAGTGCCTGTGTCTCTGTGTGCATGTTTGTGTGTGGCTGTGTTTGTGTATGTTTGTATGTGTGTCTGTGTCTCTCTCTTTCTCTCTCTCTCTCTTTCTGTGTGTCCATGTGTCTGTGTGTGTTTTGATGGGCACCAAATTCAGAAATTTCCTCAGCTAGGCAAGCACTCTGTCACTGAGTTTCTCCTTCAAATCATTATTTTATTTTTCTTTTTAATAAAAGAAAAGAGTGTCAGATTGCTCTCTGTTTAATTTTTAATCTTCTAAAGGCTTCAAGTATACATATAAAAGAAGTCAAAACAAAAACTTTTTTTCCAAAAACGTATGTTTGCTGTTTTTCAGAATATTAATTTTAAAACTTTGTCACTGCTACGTGTCACTTCAGTAGGTTTGACATTGTTTAAATTTACATATATTTTCATCCTAATTATTCAGAAAATAATGTGTCCTCCCTGTCCTGTATTAGGTATCTGACAAGCACACCTTTCATGCTTTATAAATGTAGTTTAAAATGTGGGATTAGGGGCTGGAGACGTGGCTCCTCAGTGAAGAGCAGTGGCTGCTCTTTCAGAAGACCCGGGTTCAATTCCCAACACCCATATGACAGGTAACAACTGTCTGTAACTACAGTTCTAGGAGACCCAACACCCTCACACAGACATATATACAGGAAAAACACCAATGGACGTGAAATAAAAGTAAATGATTTTTTTTTTAATGTGGGACTAAGTGCATGGTTAATCCTGTAAGCTGTGTGTGCTGAGAACTTGAGATCTTCAGATTTCCTCATGTAGCTCTCAAACTGAGTCTTCATTGATGTCCATCACAGAGAACTGTTGCTTAGATTTGTTGGTTTAGAAATCGATTTTCCTGCAAATTTGAGTTAAGAAAAAAAAATCCATTGCAGGATTTGCCTCTGTAGTTTTCTGGAGCCTGCAGTGATTTTATCTGACTGAGGCTTTGCTTCAACCTCTGCCATTTCTTTTATGCCTTAAAATTTGATTAGGCCCGAACAACACAGCTCAAAGTGCCTGAACCATTCCGAATCCCTGTGTATCTGAGGGAAACTTGAGCTTTACGGAAGAACTGCGCCCATCGTCTCCTCCTTTCTGCCTTGTTGCCTTCACCTGAATTGCACAAACATCTTCTTCCGCTTCCATGCCGCTCTTTGTGATTCATCTTCATCCCTGCGCTATCCTTCCCTCTACTACATCTATGCCGTAAATCTGAATCATGGAAATCATGCAGTCAACTCTCAAAAGAGAAAAAGTCGTGTTTATAGAGACAGGTGACCTGACCCTCTCTTGGTAGCTGCTGCACAGCTTTGAGATATGCAACGAAATACTTGAATTGCCTGCATATCAACTTTGTCTAAAATGAAACGGAGGGTAATAATTACCTCATATTGCTTAATAACAGCATGAATTTGTCACGTCATTTGTGCCCAGCGGTCATATTGATGGAACATGATCTACAGCCCAAGACTCTTGACATCTGGTTCTACACTTTCTTCTGCTTATCGGGGTCTCCCAGCCAAGGCCCCCGAGAGGACCAAACGGCACTGCTGGTTTCTTTGTCTTCCCATTTTCTTATCACAGAGATTTTCCAAACTACATATGCAATCAAGATTTTTTTGATGTAATATTTTGAGCATATCCCACTTAGGGGGGCTTTGTAAGCTGTTCCCCTAACAGTAAAGACAGATTTTTACTTATTTGCTCAATTGGAAACCTGTGTTTCCTTTCACAGTCTCTTAATTTATGTAATTACAGCAACACATCATTTCTTTCTTTACTTTATTACTTATTTTGCATTCCCTTAATTTTGATTGATTGCATGAAAGTTTATTTTGTACTTATTTTAGCCCTCTGTACATGTATGAATACGGAAAAGCATTTCTTCTCAGCCTTATCTAAACTGTTTGATTAGCTGGTAATGTGCAAAATCATTAATGGGGAATTCAAACTGTTAGAATAAAGAACTGATGAATTCCAGCCCACAGGCCACTGCTCCGTCTTTGCAACCGGGTGCTTTTTTAGAGACGCATACAAAATCCATCAGTGCTCCGGGCACTGTGTGAAATGTGCAGGGTATTATTAGACCCCGTGAAAAGTTAAATGTGGTTGAAATAAAGACTTTGCTACAGCACAGAAAGCGGGGAGAGAATGGCTGCTTTCGAACACTAAATAATCACTTTGCTATAGCAACAATATAATCTGCCATCCATTTGTGAGCTGTTCAAGGGTTACCTTTCTTAGACTTACAAGAGAGTTTATAAACCATTCTGTTTGGCAGGTGTGTGTGTGTGTGTGTGTGTGTGTGTGTGGTGCACAGTTTGCTCATTTCACAAACAGAGGCTTTGCCTTTATTATTTGCCCTGTGTAACACCCAAGACCAGCTGCTAGTTCGTGGAACCCCAGCCATCCCAAGTGAAAGGATTATGAAAGATCACCAGTCTTTTGAATGACTGAATGTACCCTGGTGCTGCCAGTTTAAACACACAGACATCTGCTAAAGGATGTTAAAAGGGAGGGTCAGGCCTGTCAAATCATGCCTAATGTCTTTGAATCTCCATTTCTCCTAAGAATGTTATCCTTTCCTTACATGTTATTCACATTACTAGAGGTGAATTGATAAAATTAAATGATGTCAGTCTAAGTAGCTTCTTTAATATTTGGAGTTTGCTCTCTTTTCTTTGTGTTTCCTTTTCCTTTTGTTTGTGGGTGGATGCTAGTTACATAAAGAAAGTCCCTTGTTAGTAAAGTCAAAATCATACATACTCGCTAGCTGAGAGACCCCTAATGGATACAGCATAAATGTAGTGATAATCGGTAAAATAAGTGTAATTCTTTGGAAAAGTAACTAGCTCAGTATGCAAGATGCCGTTTTCCATACAGATATCATAAGTGTATCTGGAGGTAGAAAATCAAGCAAAACCCCTAATATTCTATTGCTTATATTGTCATGAGGTATTGGGAAATACATATTGATAAGCTGAGAACGCTGGTGGCTTCAATTGTTCCAGATTATGTTAATAGAGATTTAATTTATTTTCTTTCCATTGTTAACTTTTGTTACCATTCTCTTCTCAGTTGGCTGTTTCCTAGTTTTCTCCCATACCATGGAAAGATCACTGATGAAGTAAAAGGGATTGGCCCCTAAATTAACTTTACTGCTTGTTATCATTATTAGAAACCTGCAGCTTCTTAGATAAGCGCAGACGCCATCACACAGATTGTGTCCGTTAGAGAAGAACATCAGTTACTTGAGAGATGTTTGTCCACATTGTGGGCACTCCAAGAGAGTGCATTTCATGAAGGGTGTTCTCCATTGACCTGGCCAGCAGCTGCAGTGTTCTCCTTTGACCTGACTGGCATAGGACCCTGAGTCTGAATTATTTATATCTGTTCATTAACGCAGGTTTCATTCTCTGAAGTCAAGCCCAGTGGTCAGGATCTGTGAAAACAAGGGAATAATAATTAAACTTAAATTTTTGAGGATGGAAAATGAAGGTGAACTTCAAAAATAAAGACAGATTCTTGTTTCTTTTAATGAAATAAAAGAGTTTTGGTTTTGTTGGTTTTCAAAACGTACATGATGGATGGTGGATGTCTGAGAAGGAAAGGAGGCTGTTAATTTACAGATTGGCTACAAGCCATTATTAGAGAAACGTGCCGCAAGGAAATATACTCTGCTTCCGTGTGGCTTATCATTCTGCAGAGGACAGATGCAGAATTAGGTGTGCTGAGGTCTGATATGCTGCTGCCTTGTGAAAGGGCGCAATAGGACCACTGGAATAGCACAGTTATGAGCTCATGATGAGTCCAAACGCTCAGTCCTTCCAACATGAACAGCACTTGGTAAGAGTTGTGAGGACTTAAGAATGCTTCGTGTCTGCTAGCGGTCAGAAAAGAAATGGGCCCATATATTCTACACCTAAGCAACAAAACTTTTGAGTATTATCAGTGATGCAGGGGAATCAAAATATGAGCAGTGGATCTATCAATGTTAATACCCTGGTTGTGATCTTCTATGTAGTTTCACAGAAATGTCATTATTGAGGAAAGATGAAAGATGAAGTCTACACAGATGCTCTGTGCCATTTCTTGTTGTTTTTTTTTTTTTTTTTTGACAGGGTTTCTCTGTGGCTTTGGAGCCTGTCCTGGAACTAGCTCTTGTAGACCAGGCTGGTCTTGTGCCATTTCTTATAACTGTGTGTGAATCTAAATTCATATCAATTAAAATTGCCCCTAGAAAAGGGGGAGGGGAAACATAGTTTATTTACTCAGTCTAGATGTACATCAGTAGATAGGGAAAGTGTAGCATATGTGAGCAGTGGAATCTTATTCACCCTTGAAGAACAAAATCATGTTATTTGTAGGAAATAAATGAGTATTAGGCAACACAATTAAAACTCAGGAAGCCAAATATTACATTTTATCTCTCATACAAAATATCAGATTAAAGTAAATAAAAGTGACTGACACAAGGGAATTATCATAATGGAGGTGAATGTAAACAAAATCAAAATACATAATAAACATGTATGAAAATGTCTTAGTGAAGTCATCTTATACAATGAGTATGCAGTAATTTTAATTCACCAAAAAACAGTAAAATAAGATACATTTCATTAAAAAAAAGAGAGACATTATAACTGCTAGTTGTTACAGGAAACATAATTTTCACATTATTTATAGCCACTAAACCTTTATGTAGCCCTAAACTGATTATGAATAATGAGAAATATTAGACAAACTTTAATAGCTGATGAACTAGGGAGTCCATCTTGTTATACATGAGAGCATGCTGTGTAAGGTTAAGTTCAACCTCAGATATATATTCGCTTATTTTGACTTTAGTTATTTAATGTCATAGCTTAGAGAAAGTAAGATTATTGATGGCTAAATCCTTTCTTTTCTAGAGGAACAGCTGTAGTATTTCAAGTAAAAATTAATTTGTAATATTATTTCAGATACAGAATAAATTCCTGGATGCTTACGATAGCAATAGTGCGTGGCTGTCCTTTACTTCCCTCCCTTGCTTAATGTTACCTTGTAAAGCCATACCTTACTTTTGCCTTAACAGGATTTTATATTTAAATTTAATCATCTTACCATGAATATCATGTGTTTCATGTGTTTTTTTTGTTACTGATGCTGTGTGGGTTTTACAAATAAGTGATTTTTTTTATTAACTGCTGCTGTGTGGTCTTAATTACATATGCCAATGGGTTTACTTAAGTTTTAGACTGACCAAGATAAATCAATACTTTGTGTTCAATTGAATACATCTTTAATAAGAACTACTTCAGGGACTTACTGTTATCTTTCAGGAAAAATAGACCCCAAAGACTTTACTAGTCAAGAAGCTGAGATAATTATGTGATGGATATTTTTAATGGCAAGAGAGTATGATTTAAAACTTTATGTGCCCCTACTGGGACCTTTCTGTTGGTTCCACCAAAAAAAAAAAAAAAAGCCAGCTAATAAATGAATGCACGATAGATTTGAGCAGCCTATCACCTTCCCACGTTGTAAATATTTCTGGACAAATATTTGATGTTATTCCAGTTCTGTTGATTATCCAGTTGAACTAAAAGAAAACATACATATCTAGTTTACATAGAAACACATCTGTGTGTGCTGATTCAAAGCTTTGTTTATGAACATGTGAAATGGTTTCTTGGTATTTGGTTCATTTACATCATTGCTCCATAATAAGCTTAGATACCATCTCATCTTTGTAGCATAAACAAAACATAAAACAGTAAACATAAAACAGTCTTCGTATTTAAGTTTTCGCTTTCTGGTTTCAGTTACTTGCAATTAATCCAGTCCAAAATTACTAATTGGAAAATTCTAGAAATGAATAATTATGCATTTTAAATTTACAACTTTGTTATTTTGATGGGTATGATAAAAATCTCCTCCATCTTGAATCATCTCTTTGACTATCATCCACACACTGGATCCATCCATCACCGCCTCAGACTCTTAGTAGCTATTTCATCACCAAGCTGACAGCCTTAGTGTACTTTGCTTGAGTCATGCTCTCTAGACCTAAAAATGGTCCCAAATCCCAGGAGCCATAATGCTTGAAATTTTATTTCAAAATTTCACTATATTTATTATGCTATTATTTATTGTGTTTAGTCTCTTGATGCTCCCAATTCATAACTGAAGCTTTCTCACGATGCAGCTACATAAGAAAAAGTGTAGCAGACTGAGGGGTTGGTACTACCTGTGATTGCAGGCACCAGTGGTGTCTAGGAATGAATCCCCTAAGGATGAGGAGGGGCTAATGTCGACTTTGGAAATGGAAATTGAAATAAATCAGTATCTGTTATAACTTGCATCTAAGAAAACATACTACTATTTAAATACAAATAAAAAATAAATATATGTGTGCATAATGGTTTATAGCCCAGAAGATATGAAGTTTAAAAAGCAGAAATTGTGCTATGTTCATTTGAAACAATTATTCCATAATTATCCATTTTGCACTAATGAAAAGCTGCTCAAAAGAGAAATTTCATGTCTCTAAGTGTATAGTTTGGTTTCAGTAATAAATCCTGTTTCATTTTATAGAAATGATTTGAACTTTCTATGTGTATCCTTTTGTGTTCCCTTGTTATACATTTGGCTAGGACATTGATTCCTTCTCCTTACTCATGTCCTACTGTAATCAATACAGAAAAAGTTAATAGGTTTACTTCATATAATTTTAAAGAAAATAGCATTCATTTAAAAACCGTGAAAAGCTTCTTAAGAAGTTTTAATTGTCTTAACAACTCCAGATCAGGCCTTCACAAACCCTAATGTGTAAATGAAACCCTTGTTTTGGATCTGGTGGGTCTGAAAATACACACTGAACACAACACACTGACTGACCATCCGTGATGATTTGTTATACAGTTCAAGAGATCATGAAATCAAGAACATCCTAGCCCTTATGAGTTTTATTAAGGTTCTCAAGTAAGTGACCTGCATTTCCCAAGTGCCCCAGAGTTATGGGTTGTTAATTTTCCATTCTAATATATTTTTTCAGCTCTTTTGACAGCAAGTTTGTTTACCAGCAAAGAGGCCTTGGACCAATTGAAGAAGATACCATTCTAGTCGTCGATCCAAATAATGCTGCAATTCTCCAATCCAGTGGGAAGAACCTGTGAGTAAAATGGCTTACGTGCTATTCAAACTGGCACGCCTATGCTGGGTATAAAATGCATCATTGGGTCAGGAATCTGTCACAAGACTACCCTTGAGTAGGAAACAAAGTGAATCATTCTTTCATTAACTTTCTAAACAAGTGGTTCTGAAGTTCAACTGAACGTTAGGATCATCCGGGAAGCTCAATAACTTATATACATACAAAAAATTGGGCCAATTGTGTGTCTCCTTACAAAATGACTAAGGATCATTTTCTTACTATGAAAAGTATTTGATGGCCTAGATTGTTAGCTTGATTCAAACACCACGGTATAAGTATGCGTGCATCTTACCATACTTATAAGCAATATTAATTTGTCCATTTATAATTTTTTAAAATTCCATTCTGACTTGCTCTGGACTATGAACAAATGTTATTCCAACTTTCCAGGTGACTATGGCAGAGTCAGCATTGAAACTGACATTGATATGTATGATGAAGTCAGCTGTTGGCCATTAGACCGATAGGTTTAAAAATAATTTCCCTAGTATAAAAATTATATACTCAAGTAATCACTGATAAGAATAAAAGACCTTTTTCTCTTCCCACCAACAAGTGAAGAGTAAACAAGTACCATTTTAAGCTTTCCCCTAGCTTGCACGTGTAATTTGGATCTGAAAGCCACTCATTATGTGGTCTGATTCCTAGATGGCATTTGGCAGGCAAAAACAGTTGGCAGATATTCATGGTCATTGAAAGAAAGGACACCTGCATACAGCGTTACCCTGACCCATTATAACCTGGCAGCTTCCAGGACTATGCCCCGCTCCATCTGCCTAAGCCCAGGGAAGGCCAGCTTCTATGAATGCAGCTTCTAATTGAAGTTTAGTTTTTTAAAATAATATTTTTGAAGAAGTCAAATTATAATACCATATCCTTAGTGCTGTAACCATTAATCAGAAGCATCCTCATCCCAGAACAGAATTAGCAGGGACAGTAGAATAACGGTTGCCAAGCCCATGTGGCCAGCTACGAGGTATCAATGCTGCAAGCAAACCATAACCTCGCTTTCAGTGGCCAAAACAGGCATCTAGTTCAGCCAGTTAGTTAAGATCAAAGGGTTATGCACTTGGCTCATGAAAAAAAAAAAAATCTTGATGCCAATACCCTGCTAAGGCTAGATGCAGACAAAGAAAGCATGGATTCTCAGATGGCATTTGAACAGTCTGTCTCCCATGTGTTACCTTCCTCTGTCCAGGCTTTTCAATCCTGTGGGCCTCTGTCTGCATCCCTTACATATACTAAATAGATCAACCCTTTCTAATGACTGTTCAGCTCACCACTTCACTGTGCCTGGAGGGTCACAGTCCTTCTGGAAGTTACTTTCTTTATGTTTCATTGTCTTCCATAGCCATTCTCAGTGCTTTCAAGTCACATCCAGAAGATTGCATGTTGATATGGTGTTATAGGACTGGAGAGATAGCTCGATTGGTAGAGACCTTTTTATAAGGAACCAGAATCTACATAAAAACTGCAGAGTCTCATCAGTAACCCCAGTGCTGGGGCAGAAGGACAGAGATATGAGGATGTTTGAGACTATCTAGCTAGTCAGGATAGCCAATTGGTTCCACATCTAATGAGAGGTCTTATCTTAAAAATTAAGATGGATAGTGATCAAAATAGTCACCTGATATCACTCTCTGGACGACACGTGTATATGCACACATCATGAACAGCCACGTACAAAAATGCTCATAACACTGTATTTTCTTTTAATATATTTTAACTATTCAAACTATAGAAATCCACTGTTATTTCTCAAAGTGGTTTGTTTTATGCATATTCTGAAACATTAATATTTATCATCTGAAAACTTGCTTTTCACTTGATGTTATTTGTGCTGCTTAATAAAGCATACTTTACAATAAGTACAATTTTATGTAAATTTTACTTATAGATCTTAATATGATTGGTTAACTTCTGCTTAAGCTTTGTCACAAGGAGGTCTCTGCCTTTTCTAATAGGTTATTTTCCTTTAACAATTCATTTTGGTCTCTGTTGTAATGGAACAACAAATACTGTTGTTGCTTTATAGAAGTATATTGCGAAGTTCCTCTCATTTGTGCTTGGAGAACTATAACTAAAATATAGTTATAACTATATTTATAACTAACTAAAATATAGCTAAAAATATAAATAATCTTCTTATTTCCCAGGTTTTATTTACCTCATGGCTTGAGCATAGATCAAGATGGAAATTACTGGGTCACCGATGTGGCTCTTCATCAGGTGAGCTTTCTTCTTGGCAATATTCAAAGAGAAGCTAAAATGGGTTAGTTTTCAAAAGTCTCTGGATTTTACTGAAATCATTTCTATGACTCAAAAATTTATAACAAAAAGGGGGAACAGTCATATCTTAGTAAGTTCTGTGTGCTTCTATAGAGACCAGAGACTCAGTGGCTTATAAGCAACAAACAAATACATTTCTCCCAACTCTAAATTCTGGGCATCTATGATCAGGGTACCAGCATGACAGGGTTCTGGTGAGGTTTCCTGGATTTCAGACAGCCATCTCCTCAATGTCTTGTTTTATGAAGAAGGAAAAGAAAGAAAGCTCTTGTGTCTCCCCTCACAAAGACACCAACCTTCCTCATGAGGTTTCACTGTGACAAACAGTTCCTTCCTGCTTCCATGACGTTAGAAGTTAGGATTCTGGTATATGAACTTAGAAGACACCAATGTTCAGTCTGTATCAATCCTCACCTCAACATTTTTCTTTTTGTACTCTGCTAGGAAAAGTCAACATGTTATCAGGCCTCTCTCCTCCCTTGTGTGCTAATCGCCAGATATGGAGCCTCCCTGTAATGTCTAGAGCCCTTCAAACTTCCTTTTCAATTCCTACATTGCCCATTATTCTTTTTATCCTTAGGTCTTAATTCTTTTCTTTATTTTTAATTTTGCTTATGTTTTACTATTTCTTTTCTAAGCCACCTTAGTTTTCTATAAATTAAAGCAATGCCTCTATTAAGTATGTAAAACAAACTTTCGTCCTTTTCAAAAGACACTGCATTTTAGTCATGGAATTGTCTTAAGACCTCATCCCCATATAAGCGTGTTAAATGCAATGATGGTGGTACAGAGTTAGGAAATACAGGACAGAGACAAACAGAGCTCCAAAGACTCACCAGTGAGTCATTACCGTGTTCTCTGCAAGAGTTGCAGACATCAATGAATCCCTATGCCTCATATGCTATCTGCTCATTGTAGTATAAGCTAAGGAAGACAAAAAAGGAAGTGGAGATGAATGTAATGTTTAAATACTGGTCCCTCCTTCCCAAAAGCAATGTGCCTTACCCTCTCTGAGAAGTGGATGGGGATGGGGTGGAAGGAAGGTGGAGGGGATGTGAGGAGGGAAGGGAGTGGGAACTTGGATTGGTATATAAAATGAAAATAGTTTCACTTAAAAAAATAAAAGAAAGGAAAATTCCTCAAAATAAATGAATAAATAATGCTGGTCCCTATTTGCTATTTATTAAGTTGCTGGCTTTGGGAAAATAACTTAATTTCCATATGTCTAATTGTGACATGAAGAATTAATCCAGATGATTTCTGTGGTCCCATCTTGTTTTAAAAGCATCTTCTTTTGAATAAATCTGTCTGCCATTTATACTTTAATTGCCTGTTCAAATGAGTGTGTGTGTGTGTGTGTGTGTGTGTGTGTGTGAACAATAATCAGGAAAAGGAGATTAAGCTTTCTTTCTTGTTTTAAAAAAGGTGTTCAAACTGGACCCACATAGCAAAGAAGGCCCTCTCTTAATTCTGGGAAGGAGCATGCAGCCGGGGAGTGACCAGAATCATTTCTGCCAGCCCACTGATGTGGCTGTGGATCCCAGCACAGGAGCCATCTTCGTGGCAGATGGTTACTGCAACAGTCGGATTGTGCAGTTTTCACCAAGCGGAAAGTTCATCACCCAGTGGGGAGAAGGTACCCACCACCAATCTTGGTCTCTAATCAGAATTCTGAGTCCATAAAACCAAAAACCAGACATGGGTTTGGTTTTCCCCATATAAAATCTGTAGTAAATGGTTTGTTTTCATGAATTTGAAAACTTACACAGCTGTGGCATCAGACTTTGAAAGACTCCATAAACCGTGTATCTGCGACTTTCTTTTGTTCTGTAGAATCTTCTGGGAGCACTCCCAAGCCAGGCCAGCTCAGCGTTCCTCACAGTCTGGCCCTTGTGCCTCATTTGGACCAGTTGTGTGTGGCAGACAGGGAAAATGGCCGGATCCAATGTTTCAGAACTGACACCAAAGAATTTGTGCGAGAGATTAAACATGCATCGTTTGGAAGAAATGTATTCGCAATTTCATATATACCAGGTATTTTGCTATTGTGTGTTTTGTTATGTTTATTGTATTCTGCCCTTAATGGTTTTTAACTTCATGTGCTTTTTAAATAACCTTGTTCTTATTAGTAAGTTCAAGATACTTTGTATATCAGATCTGAAACATCATAAAACTATTGCTTCATTGTAAGTCGCTTCTGTTCAAATGTCCTATTCCTTTTGCAGAGAAAATGAAGACTCTATAACAAGTTAACAGCTGTTTGTATTGGGTTTAAAATGTCCCCAAACACTGGGTTTAAAATATTCCCAAATGATGATTCCTTTTTACTTATGATCATCCGACCTAGCTATCAAATGATTAATATTGCCTTTGATAGAATTGTGTTCCAACTATTTCTGTTTCTTGTTTCTTAAAAAAAGAAAAAAAATGCTGGCTGTCTTAGTTAGGGTTTTATTGCTGTGAAAAGGCACCATGACCATGGAAACTCTTACAAAAGAAAACATTTAATTGGTGTTGGCTTGCAGTTCAGAGGTTTAGTTCATTATTGTTGTGGCAGAAATCATGGTGGCATGCAGGCAGACATGGTGCTGGAGAGGTAGTTGAGCATACCACACCTAGATCCACAAGCAACAGGAAGAGCAGAGTGACACTGGGCCTAGCTTCCCGCAGAGAAAGACTTCCTCCAACAAAGCCACACCTCCCAACAAAGCCACACCTCCTAAATTTGCCACTCCTCACGAGCCTATAGGGGCCATTTTCAATCAAACCATCACAGTGGCCAATTTATTTAAAACAGATTAAAATGTAAAGTAATAGAGGTTTGTGTCTTAGTGCCAGGAGAGGTCAGGCAGTGGTGGCACACACCTTTAATCCCGGCATTTGGGAAGCAGAGGCAGTCAGATCTCAGTGTGTTCAAGGCCTCCCTCATCTACAAAGTCAGGTCTAGGACAGCCAGAGATGTTACACAGGGAAACCCTGTCTCAGAAAACCAAAGATAGATAGATAGATAGATAGATAGATAGATAGATAGCAGAAGAAACAACCAATAAAAATATTGATTTAGCATTTTTATATAAATTGTAATGGTTTTAAAAAGTTTCACAGGGCAGTGATGGTGCATGCCTTTAATCCCAGAACTCAGGAGGCAGAGACAGGTGGATCTTTGTGAGTTCAAGGTCAGCCTGGTCTGCAGAACAAGTTACAAGAAAAACAACTAGAGCTGTTACACAGAGAAAACCTGTCTCAAAAAAACAAAAATAAAATTTGAAAAAAAATCCAAATTTATAAAATAAGATGTGTATAAAATTATATTATAAAATAAGTTACCATAAGATTTCTTTGAATGTGTATTAACCAACTTAATATTTTAAGTAAAAGCTTACACAAATCTTCAAATACATTATGAAATATATTTAACTTTGTGATAACTTACATTGACTATACTCCCCACTTTAATACCTACACAGTTTAGGTGACCAAGGCATAGAATAAAAAGGTTTAAGTGACTAGATGGGAAACAAGTGTGTGTTTCCTGAGAAATAATAATAAAATAAAATAAACTCATTGACGTCAACAAGAGAGATATTCTGTAGTTGGCTTTACTTCATATTCAAAGAATTAATTTGCCAAGATCATTCAGTTAGTAGGGAAGGTGATTAAGTAGATATAATAGTTTTAAAATCTGGAAAAAGATAAAAATTAAAGTTCAAAACAGGAAAGTTCAAAACACTAAGCAGGAGATAGTGTCTTTACAGCTCTGTAGTAATAATTGGTGCTCAGACTGTATTATGTTATAGGGTATATTCTAAAGCTCTCTATGATCCTTTTAAGACAGATGAAAATATGGTGAACATAGGCTCAGCATTATATGGCTTTGCAGTGCTAGGGCTCGGAAAAAAAACATACTAAGCAAGCCCTCTACCACTGAGCTATCCTCTGAGCCTCTTCTTAGGGGAACTCTTTAATGCGTTCTTTAAAAATGAAGTACTCAAACCTCTGGATGATTTAAATCATCACTATTTCTATTATTTCACTTTCATCCAAAGAAATATCATTTTATTACAAAATATGTTCATAAGAAAGTGCTTCAATTTTTTCCCCATGACAGTATGCCTTTAACAGTCTAAAATACAGATCTCCTCTTAACAAGCTGGAGTTATCTAAAATCAGATTATTTCCTCCGGGACTGCAATTCCCCTCATATCTTCTTTACATTCTCCTCTTATTCTTGCTGCAACAAGGCAGCTACTACTTAGTTTTCCCACCTAATCAGATGTTCCAAAATGACTGACTCTGACAAGCTGACCTTTTCCCCATCCCCACTGAGGATGTCTTTCTAACCCTATATGCCAGTAGGAAGGTTTGTCAGTAATTATGCGTCCTGCCTGCTCATGGATGGCTTCCTAAGTGGAACAGGTCCTCCAGTTTCTGGTGTGCTTGCTACAATATGGTCAGTCATCTAACCTGTTTGACCCACATCTGGTAACTCACAGGATAATCGTTGCTAAGTACTTTTCATTGCCGTTGATATAGGGACCATGTTGATGGTGACTATTTTGTTTGTGTACTGTTTGTTGCTTCTGTTTCAAAGCCAATCTTCGTCCATATTTTAAAGAAAGACCACATCTCTTGTCACAGGTTTGCTCTTTGCGGTTAATGGGAAGCCCTACTTTGGAGACCATGAACCCGTACAGGGCTTTGTAATGAACTTTTCCAGTGGGGAAGTTATAGATGTCTTCAAGCCAGTACGCAAGGTACTTAATACAAATACAAATGCCTAGATTTGTATATTTATAACAAAATTAAAACATAAATATCGATGTATAACTCTTATTTTTAACCATAGAAGACATGATAGCTTTCTTAGCTGAGTTGACAGATGGCTTTTGTTAGGTTGATTTAAAATAAATGTCCATGTCTTTCCCTAGGCCATCAGTATTTTCAGATGAACATTACCTGGTGCAGTTCTATCTTTGCGGTAGAGTCTGCATACGATGACAATCTTCAATTGACTATAGTCAATACAGATACATTGATTGATAGATGATAGACAGATAGACTCTTTCCCTAGTTTCATTAAATGGTGAAGAAACCACATTGTAAATGTACTCCTATAGTTCTCTTTAGAATCAGCAGGCGGCGTGGTTTTTTGCTGGAGGTAGTGTTAAGATTTTAATAAACAACAAGAATTGAAAATAGTACTTTATGGAGTCTGTTCAAATTCTAAAGACTTGGCTAGGTGAGGAGTAAAGGCTCCACAGTAAGTTGCCACTATGTATTTTAACATTTTTACACACTCAGTGACTACAGCTGAGCCTTACATAGGCTTTTGTCTGCCACTGTATTGTATATGCAGAGTAATTGCCAGAGTGATCATAATACTCAGGCAAACTGCAAGCACAGGCCAGAGGTCCATCAGACGTAGGAAGATCAGCCTACTTAAATGCTCAGGCAAGGGTTATTTTTCAAACTGTAGAAAGGTTTATTGTGTTTACTTAAATCAAAATGCAGCTATCACAAGCCACTCAACAAAGTATGTCTTAGTATCGTAATTCTTAAACTGTCTCTTAGGATAACAAGTTTGTTAGGTGAGGAAATAAAAGGACTTTAAAGTACCTCAGTGTTTTAGAAATCTCTCATAAGATGAGCAGTCTGGATTCTATCAAAGTTCACTGTAGTTTTTATACTGGGTCTTAAGGATCTAATCATGTATAAGACAGACAGTCTCTTCCTCAGTGTGCCTTTGTTAGAGAAAGCTACAGCATCTGAAAGAAAACAAAGTAAACATGAACTAAAGAATTCCACCGCAGAGTCTCTTCATTTGGATCTCTGTTTATAGTTTGTATGCACGCATTTTCTTAGAAGACATTTTATCTGAAAAGCAATATGCAATCACATATAAATCATTGCATCTGTTAGAAGGAAAGCCACTACATTTAAAGTACATATTTTACCTGAACAGTGTTTTGAATTCTCATTGATTGTCTGATCTTGAGAGCTAGTCTCCTTTGAGCTAATTTCCTCATATTTATTGATTAAGGAGAGAAAAATATTACCATTCTTTCAGGCTTACCGTTTGTCTTATCAGAGTGTCCCTCTCTGTCTGGTCCCTTTTAATGATAGTGTTCTGTGTCAACTAGGTTATTAACTTTTAATTGAAATGCACATCACTACATCAAAACTAAGCACTAAGGGGCTGGAGAGGTTAAGAGCACTGACTACTCTTCCGGAGGTCCTGAGTTCAATTCCCAGCAACCACATGGTGGCTCACAACCATCTGTAATGGAGTCTGGTGCCCTCTTCTGGCCTGCAGGCATGGAGGCTGAATACTGTGTACATAATAAATAAATCTTTTAAAAAAAAAAAACTAAGCACTAAGCAAGAGACCACCACTCATAAGACTAAGTCTGAATTAGAATTTCAGAGAGCCTTGTTCCTAAACATCAGCAAGTCACCAGACTTGTGGTGATGCGTGAGTCGCAATGTGTGGGTCAATACAGGGGACCTGAAAAGAGTCTCATGCTGAGACAGAATTTGCTCTTCCTTCCCCAAAACAAATTATGATATCACCCCTATACATGGGAAAGTGTTCTGTGTTGATTCAGTAAAGTGGAACCAGTTTATGGATCCCTCAGATCATTTACTTACTAAGATTATCATCATAAAGACTCAAAGTCCGGGTAAAAGGAATAACACGGTATAACGATTCGCTATTGCCGTCAGAGGCTGAGTTTTACCAGGTCTTTTCCTCTGCATGTATCTGCTGCTTCTTCTCTCACATAGTATGAGTCTCCCTTTTCTGACTATAATCTTTAGGAATGCACTGGTGGTGCGTGCCTTTAATCCCAGCACTCGGGAGGCAGAGGCAGATCTCTGTGAGTTCAAGGCCAGCCTGGTCTACAAGAGCTAGTTCCAGGACAGCTAGGGCTGTTACACAGAGAAACCCTGTCTTGAAAAAAAAAAATACATCTGAATGTTTGATCACTCTTTATATTAGAGAGTATTATATACTCTCTATTTATATATGAGAGAAATAAAACATTAAGTCTAATAAAGAAGGTTTCATTCTTCTGCATATGGACACACAGATGACCCAGTATCATTTGCTGAAGATACTGTCTTTACTCCTATGCTTTTGGCATCTTAGTTAAAAATGAGGGGGCTGTGACTGTGCGAATTTAAGTCAGTATCCTCCAGTCTGTAGTCTTTCTTTGCAGTGAAAGACACTGGATGCAGAAACACATGAGTGCTCAGAGGGCCAAGATTGAGTAAAGGTTAAGTGATCACAATAATATGATATCACCACTGCTGCAGATAAGGGAACAGAAACAACCAGGAGACAGATTAAGAGCCTAGGAGGTGCATTTGCTAGTTGTGATATGTCTGTTCCAGTCATGACTCCAGTGTCGGCACAGAGCCTGCTCGCAGATGGGCCTGTCCTCAGTATTGCAGAGCTCTCTCAGAGGACCGAAGTTCAGCATCCACACTGGTGGCTCACAGCACCTGTAAATATAGCGCCAAGGACCAAATGCCCTTTCTTGACCTCCTCGGGCACTGTGCTTATGCATTTACCTACACTCAGACACAAACATATAAACACAATTTTAAAATAATAAAAACTTGCTAGGCAGTGGTGGTGTAAGCCTTTAACCCCAGGATTCAGAAGGCAGAGGCAGGTGGGTCTCTGTGAATTTGAAGCCAGCCTGGTCTATAAGAGCTAGTTCCAGGACAGCTAGGATTGTTACAGAGAGAAATCTAGTCTCAAAATAATAAAAACCATAATAATAATGATACTAATAATAATAACAACAACAACTTAATCTTAAAAGAGAGTGGACCTGTTAACAGCCAACCATGGAGGAAGGAGCTTTATTGACACTGTTGGTCCCCCACTGCTGACCTAGTGGCTACGGATAAATTATGGGAAGTGGGAAGTTCCAGCTGTCAGTCATGTCCCTGCTAGTGAGGCTCCAATGGGACTTCTGAGCCATAGTTACACAGATGTCCCTGGAGAAAATGATTGGGTCTCAAAACAAAAAAGAGATACATATGGGAAATATGGAAAGGGAGCTTATGGGGAGGAGAGAGGGCTGAAAGGGGTGGGAGGGGTATGAGCAAACTTGGGGACGAGAGTAACCGGAATGTATAGTGTCCATGTATGAAAATGTCAGAGGAGAAGTTTGATCATCAATTTTTTAATGCTAGAAGACGTTTGAAAGCAAAAGTAAGCATAAATATGTTATTGAAAATAAAACAACCCTGAAAAAATAATCAGCTTATGAATTTCCAACGTTTGAAGGAGTTGCAAGCCAGTGGGTTCTCAGTGCCTGAATTATTCCTCGCAGAGTCGGGGCACAATGGCTGCCTTTGGCCAGGGTGGCTCTCTTCTGTTTGAGTGGCACACCTTGTCTCATGTTTCTGCCATCCCATGACGTGTTGAAGTAAGGCCTCACCATGATAACCCGTGTCTTTACATCTGGCAGCACTTTGATATGCCTCATGATATCGTCGCCTCTGAAGATGGGAATGTGTACATTGGAGACGCGCACACGAACATCGTGTGGAAGTTCACCCTGACTGAAAGTATGCTGTTATGCTTTTTTACTTGTTTGTTTTTACGGTATTTTTAATCGACAATTTCCATCTGGTTTATTGTTTAAAGTCATGGGAAACAAAAACATTTGCCTTTTTTTTTTTTTAATGCCAGGAATAGGAAATTGGGACATAGGGAGTTTGGGTTTGGAGTTCAATGTTAGCATATATCTAGGATCCTTGGTTCTCTGTTCCCTGTACTACAAAAGACAGGGGAAATGAAGGATGAGCGAGGGAGAGGAGAAAGGGAGAGGGTCCTTATCTGGTTTCTATTTCAGGAATTAAAATAATTTCTTAAATGTGGAGAGAGAGGGTTGTTTTTTTTTTTTTTTTTTTTTTCCTGGCAGACGTTGCCTTGTTTCCAGAGACACTCCACAGGAAATGTTTGATGTGTGAAGTAATGTCTGTTACGTTAAAAAGCCCCGTTAATTCCAGCTTGTTACAGAAGAGAGAGACAGCATTGGCAAAGGAGAGGTTGACTTGTTGCCACAAGACATCACCCCATCTGGCACTCAGCTCTTTCTAGTGCTGAGCGTGAAGGGACACCAGCATCCTTGTCTGACACGTTATCTGAGGCAGAGTCTCTTTCTGTTTTCCATTTAGGCCTCAGCTTTATCCCTTCTTCTACCCCTTTCCCCCTCCCCCCAATACTGAGTTGCTGTATTTTTATTTAACTGGAAACATAAAAGAACAGATTTACTCTTAAGAATCTGGACAGTAAGTGGATGAGTTGTTAGGTTTTGGAGTAGGGGTTGAGGAAGGAGATTTGAGGGGACAGTGAGATGGATTACTTAATGTTAGGTTTATTGAGGGACTGAAGGGGACATTGAGTTGGATTAGTGGAAAGTAACAAGTTTGTTAGAAAATTTATTAGTCCCATGGATAGACAGATAGGCAACAACACGGCAGGGACTCTGGGGAAATTTCAGTCCCCAGCACGAAAAACAGGTCTGGTCTCTGAAGATATGAAGCAGAGGCCTTGTGGCAGAAGTGGGGTCTACCTGCTCTTCTAACTGTCTAAAGATGGTTGAGGTTTCCCAAGAGCCCCTCAGCCAGAATCTCGAATCCCAGGCAAGAGGGAGAGAAAAAGGTAGGGAGAAGGATATGTGGCCAATATCCCTTTTAATGTTAACTCGCTTGGCAGATGAGAACTGGGCCCAGGAATTCTGATAGCCAGGTTCCCACAGTGTCTCTGTCTGCAGATACTATGGCCTGAGTTGGGGCTGGATTACTAGTGTTATAGTCTTCATTGATGTTAATATTATCTCATTTCAATTTGTATATCATTAAAAGTGTACTAGCCTAGTCCCTGGTTTCAGACTGTAAAACAAAATTTCCCTTAACTGAAGTTCACTGAATGCTTACTTGGCCCAAAACTTCAATATCCAATATCCAGAGATGCTTTTTAAATATGTTGGGGTCTAAGCAACAGCAGAGAGTGGTAACAAATGGTAACAAGGAATTGGGGGTGGTAACTTTTGAGGGATCAAAAGCTGCTGCAGTTAGCAATATTAGGAAAAGAATTAATAAAAAAAACATGAAAACTTGATGAGTAAAATGATGTCAATTGAAACAGCATAAATTCAAGTTATAACTAGGAAAGAAAACAAATTACTGGAAGAAAAGTAAAATCAAGAGTCTATAAACTTTAACCAGAAGCAATCTAGGTTTTATGTCTCTATTTAGCCAGTGCTGTGTTCAGTAAGTTTTGAGTTTTGAGTTAGTCCTCGAGTAGCTCTTACTCTTCTGCAATAAGGTCCCAATTCTAGTATAGTGAATATAGATTCAGCTGTCAGGTATCTTTGCACAGATGTGATAGAAATGTCCATGAGGAAAAAACTTGTTTTACCTCATGGTTTCAGAGGGTTCAATGTTTGGTGGTTTGGGCAGAACATCACAGTAGCAGGATCACGTGGCATAAGGGAACATGTGGCCAAGAAGCAGATAAAGGGGTGGGCCACACTAAAACAGTCCAAGGATGTGCTTCTACATGCCTCTGTCTTCCGAGCCTCTGCCATCTCTTTATCACACTGCAGTAAAGCTATCTTTTTAATTCCACACTGGAAACAGTGCATGATCAAATCAGTCCTCATAATCTAAATGTCTCTGGAAGTTCCCACACGGACCCACCCAGAGCGCGCTGTATTGCTCTTATAGGCATTTCTTACTCCCCTCCCGTGAGGACTGTGGCAGAGCCTCTGGCCTATCCTACCCCCAGAAGTCACTTTCCCTTTTCCCTAGAAGAGATGCATTCAGTACTTGTGTTTTCAGCAAGGGACCCTGGAGGCATGGGCAAACCAATGTAAAGCTAAAGATAGATGCATAATCCTCAAATGACTGACCAAGTTAAGATTTTTACAACAATAAAAAAAATGTTAAATGACCTTTTAAAGATGGAAAAGACTGTATAAGGAGAAATGGGAACAATTTTAATATGTGCATTTTGAAAACTCGTCCTACGTGGTTTTGGTACAACCTCCAATGGCTGTTTAAAAAGCAGTACAATATAGCATAAAACATCAAGATGATAAAAATCTATCTGTGTAATCCAGACCACAATAATTCAGTGAGATGGGACCTCTGGCACAGGAAGAGCGTCTGTGTTTCCACTCTAGTGCTTAGTCAAATTCATAGAAGATTGCTGTCCTACTTGGCTTCTCTATTGCTGTGTTAAACACTGACCACAACTAACCTGGTGAGGGTAGATACTTGACTTCTGTGTCCATGTCACTGAGGGAAGCCAAGACAAAAACCTGGAAGCCGGAACCAGAGGAGAGACCACAGAAGGATGCTGTAGACTGACTTGCTCTCTGTGCCTTGCTCAGTTTGCTTTCTTACATCATCCAGGATCACATAACCTAGGGTATCACTGCCCAAAATGGGCTTGGACCTCTCACCTAAACCTTTAATCGAGAAAATGCCCTACTTACGCCAGGCCAAGCTGATAGGGAGGTTCCTAAGCAGGTGTCTTCTTCCTTGGTCACACTAGTTTCTAGGTATCAAGGACAAAGCTAAGCAGCACAGCTGAGTTACAGCATGGCGGTGTTCTAGAATTATCCACCTTCCTCTTAGGGAGGAATCACTCCACACATTTAGAAATTAATAAAGGAAAAAGTTCTTTAACTATACCAGGTGACTGGTTCTGGCTAATGCACCAAAGGGGACCAGCCTGGGGAATGGAAAATTTTTACCAGTTTTTATAGGTCCTAGGCTTATCTATTCCACATACACTATCATTCTTAAATCTCTTTTAAATCCTGGCCCAGGTTAGACTTTGAACAACCTAAACAGAGATAGGACACCACAGGTATGGCTACTTGGGTTAGTGGGAATTTTACATAGCCAAATATTGTTAGAGTTATTTCTTAAGTATACCAGTATTATTGTTCTTGTTGTTTTCTGGTAGTTGTTACCTGGGATCACCTTACACACCTGGCAGAATTACTCTTTTTTCTTATAGGAGCATGGAGGGAGGGGAGGATAATGGCAAATCAGGATTTAAAGGTGGTTGCCACCCTGCACTGTTCCCATGAGCTGCCCACTAGAGGCATATTCTTTGATATGGAGATGAGCTTATTGGCCTGATGTAAGTCAAGTTCTGTGGTTGAAATGGAGCCTAACTGGAGGGCAAGCTTGGTGAGAGAGCATTAGCAGAAGTGTTTTCTCAGCAACCCAAAAATAAACTTAAATAACGGCGCTGAATTTTCTCCCTAGCAGTTTCTAGCAAGCCTGGTCAAAGCGCTGCTTACCTTCCGGTCAAGTTGGAGTCAGCACTCTCTTAATTAAATTCCGCTTGGCATAACATAATAATTCCTAAGCAAGTTTAGTAGCGCATCCTTTATAGCGTCAATTTTGTTACTCCGAGTTCCTGATGCATCAGTCGAAACCGTCTTCACTCTAAGACATGGTCCAGGTGAAAAGGCTATAAGCAAGGGCGTGGTGAGGCTGCTGAACTGGACTACATCACGGGTGGAAAGGAAGGTTTACTGGGGATCAAACTCCAAGGCTGTACTCAGGAGGGCATCAAGGGCGGGAGCAGAGAGAAACAAAGTGGTGGAAAAATCAAGTGGATTTTAGGTGACAGTCACCAGGGTGGGGTCCTTTGAGTTGAGACAGGCTCTTCAGATTAACTGGGACTTAGATGCACTTGCCTTAGACAGTTGACCTTTGAGAACAGATTAAGGAGGTCCTGGTGAGTGGAAATTCCTGAGGAATGCTGAAGTTAAGCTTTGGTTTACCCAGTAACAATTCTTCTGTTTACCAGACCAGAGATCTTTTGTTTAGGTCATTGTTGCCAGTACTGCCATGGGTGGGGTCGGGAATGGGGGCCAAACAGAGTTTTGTCACCAGCACTGCCATTTGGCCCTAACAAACAGAACTGAGTGATATTTCAGAAAAAAATATGATACTATAAATTCCGAAAGAAAAATTCTTTTTTTTTTTGGTTGGTTTTTTTTGTGTTTTTGTTTTTCAAGACAGGGTTTCTCTGTGTAGCCTTGACTGTCCTGGAACATAGATACCTGCCTGCCTCTGCCTCCGGAGTGCTGAGATTAAAGGCGTGTACCACCACTGCCTGGCGAAAGACCTTTTCGAAATCTAAAGTTATTAGGAATCTTAGCTTACCCAAGGATGTTTTATTAAAGATTCATGAACATGGCCACTAATTAGTCTTAGGAAATATTTGTAAATGAATAAAAATGATATCAATGTTAAGTTTTTAAATGTTCTTTTAGAGAATTCTGATTTTTCTCACTCCTTATTGTGCTTTTACAGAAATGGAGCATCGATCGGTGAAAAAGGCAGGCATTGAGGTCCAGGAAATCAAAGGTTGGTAAGAGTACTCTTTTAAACCAAAATCTGTTTTGTTGGATTATTTTTTGGCTCTTGATTGAAGCATAAAAATTATCAGGATAAAAATATGTAGTGCGGTAAATATCCATGACTTCTGCTTTGTACCCAGCCCTTAAACCCCTCCATGTTGCTGCTTCCCTTTATGGTAAAGGAAGTTGTCAGAGGGCCCTCCAATCACTGATTCCCAGGAGCAGGACATGGATGCAGATCTCAGAAACCTCTAGCTAGTGATCCAAAGATAATGCAGGAAAGAAAATATTTAGCTAGTCATATTGGGAAGTATTATTGATCTTACATAGAAAAATGATTCTTTGGTATACTAGAAAATTCTACGTGCACTCTCATTTAAGCAAGTGAAAACCCTTGGTGAGTCAGTCCTATATCTTGATGAGAAACATTGGCACATCTGCAAGCTCCTGTCATGGCACCTCTCAGCCTACAAGACTGTAGGAATAAGGGCGGCGGGGCTGCTTCCCCAGCACCCCAGCCGCCCGCTCGGCTAGCTTATGCCCCGAAATAACAACACACAAATTGTATTCATTTAATCACTGCTTGGCCCTTTAGCCCTAGCCCTTACTGGCTAATTCTCACATCCCGATCAACCCATCTCTAATAATCTGTGAGAACCGGTCTTACCGGGAAGATTCTAGCCTAGTCCATCCTGGGTCGGAGCTTCATGCCCGGAGCGGGGCATGGCGTCTCTCTCAGGCGTCTGCTCCCTAGAGGAGAGCTGTGGAGACTCTGAGCTCACTTCCTCTTCCTCCCAGTATCCTTTTCTGTTTACTCCTCCCACCTATCCTCTAACCAATAAAATAAGCCAGGGAAGTGCCTTTATTAGCCAATGACCTTCCTCCATCATTTCCCCTTTTTCGGTTTAAACAAAAAAAAAAAAAAAAGGCTTTAACTTTAACATAGCAAAATTACATATAACAAAACAGTTATCAAGTAAAAGTTACAATAATCTTTATCATAACTAAGGAAAACTATAACTAACTATTCTTAACTCCATCAAAGACTCCAGAAAGATACAATACTACCTAAGCAAACAAGAGAAAAGCAACTTTGAAAACTCTAGAAATGACAGAGACATCTTGCTGCCTGGACAGTCACCCAAAGTTCCTCTGTACCATTGGGGCATCCATCTTCAGCCTTCAGGCCCATGCTATCCAGCAGACATTTCCATAAAGCAGGAAAATTCAAAGTCAGTTCAGTCACTATCTGTTGTGTCCTGCTGAATGTCTCGCAGACTCTTTCATGAATCAGGAACCCCGAAAGATCATCTCACCTTTAGGCAAGTTCAGCAGTCCTCTCTCTGCGGGTTCTCTTTGTCCAGTTTATGCAATAGTCCAGGCAAGAACAGTTTCTTGCCCAAATGGCTATCAAACTCCATAACGAGCCTCTTCGATGCCCATCTTCTTCTTGAAGTAAATTGGTGCTGCCAGGAGCAGAGTATCTCATTGTCATGAAAAGTCCTCAGTTATTAAAATATTAAATGTCCTATTCTGTAATCTTTGAAAGACATGAAGAATGCCTATCTAAAATATATCTCTATATATCTAGAAAATCTAACATGACTACAAGCTTTACTATTATCGATGATTATCCATTAACAACCTATATTTCTTAATTATACAGTACATATTTAAATGAACTACACAATCACAATACCTTAATCAAAATCAGAAACACTTATACATATAACAAAATTGACCGTAAATCTCTATCAATAAAGCAAAATCTAGACTAATGTAAATTATTCATATCTATATCATATCCCCCTTTAAATGTAAAAGAACGTTTATAAACCATATTTGGGAACATGGGCGCAGTTTTTTCTCTCCAAACTGCTTCCTGCTGAATGGGGGCGTCGTTAATTAGGTCTTTCACGGTATAACCTGTGAGCTAGTTTCATCTCAGTTGGCAGTTGAGCGAAGCAATTTTTTGAAGGCGTGCACAGGAACCATTCAGGAGGACGTGGTCCATCATACCAAATCGGAATAGAAGAAATGAACAGCGTCTCATCCTCTGTGAAAACAAAAAGGAAACTCCTTTCCAAAGTATCATATCCTTAGATCCAAATTCATAATATCTATGTAGGATTAGTTCAGCAGTATTTATAAATAAATATCTTTTAGCATCTGTTTCTCCTTCCTCAGCATTTAAACAATTCAAAGATAGCATAATAGCATACAGTATCAAGATTCTCTGTGTATTTTCCATCTTTGTACAGCTTTGTTTTAACGTCTATTTTGTTTATTTTTACTTTTAACTCTTTGATTTTTGAGACAGGTTCTCTGTATCTTTGACCTGAAGTAACTCTGTAAACCAGGCTGTCTTTGAACTCTCAGAGATCCGCCTGTCTCTGCCTCCCAGGCATTGGGATTAAAGGTGTAAGCTACTACACCTTGAACTCACAGAGATCTGTTTGTCTCTGCCTTCTAGGCACTGGGATTAAAGGCATGTGCTACCACACACAACAACTCTCTTCCTTTTTTTTTTTTTGTTTTTTACTTTAAGAACTTCAACTTTTAGTCTGCATATATTTTTAACACACTTTAAACCATTCAGAAATTTTCTCCATCTTTGAATCTCTCTTTACTGTATATCTCTCTTTTTCTGACCACATGAATCTTTAATTTACCAAGCAATCTCAGTAGGACTAAAGGCGTGGCTTTGCCAGCTAGATTCAGTCCATTCCTTAGCTTTCCAGCCTCATGGCGGATATACAGGCTGTAGCCATGTTTACTGCAACAACTGTATGGCATTTCAAGGTCCCTGCCAGCAAGTGAGCTACAACAGACAACACTCAAGTCCTCTCGGTAGCAGGCCCTCCTGCCTCAAACAGTCAGAGTTTGCCCTGGCAGGATGGCCCAGAAAGCCGGCATTTTTAAATGGCGCAGCTTTTTTCCTGCTATGGCTGAAAACCGAAAAGCATGCGTTCAGCTTTTCGTCAACACCATTTAAGTGTTTCGTGGCAGGACCTCTTAATGAGCTGCAGGCTTTGCAGCTAAAGCTGAGTCAGGAAGCCTCTCTTAGATGAGGCGCTTGCTTGCCTCTAACAAGCAGAGCAGACCCGAGAACACAGCGAGTCTAGTTGCCATCAAACAAATCATAGCACTTTACTCCAAATGCTCTATTCAAAAGCTCTGTCTCCTGCAGGAGCCAGACAGAGATTGCAATGGCGGCACAGCCCCAGGAAGTCGCGCTTTAAAATGACACAGCGTTTTTTTTTCTGCTACTGTTGCCGAATCAGGAAATCTCTCTACAGCACGCCACCAACAAACAGCAAAAATCTGTGTTAAACTCTTGCTCCTTTATTTTTAAGCCTTCTCAGGTTTTTTAAGTGGGTTTAGTTGTCCACACGTCTGGGCGCCAACTGTAGTAATAAGGGCGGCGGGGCTGCTTCCCCAGCACCCCAGCCGCCCGCTCGGCTAGCTTATGCCCCGAAATAACAACACACAAATTGTATTCATTTAATCACTGCTTGGCCCTTTAGCCCTAGCCCTTACTGGCTAATTCTCACATCCCGATCAACCCATCTCTAATAATCTGTGAGAACCGGTCTTACCGGGAAGATTCTAGCCTAGTCCATCCTGGGTCGGAGCTTCATGCCCGGAGCGGGGCATGGCGTCTCTCTCAGGCGTCTGCTCCCTAGAGGAGAGCTGTGGAGACTCTGAGCTCACTTCCTCTTCCTCCCAGTATCCTTTTCTGTTTACTCCTCCCACCTATCCTCTAACCAATAAAATGGGCCAGGGAAGTGCCTTTATTAGCCAATGACCTTCCTCCATCATTGACTGAGGGCTTGTTTGTAAATGGCAGTGTATTGAGTCTAAGGGAAATGGAACAACAGCTGACCTCAGGACAGTTACTGCCCATTTAAAAGCAGGAGAGAAAGAAGGCACACATCCACATGTCCCCATGAGCAGGTGAAGGCGGAAGTCACAAACAATTGGGGCCAGATGAAGTCGTAAGTCACAAACTCGCAGGTAACTGAATCACAGGCATACATGTGAGCTTGTCTACAGGTAAGCAGCTACTATACCCTGTCTATTCAAAAGCTCTGTCTTCTTACTTTTTCCTCTCCGAGAACCAGTTCGAACCTGCAGCTTCTCTGCGCGGTATAAGTTTTTGACTGGTGCTGTGTTGTTAAGGACCCACCATGCTTATGTAACCAAGTGATTCCCTCCTCCGTATTGAACCTGGAGCTCCTCAGACCAAAGTCTAGGAGTCTTTGTTTTCCTGCCTCATGACAGTAGGTTGGAAAGACATGCAGAGCCAGGAACAAAAGGAAGTTCATGCAGGCAGAAGGGAAAGACAGTAGGCTCCACATTGAAAGGGCTGAGAGAACATAATTGAGAAAATAAACTGCAATTGCTTGACATTTGTAGAGATTCTGCCCAGAGGACCATATCGGGTGGTGCTCATATTACTCAAATACACATACAGGTTTTAAATCATTGCTATTTATATAGTATCACTGATGTTATGTTTATCCCCAAATAAGGGTGATTTAAAAGATATTGTTGTTAATAACAGCTATCATATATGGAACACTAAAACTGGGCAATACAAAAAAGTATCAAATATAATCCTACTACCATGTGATATTTATTTTACCTATGAAGAAGTATGGATGGGTATTACGAAGGAGAAAGTAAGTGTTAAAGTCAGGTTTTAAATGCGAGTCTTTTGATGTCAACTCCTGTGTTCTTAGCCGTTGCTGCAGTGTTAAGGACAGATCAATCCTGTCAGCACATCAATCCATTCGCTCTAAGTTCTTCCAAGAATGCAGGCAGTTAGGAATGATTTGCAGTTTGTGTTCCAATCTCTTGAAGTGTAAATTATTTCAAAGTATTTCCGTTTAAATATGCCTTACCAAATCGTTCTTGATGGTAATATGTGGGAAACAGTCCAATTTTCCTGACCTGACCTCACCTTAGCTGCTTGATGAAGGGAAAACAATGAGCCCATTTAGATGGAAAACCTCCCAGTCTTGGGGCAGAACCCAGCAGTCTAAATAGTGAATTTTACATCAGTGTCTACAAGAACGTTTAGTCTAATAGTCGGGAATATCCCACCTCAAACAGAGATACTTTGTTCCTTGAACCCAAATAATTCTTATTCTTCTATAAATTATATTCTTATTACAAAAGAAACACGGATCATTCTGGATACCTAGATCTTATCATTTATCAAAACCATGAAGCTACCCTTTGTAACAGAGGCCAAAGCAAATTGCCACTTGGCAACATAGGAGGTGTTTGCTAATTTTACAACTCTAAATGTGATTTACTTTGGTGATACTTATTTCCACGTGAGTAGACATAAAACTGAGCAGTTATAACAAGGTTTCAGAAGCAAAATTTTAAGGGAGTTTCAGAAATAAGAGAATTGAAATGACAAAAAAAGCTTAGGGAAGAGATTTAAAGTTTCAAATAGAGTTACTAGAAATAGAATAGGTCAAAGCCTAGCTCTCACCCCGTCCCCTGCCCCACGTAAAGAGGACAATGGTGATCAGTCTCCAAAAGTAGAAAGAAGAAAAAAAGAAAGAGGCTCTCAGGTGCAGTGAACCTCTTCGATCTTATTGAGAGGAGGGTTTATAAGGATCTGTTGTGGGGGTAGGAGGAGAAGAGAAAACATGAATGAGAATGACGGTCATTGATGCTGGGTATAGCTTTCATATTTTCCTAAGTCACAAGATAATGTCCTTTCTAAACTCCTCCCTCTTCACTTCTGTCTGTTATGAGCTAGGTAACAATTTCTGTATTGGTGTATTAAGAATGTACCCCCATTCCTGATTATTATCCCAGTTGCTTTTATTAAAGAAGAAGTCTGAGGGAGGACAGAAGGAGTGATCTTGAAAGATAGCTCAGTGGATTAAAGTGTTTGCTTCAGAGGCATGAGGACCAGAGTTAGGATCCCCAAGAGTCCACACAAAAGGAGAGCAAGCGTGGCAGCTCTTGGAATCCCTTTGCTGGGGAAACAGATGCAGAGATCTTGAGGGTGAGCCATCCAGCTAGATTCTCTGGAGTTGCTAAGCTTTGCATCCGGGGAGAGATTCTACCTTAGAAAATAAAATGGAAAGCAATGGATAAAGACACCTAATACTAACTTCAGGTGTGCACACACATGCACCACACAAACACACAGAGAATGCATTAACACATGCAAACACGCATTCACACAAATGCATACATAACAATGTTATAGAGCAAAACATTCAGCTTTACATTCATAGAAAATAGAGGAGACGACAATGAGCTTGCAAGTAGATGAGACAAGACAGCAGTAACTTACTAAAATATGTATCACTTTAGACATTCTTGACTTCCACAATTCTGGTATTTTGGATGCAATTATTAAATATATCAACATTTTAACATTTAGAATAAGATGAAATGTGTTTAAGATTTAAAAAGTGCTATTTTTTTAAAGAGGAAAGATTTTAAATAACGTATTACCATGCAAAATAAATAATAATAAAATAATAGAAAAATGCAAATACTAGGCAATTACCCTGACAGAAAAGCACAGATGACTGTCCTTTAGAGAAATACTGCTTTAAAGGGCAGAAGAAGGGAAAGAAATGCTTCTTATCTTTCAGTTTTTAAAACTATTGCTTTTTCTTTGTATCTAGAGATGCGATGACAGCTTCTGAATTTATAAGACGTTTTTGTTCTAGGCAGACGGTATATGGCACCGTATATGATACAAGAGTGTCATATTCTATTCCCTTTTATCTCCAGAAACTTGGGCATTGGCTCATTTTCGAGTCTTTACACTCCATGCCTGTTCAACGGGGATGCTCCAAAATATGGGAATGCTTGCTTAATAAAGGAATTTCAGATAAAGAGTGGAATGATATACTTTGGATTATTTATTATTTGAGTGGAATTCCTGGACTCTTTTGTGATAAGTGTTCTGTTAGACTTTTCATTCTACCTATGTCGTCCCGTCAGAAGAACAGCAATATTGCTTTTCTTTCTAAGATTGGGACATTTTTTTAAACTGCACGCATTGTAGCAAAGCACCTTTCAAATCTCAAACACATTTCAGTTTACTCCAAATGTTAGAATGTTCAAGTATTTTTAGTAAGTTACATCCAAAATATGAGAACCGTGGAAGCCAAGAATGTCTAAAGTGGTATGTGCCTTAGCTAGTTCATGACCCTGTCGCATCTACTTTGTATGAATGTTAAACTGATTCCCTCAGTCTATTACCGATGCCATCCCTGGTTATCTACATTTAATGTACTTCAGCCCTGGCTCTGCCTCATCAAGGATACCAGGTATCTATTGACAAAACAATTATAGCAAAAACCCTTCTATTTTCTATGATACTGAGTAATTATCTGTATACTGTTTTCAAATAGAGAATCAGGCCTTCCTTCTAAAGGTAACACATTCTTGAATTCCAAAGATACAAATGTGTTTTAGGTTTTTTAATCCCATGATTCCATTTTGTTCCATTTAAATATGGAACAAGTTTAAACGTAGAATAATCATGTATACATTTTCTGTAGTAACAAAGAGGATGATAGAACCGTGGTTAGCTCTATGGACCAATCCCTTTCCTTCCCTGCTCTTAAAATTCTAAGAGCCAGGCAAGCAAATGCGAGAGAAACTGTAGTCTCTGCTTTTGCAAAGTCCAGGGACCAAGATGAAGACTTAGGGGTCTTCAGCGAAAGGGTAACAATAGCACCTGCTCCAGGCTCTGTGTGTCAATTAAAGAGGAGCAACGTGCCCTGCGTAGTGCAGGTGCTCAGTGAGTGTGATGGAGACTGTGGAAGAAGCTAGTGCAGAACACTGAAGTGAAGAGCCTCAGTCCTCCATGTGTTTATATCATAGATTCTATGTGACGTGTCCTAAGCAGTATCAGGAGTATGTCCAGCAAGCTGTTATTAACCAATTTTCCCCCATTGAAACCCTCTATCCTTGCCAGTTTGTCAGGGTCTGAGGTCCGCTGCATCATGCAGTCTATATTGTATTGTAGGGGAGAAGATACACCAAGAAATTAATATTCTGGAAGCCTTCTGAGTCATTCAGCAAACAGGATTGTAACATTTCTCCCAGCTAAATTCTACTCATTGCATGTTAGGGTTTCTATACACAGATACCCACATGCTTCTTAGGGCTCGCTCGAAGTCCAGTCTCGTTTCAAGTCAATAGTTATTAAAGCCCCTGTCATAGCTTCTACAGCTTCATTGAATCTGTTTCTTCACAGTGCTTAATGCCTGATCAGCCTGGTACTTACCCAGCTCCTGTCAGTCTCTCAGAAAGTTGATGTTATTTTATCACCAATAAAATTATATATGTTGCATTTATGCCTGCATATTTTGCTGAGAACTATATAAAAGACCACAAAGGTACAGTTGCTTTTTCTCTTTGTCAGTCTATAACTTTGTAAATGTCTATGACTATATAGAGAGAGTGCTAAAACATCACAGAACATAGAAGTGAGTCATAAAATAAAGGTACAATGAACCAAATATTTATTAAGCACCTTCTTTGTGGCCCACATCTAAATCAAACAGTTTTATGAAGGGTATTGTATCACAGCTTTACAAAGGAGATCCTTCTAGGCCAAAATAAATTAACTAACTTGCCCAAAGTTATTCTGCTAGTATACCTGAGAAGAAGTATGATTGACTCCAGTAGTAAGCACCAGCTCCTCTCCTCTACACAAAGCCGTGTGTGATCCTAACCTTGGAAAAATGCAAAAGGATATATACGCTATGGAGTTACTGGCTAAAGAGGGAATTAAAGGTAGATCAAAGAGCACAGCTGGAAGGTGAAAACTACACAGCAGTCACCATAGCTGCTGATGACTTTATAGATGCTGAGATTGCAACGTGACCCCACATACACTGGTCTCAACAAGTTCTTGGTGAACCATTGTTAATTTAACTGGGTAGGGGTGGGTGAGAGGGCTTGGAATCTTTGAATCAGTTGCATACTGTGAACTCTTCTCTCCCTGAAGAAGCCGAGGCAGTTGTTGAATCCAAAATGGAGAACAAACCCACCTCCTCAGAATTGCAGAAGATGCAAGAGAAAGAGAAACTGAGCAAAGAGCCAGACTCGGGAGTGCCCGTGGTTCTCATTACAACCCTTCTGGTTATTCCTGTGGTTGTCCTGCTGGCCATTCTCATGTTTATTCGATGGAAAAAATCAAGGGCCTTTGGAGGCAAGTAAAAATGAGCCCCGTGGATTCAGACCCTACCTTTGAAAGCATGTCTGGCCTAATTACCATTAGGAACTTTGTCATGACTGTCTGTTTGGTTTGGCTTGACTTAGTTTGCTTTACATGCTCTCTACCTTCTTATGATATTATTGTCTGTGTCTTGAAAGGTGACTATAAATAATATTGAATATAAAATCTATTTGGAACCTCTGACATTTAGGTAGTTTGCTTCAACAATAACTTCACTCATTGCCTTTAAACAGTTGGCTTAAGCCCAAATAATATCACCTTAATAAGCTGTGAAGTTGTAGATCTACTATAAATCATCTTGCAGATCAGGCAGAAGGGCATACCTGCTGATAGGAATGGACCAGAACTCACAATACTTGGGTCAGGTACCTTGAGGTTGTATTCTTTCCCTATTAGGTTGACTCTAGCTTCTAGCTGCATGACATTGGGCAAGTTACTTAATCTCTCTAAACCAGATTCTTCATGAATAAAATGAGACTAAAATATGAGGTTGTGTGAAAGTGAAATAGAGCAATGGACACTACTCATTTGCCAAAGTATCTGGCACCTACTATGTCACCAGTGTCATTAGCAAGTATAAAGAGTAATGTCGGTCATAGAGAACTAAAAGGAGATGCCCATCTCAAGCTTCTACTTTACCCAGAATCCTCCTGTCCTAGCAAACCACTTAGCTTTTGAATAGTCATAAATTTGACCGTTAGATTTCCTAAATGAATGAGGCAGGGTCCAGTACCATTAGTCAGTATATTTAAAAATAAAGATAAAAAATTGTCATCATTTGAGGCCCTTTCAGTAATATTGAAATGAATAATTGATATCATTTTTATATTGCACTTTTAAGTAGCAGCCTCTGGATCCTAAGGCAGAGCACTGTGGGAGGCAGCATTTGATCAGGAAACACAGTCTGGTCTCTGTTTGAGGTCAGGCAGCCAATGGCAGGGATTCAGGTACCCATGACAAAAGCCTTAACACATACATAGACCCTGAAACAAAGAATGGAGGATTCCATTTAATGAGTTATGAAAGTAATGTTTCTTAGGTTTTCATTAACTCTTTATTGACTTCGTATAAATCTTGGGGGAAAAAAATGTAATTGGCTCTTCCCAAAAAGGATTGTTATGAACCTGGAATTGTCATGAATAGAAAGAAAACCGGCTATGTCGTGAGACATACACTTTAAGAGGACAAATGTGTGATATGTGGTATCCATTGGGTGTGCCCAGCACAGACAGCACTTTTTGATACTAGTTGTTCAATAAGATAATTGTTGGGAAGGGTCATATGAGTAGAGGAAACTCACAAAATAGGAGACACACAAAAGATGGTAATGCGGTGAAAACGACAAAGGATGTCAGTGGGAGGTAGGGCCTCGGCATATGGCAGGACTCTTGGCTATTTAACCAGGAGAGGAAGTGACTACTGAGTCAAGAAAGCCTGCTTTCCCATTTGCTGTTAGGGACATGTGACATGGAACTGAAGCCTAAGGCTGTGTGGGAAGGGAGCAACATTGTGCCCCCATGTGTTATTTAAGAAAAGTGTACTTCTATGCAATTCTGTGACATTTAATTGAAAAGGTAGATTAGCCTTGCCAACTATTTTCAAGAATTGTTTTTCATCAACAGGTTTTTATCAAAAAAGAAGGAGGGAGAGAGGGAGGGACGGAGGGAGAGAGAGAGAGAGAAAAAGAGAGAGAGAGAGAAACAGAGAGAGAGGAACCCTCCTAAAGTTTGGTTTGCATTGATTGCACACACCCTGGTTGTGCACTTCACTGAGAGTCGGCCCGGACACCCAGCTAGGCACGGGGCACACAGACTGGCCGAGGAAGGCACCATGTCTTTGTGGATCTGAGTCTATTCTTGGTTTTCTTGCAGTGCTTTCTCCATTTTGTTTTCTATCTGTCAGCTGCCATCTGCCTTTTAGCTCTTGTCGTGAGGCTGCTGGATACCCTGATGCTTCTCTGAGGATAGCCCGTGAAAGAATGATGAGAGAAAGAGAGAACACACAGGAAGAGACATAGCAGGGGACAACAGGATTCCCTTGGGAGCTCTACCTCTCCATAAAAAAAGAGAAATTGACTTCTCTTACAGATGGGAGCCTCAGGGGAAAGGGCTGAGGTCTCCTTAAGTGCATGGGAATTATTTGGGGTTTCATGTTATCTGCCTTCACATCGGCCTCCTTTGAAGGAGGTTATGTAGATCCAGAGCAGGATTGTATGCTTCTATTAACAGAGAAAGAAATAGCCCTGAAGTTTTTTAGCAAAAACTTACATTTTTTTACAGTATTTTGCTAAGTTAATTCTATTCCATTACAAAGTAAGAAAAAAAAAATGAGCATTGGTCAGTGTGGTTTTACCCTTCATGTAACACTCCCTCTTATACATCACAGATATGGGGAGATGGATACTGACCTCTCATTTCTCAGAGTGGGAAGGACCTGAGGCTCGAGAATTAGTTTGTCACAATTACAGCCTATAAGAGGCAAGAAGCAAGGCAAGATACTACCCCTTATATACATCTCAATTTCAACCATTTCAGCCCCCTTTATGTTTCTCAATGATATATAGCCTTTTCTAAAATCGCATTTAAATAAAACTTTTTAGTCACTTGTGAGTTCCTGATTTCATGTTGACAGTTGAGCCCTTGGATAGAGGAGGGTGATTGGGACACATTTAAAATGTGCCATCTTTTTGTTTTGTTTTTTGTTTTGTTTTGTTTTTCCGTTCTGTTTAAAGCAGATTCTGAACACAAACCCGAGCCAAGTTCTGGAAGAGTACTCGGAAGATTCAGAGGTATGCCTGTGACCTTCAGAATCTCATGTTTGGTTCAGAGTCAACAAGCTTGTGCCTTGTGAAGAACAAGGCCCTGTTTTGTATTTTGATCCTGAAAATTCAGCACCTAATGGGCAGTGTAGCCATGCCCCAGCATAAATGCTGAGTAAAGACCTTGAAGCAAGGGCCTGGCAACACAGTTCAGGCCTTGTTTCTTTTTTTCCTATCTGCCTTTCCGTATTATCTCGTTCCTTTTCCCTGCCTTCCTCTGTTTGCCTTTGTCTTTGGTAAACTTGCTGTCACCGATATTGGAGTGTCCGTGCTTGTCTTAGGGAAGAAGACCTTTTCGTAAAGTCATTGAAATGAACAGCAGCTTAGGAGTTGCCAGTCCAGGAGGGCTGCAGAGAAACAGTAGGAATAATGAATCTGAACTATGCCTGCAGAAACATATTCTGGTGGAGCTTAGAATCTCATTGTTTACTTTGGTAGAGTTTGTTGAGTAGTGTTCGTCTGGTTAAGACAAATCTCTTTGAATATCACTCTTTAAAAAAAAAAAAAACAGCCCTTTCCCATTCCCAACTTCTGTCCTTGTTTAAAATGTTTGAAAGTTTCCAAGGGAACAGGCTTGTTTGTGCAAATTTTAACTGTACAATGTCATTCGGTATTTTTCTTTTCCAGGAAAAGGAAGCGGAGGCTTAAACCTAGGAAATTTCTTCGCAAGCCGGCGTAAAGGCTACAGCAGAAAAGGGTTTGACCGCCTTAGCACAGAGGGCAGCGACCAAGAGAAAGACGAAGATGATGGGAGTGAATCAGAAGAGGAGTACTCGGCCCCGCTGCCCGCACCTGCGCCTTCCTCCTGAACGCCAGGCGCTCCTCTCGGCGGAGTGAGGTTTAACAAGGATGCCCAGATACCTTTCCCTTTAGTGTGTGTAAAGTTCTGTGCATTGATTGTAAGCTGTACTAGTCTGTGTGGGACTGTACACCACCTTATTTACTTCATTCGGTTATGTTGGCTTCTGTGTCTAGGTGAGGGGTTGCCTAACAATTCACTACAGTGCCATTGTCTTTATATGAACTTAGAGTAGAGAAACCGCCCTCTTCTTCCATCGCCGCTCTCCTACCCCAGGATGGAAGTTTTGCTCCTTTACACTGGGGGACTTTTTTGTGGATGTAAATAGCCCCATTCTTTGCTTGAACACACGGTGTTTCCCCGAACCGCGCCCCGTTGCCAGTGTCTTTCTTTGGTGCCTTTCCTGTTCAGCATTCTCAGCCCGTGGCAGTCAAGAGAACCTTTGCGCTGCACAACGAAAAGCTGCTAGATCTCCTTCTATTTTTTTAAAATCACTAACATTATATTGCGATGAGAGAAATTTTAAAAAGTCTCTATTTAAATTCTTTTTTAAAATTTCTCTTCAGTTGGTGTGTTTCCGGGATGTCTTATTTTTAGATGGTTACACTGTTAGAACACTATTTTTCGGAAGCTGAATGTAATTTGTGTAATAAAGTGTTTTCAGAGCATTAGCAATCCGAGTGTATTTTGTGAATTTTTTTTGCATACTTGAAACACTTTATGCACATCTTTTAATAATTACACAAACCAGAGATTAGAACTGGTTCATTCTTTTCGATCAAAATAAATGATTTGCATAAAATGTAGACGATAATTTTAAGTGGCCAAGCGATATTAAAAAGTATGGTTATTCAAACATGGAAAAAAAAACAGGTTCTCTTTGAAAAATCATAACGCGTTTTATATCTAGTATATTAAATAGTAAAAATGGCTGATTGGAGGGAGCCTATGTCTCAGAGGGCAAACACAAATGGATCCATCAGCATAGTTGACTATTGTTCTATTTCTTTAAAGAATTACTTGACCCCAAGGTCAAAGGTCCTTATAATACAGGGGAAGTCTTCACACTGACTTCCGATTACTTTTTGAGAATATTTTTTAATGCTACATCAGTGTAACTTAGAACCTGATAGCTTTCCAATCTAAATGATTTGACGCGAGAAACCTTCCATCAAAATGCCCAATTGTGTTTCAGACATCTTAGGAGTTGAACCACTAAGGTACTTGCTCAAAAATGTTATTGTTTAAAATCTTATTGAATTGTTTTTTCCCTTTGTGATTCGATCTAATTGGAAATGTTCCACCCTTCTGTATGTTAAACTCACCCTCAAGTAAAAGCATCCTGTTTTTGGTTCCAGTGGTTTCTCAAATGAAAAAACAATCCATTCTCTCTCTCTGACTATCCTTTTATGTTCTTCTTCTCACCACATTGTTCTTGAGGCACCTAGAAGAACAGTGTTTGGGTGTTTGTGAGCATGTTCAACTCTGCCTTAGGACTTTTTATTGCAAGGCAGAATTAATCCAGTACGCAAGATGCATGTGACATAGACTGGCTTGGATGCAATCCAAGCTTTCTTACAGGGAAGTTAGTCGGTTTACACCAGAGCTATCTTTTCTGGCTCAAAATTGGATAATCACCTCCACCTGCTATAATTTTTAAATATATACACCTGATCATATCTGAGCAGTTTGGTGAGGGATCGATACAAAGAGATCAAAGTGATAAAATACAGGGAGACAAGGAAAAGGAAGTAGCTTATTAAAATGAAATAATTGATACAAGCCTGTGAAACCTGCTCGTGAGCAAGAAATTTGACTCCAGATTTTCTAGTAGCTCATTAAGTAATACTTGATTACTTACATAATTCATGAGTTCATTAAACATTTAGTATTCTTAATATTAAGATCAAAACAATTGACTCCCAAGTGTCTTCAGAGACATAGTGCCCTAGTGCCACGTAGGGTAATTTGAATTCTTCAGCAGCAGAGGCAGAGTAGACAAATACATTTTGCAGATCTGTTTGTGTGTGTGTGTGTGTCTTTTTTTTTTCTTTTTACATTTATCAAGACAGGGTTTCTCTGTTTAATAGTCCAAGCTATCCTGGAACTAGCTCTTGTAGACCAGGCTAGCTTTGAACTCACAGAGATCCACCTACCTGCCTCCCAAGTGCTTGGATTAAAGGCACGCACCACCACCTCCCAGCTCATGTGTATCTCTTAACATGAACAAGTAGCATCAGAAGAAGGAAATTACAGAAATCATTTTCCCCAGACTTTGTAACCCTGCACTACTTCACCACAAGCCATCTACTTCTGTGGCTTAAACAACGGTGGGAAAGAGAAACAAATGACCTACGTTGACCTCAAGCAATCTCTCCACTGACTGTTGACTGACTGTTGTTTTTAGCTGAACTTTATTTACTGAGTCAATTAGAGATTGCTTTGCCTGAGACACACCCTAAAGGAAAGGATCCCAGCCCTCTGTTGACAGAAGAATTTAAGAGCTTTGTTACTCTTTCAGTCACCCTCCTGTACTGTAGTTGGCCTTTAATGGATTTCAGCAGAGAGTGATGGTCTTAGGTTTTCTGTAGAAGAGTCTAAAGTAAAGTCAGGGTTGAAAGTCACTGCCTTGGAGTATGGCCATTTCTGTCCACCAGTTACACACAGGTAATTCTATTTTCCCTCAGTTGTAATTTACAGATGATTTAAAAGAAAAGAAATTTTGAAGTAATTTTTCAAACTTTTTCTTCAACAATTTCACACACTCTGGGTGCCTTAATTTTTCAATGTGTTATGCTGGCTATTAAAATGGTATGATTGACTAATTAAGAAGCATAGGTAAACAGCTGTGTTTTTGTTTATAGTGTAATCAAGTTGGTCAGAGAGTATTTCTTAGGTTAAATTAATGGCTTTGCCATTCACTGAGTTGGGCCTAAATTATTATATGCATAAATGCCTTTTGTTCTTAGCTTCCTTTATTAAATCAGTATCTTCTTACCCATGCATCCCTAAACCTTTAACCTAAATTTTCTATACATCAAATATCTAAGACAGTAACAATGAAAGTCATGCACTTTGCATTAGCACTTATTCGACAGGCAGCTAAACTATAAGTCATTGTTGATGTATCCTATAGCAAACAAGACTTAAACATTGGGTGGCTGAAAGCAGGAACACGCATTACAAGAGAATAGCCCTGGACACAGTCCCACGGCTTTTGTTTCACTGTTTGGATTGTGAGCCAAAGAGTTGCATTACTAAGACACACCTTTGGTCATTTGGCCTCCTGTTCCATGGCCCACCTCCAAAAAATACATTGTGCAGAGAATAACTGAGCTTAACATACTGTCAGACCAAATCATATTTCCAAATAAATGGGGCAATAAAGTGATACTTTTTACTCAGAAGCCACCCACTTCCAGTACCTCATACTCAGGTCACAAACACACACACAAAAAGTCTCATCTGCAAGCGTTTTCTTCAATTCCAGAACTTTCCAGTAACTTCTGTTTAGCCTTGAACACTGAGTATCCTTCCACCAGGGAAAGTAGCTTCGGTGTGTGCAAGAGCTCCAGAGATCTCAGATCCCTCTTTTAGAAGACTGTCCAACTAGGAAGTGGAAAAAGAATACCAAGTTACAAAGGAGTGATGGGAAAAATGGGATATGAGCAATCAAGTGGGAGTACAGGGTAGATAATGGAATATGGGCAGGGTTAACTAACACTTAAGGCCTTTTGAAAACAAACAAACAAAAACTATGGAAATTAACACCGTAGAAGCCTCCTAAAATATATGCATATAAAAGGAGTTTAAACAGAGTTACCCCATAATCAGGAACAATACCCCAAATAGATACCATACACTTTCAAATAAAATCCCAAGTACTAGGAATGGGTGGCTTCCTTTGGAGTTGTTTGCCAATCGAGTCTTATAGAGGTCCACTCCACCAAAGATGACAGGCTACTGTCAAAAATAATGTCAATTGGTTAGCCTCCAGAATTTGTGGTAAGAACCTATTGCTAAAGACAATACATACTTGTCGTAGAACATTTTAAAAAAATCAAGTTGGTGCTCAACAGAAAGCTTCATCTGGAAAGACTAGTGTTCATAGGGCTAAAGGGGCTACGTTTGTCAATGGAGGAGCATCAGCCTCACCCAGTGTGAAGTTTGAGAAGTTCATTTACAACCTGCCTGAGCTAGGTGCAATAGTGGCATGAACGTTATAGTAATACCCAACCATATTGGGGGGAAGGAGATCAACCATAACAGAAGCAAATTGTCTTCTATCAGAACAATGAAAGGCAGGTGTCCCTCCATGGAGATGGGAGCAGAGACTTTGCAGAGGCACAAAGGGCTTGAGGGTGGTAAATCCCATATGCAGCTCTGTTCCCCTAGAGTCTCAAGAGTTGTAAATCTCAATGAAGGTTGACATGTTGACTAGCAGGAGCTTCCTAGTTCTAACTGCTTGCAGATGTTATCACTTTGACAATTGTCCCCCTCCTGAGTTTCCTAGCTCCCTGAGGCTTTTGAAAGTCTTTAACCCCCTTACTCCAGACACTGAGGACAGTTAAAATGACCCACATGCTTCCCTGAACCACCTGCTCCCTTAACCCACCTGCTTCTCTGCTGCTGTAGCTTCCCAGTGAATGTCTGCTGGAGTTGAAGGCTGAGACAAAGGGATGGAGTGTTGAGGAAGGCTATGGGAGAGCTGCTGGTCCTCTGGAGATGGGAGCAGAGAGGAAGACGAGGGCATAGCAGGTGCTCTGCAGAGGTGAGGATCAAAGTGGGGAATTGCTTTTGGAAAAGAGGAGGGAGAGTGAAGATTTGAAGATTACCTACGTCCCTGGCCTGGGATTATGTTTTTATAATCCTTATTGTGGAAGGGAAGCTTACATATTGTTAGACTGGGCAGAAACAAAAGCAGATACACGTAGAACAAAGAAGTACTGAGTTAGAAAAGAACATTTCATCTCAAAGGAAAATGGGTCTAGAGATATAAGGCATGAATAATAGATGCTTAGACCCAGCAGAGCCTGTGCAGCTGCTCCTCACAGGCCAAAGTTTAGTGATTTATCCCGAGTCCCTATTGGAATCTATGTTAAATTTCAAAGTGTTAGCTATCTTGATTTGTAAGCCAGTGTTTGAGACTTATGGCTGGGAAAACTCTTGGGTCCTCTTTAGAGGCCAGTAAATGTATCATGTTAAATTCAAATTTAAAAACATTAAAATTACCAAAAAAATTATCCCACTTTCATAGGAGGAGGAACCTTAGAGGTCAGATTTTACCTCCTTAGTCTAATATAAAAATGTCTAAAGTGGATTTCTGAGTGCTCAACAGAACTGGAAGATTTCCTGATGTCATTTTGATTGAGCTCAGCTGCACTCAAGCCCCTGCTCCTTCAAGGCACAAGTCCCTGTGGGATTCACGATTCCACATGTTAAATGTGGATCTGTGGATCATTACACCCTTTTCCTTAAAATGACACTTTAGGTAGGTTAATATGGATGTAGAAGGAGATGGTACCTGTGGCCTTGGCAGGTAGGCCAAAATTAGCAAAATAAACAGAGGAGAGACTTGCCTGGTCTCAGTTCAAGGAAGCAAAGTCCATATGTAGCTGTTAGAGTAACTGGAATCACAGTGTGAGGTCTCACACAAATAGAGGCTGAGAGAGAAGAAACTTAAGCATCACTTAATTTTAGTTCAGAATAGTACTGGGCCTGTGTCTCTGTTTCAAGATTGCAGAAGAGACTTCAGAAGAGACAAGAGAAGGCTGGGAGGTACAGGAATCTGTATAACATAACAAATATAATATAAGAATATAAAATGTAATAAACAAAACAGGTTTGTTTATCTCCAGGTAGAGAATAACTTCCTAAATCTCCCTAAGTGGTGTTACCAGCCCAGTTCCCAGATGAGAACAGGGTACCAGCAGTTCAACTTCATTCTTTCTCCTCTCTGTCACACAGTTGGGGGCTAGTTTTTACATTCTGCATCCCTTTACAGTATTTGTTTTTCATTATAAGGATGAAACTCATATAATAATATCCTATGGCAGAAGTACCTTACCTGCTCACCATCTTTAAGAGTTCAATCCTTTACTCTTTAACTGTTTCCTTTTCCCTCTACACAGGACAGGAATTTGGAGGACATTTGGGGATGAACATGCTTGAGTCTGAAGTGAGAGAGCCAAATCCCATCTCCAGAGCAAGTTACTCAGTGAGCATAAACAGTACAGGAAAGTCTGCCTACTTAACCTATGCATAGTGGCTGCTATGCTCCTGCCTCCACTGCTCCTACTTCAGCAACTCCCATTTGACACTTTGACAGATAAGATCTTATCGGAGCACACTTGGAATAATTTAAAACCAGCATCAAAAACTGTATTTTTGTCGTTGTTGCTATTGCTGTTGTTCTGGCCAGGATTTAGGACATTCATCCCTCAGGAGAGAAGAGATCCCACATTTTTTTTTCCATTTTTTTATTGAGAAAAGGAGAAAAAAAAAAACAAGTTTCCACCACCTCCCAGCCTCCCATTTCCCTCCCCCTCCTCCCACCCTTCTCCCCCTCCTCCCACCCTTCTCCCCCTCCCCCCATTCCTCTCCCTCTCCCTCTCCAGTCCAAAGAGCAGTCAGGGTTCCCTGCCCTGTGGTAAGTCCTAGGTCCTCCCCTCTCCGTCCATTTCTAGGAAGGTGAACATCCAAACTGGCTAGGCTCCCACAAAGCCAGCACATTACGTAGGTTCAAAACCCCGTGCCATTGTCCTTGGCGTCTCCTCAGCCCTCATTGTTCGCCATGCTAAGAGAGTCCAGTTTTATCCCATGCTTTTTCAGTCACAGTCCAGCTGGCCTTGGTGAGCTCCCAATAGATCAGCTCCACTGTCTCAGTGGGTGGGTGCACCCCTCGTGGTCCCGACTTCTTTGCTCATGTTCTCCCTCCTTCTGCTCCTCATTGGGACCTTGGGAGCTCAGTCCAGTGCTCCAGTGTGGGTCTCTGTCTTTATCTCCATCCATCACCAGATGAAGGTTCTATGATGATATGCAAGATATTCGTCAGTATTGCTCAAGGATAGGGTCATTTCAGGTTCCCTATCCTCAGCTGCCCAAGGAACTAACTGGGGACCTTGGCTTGGGCATCTGGGAGCCACTCTAGGTTCAAGTCTCTTGCCAACTCTAAGGTGGCTCCCTTAACTAACTAGACTTTAAAATGCTAATTATCCCAATTAAAAAATGGGGCACTGAACTGAACAGAGAATTCTCAGCAGAGGAAGTTCAAATGGCCAAGAGACACTTAAGGTCATGCTCAACCTCCTTAGCGATCAGAGAAATGCAAATCAAAACAACTTTGAGATATCATCTTACACCTGTCAGAATGGCTAAAATAAAAAACTCCAATGATAGCCTTTGCTGGAGAGGCTGTGGAGGAAGGGGTACCCTCATCCATTGCTGGTGGGAGTGCAATCTTGTGCAACCACTTTGGAAATCGGTGTTTCGGTTTCTCAGGAAATTCGGGATCAACCTACCCCTGGACCCAGCAATACCACTCCTGGGAATATACCCAAGAGATGCCCGATCATATGACAAGAGCATTTGTTCAACTATGTTCATAGCAGTATTATTTGTAATAGCCAGAACCTGGAAACAACCTAGATGCCCTTCAATGGAAGAATGGATGAAGAAAGTGTGGAATATCTACACATTAGAGTACTATGCTGCGGTAAAAAACAATGACTTCGCGAATTTTGCATGCAAATGGATGGAGATAGAAAACACTATCCTGAGTGAGGTAACCCAGACCCAAAAAGATGAATATGGGATGTACTCACTCATAATTGGTTTCTAGCCATAAATAAGGGTCACGGAGTCTACAATTGGTGATCCCAAAGAAGCTAAGTAAGAAGGTGAACCAAAGGAAAAACATATAGTTGTCCTCTTGGCTATGGGAAGTAGACAAAATTGCCGGGGAGAAAATTGAGATCTTGGGGGTGGGGTGGGATGGGGGTAAGGGGAGATGGGGAGAGAAAAGGGAGAAGGGGAGAATGGGGGGAACTTGGGGAAAAAGGAGGATTGGGATCAAGGAAGGTTGGATAGGGGAGCACGGAGATCCCAGATTTCAAGTGGACCTTTTGTGTCAAAGAAAAAAAAAAGATCTAAGTGTTCACAGTCTGTCCTGCAACACAGAGAAGCAGAATGGGGGAAAGAGTTTGATAGGGAAGGGCTCATCTGCCAGATCATCATGAAGGGGAGAGTCTAGGGAATTGGGTTTTGAGATTTGATACACAGAAATGAAGAAATAAATGGAAGGATGGGAGTGGAGAGGAACAGGAACCTTATCGTGGAGAATTTCAGACTGCTTGCCATTTCATATTATGAAGTTGTCTGAGTCAGTGACTTATTGGGTCCAGACCTCAGTCCACAGGCAAGCCAAAGGTGTATAGGAATGGAAATCTTAGGCTCCACTTTGGAAAAGGCAAGGATTGTTGGAGTCCACAAGACTGTACAGTAAATGTACAGCTGACAGATTCGTAAGTGTAGACACTTACAAAGTGTACAATTAATGGGGCACCCCAGTTTGCAGTGCTGAGGGAACACTTATCTTTTTTTTTTTTTTAAATTTATTTATTTATTAAGGATTTCTGCCTCGTCCCCACAACCGCTTCCCATTTCCCTCCCCCTCCCCCGATCAATTCCCCCTCCCTCATCTGCTCGAAGAGCAATCAGGGTTCCCTGACCTGTGGGAAGCCCAAGGACTGCCCACCTCTATCCAGGTCTCGTAAGGTGAGCATCCAAACTGCCTAGGCTCCCACAAAGCCAATACGTGCAGTAGGATCAAAAACCCACTGCAATTGTTCTTGAATTCTCAGTATTCCTCATTGTCCGCTATGTTCAGCTAGTCCGGATTTATCCCATGTTTTTTTCAGACCTAGGCCAGCTGGCCTTGGTGAGATCCCAATAGAACATCCCCATTGTCTTAGTGTGTGGGTGCACCCCTCGTGGTTCTGAGTTCCTTGCTCGTGCTCCGTCTCCTTCTGCTCCTGATTTGGACCTTGAGATTATACTACTATACCCAGCCAAGCTATCATTCATTATCAATGGAGAAATCTCAAGGGAACACTTATCTTTTGGGAAAGTCACAGTCATATCTTTGGAAACCTTGTGAAGCCATGATTCTTCCCTTTGAAATGAAATTCATTCCCAAAACTTGCTCCATTCTCCCACACCATGTACTACTTTATCAGATTTGACCTGCCCTTTTTGTGATTTTGACATGCATATTATCATTGTCCTTGCCTATAGAATTTTCTAACTATGTCTGTAAAAACCAGAAACCTCGTGGAGATCATGAGAAAAGGCATTTTGTGAGACTGGGAACTGAGTTTATCCAGGTTGTGAACAAAACCTCAGAACAAAACTTGCACCACTCACAAAAGCAGAGGCTATAATAAAACAGATTTTCAGGTAGGAACAGGCAAATGTTTTTAGATGGTAAAATGAACTTGGAGGGTTCTTTGGAGGAGCCAGTGTGAGGAAGAGAGAGAGAAAGAACAGGGGAGGGGAGAGAGGGAGAGAGAGAAAGAAAGAAAGAAAAGAAGAAGAGGAAGAAGAAGGAGAGTGTGTGTTTACCCAAGGGAAGGGATAGAGCCAAAACCCTTTCTGGTTTTTGAAACCAAATGTTAGATCTGGATTGGTAGAAGTGATATAAAAATAAAAGAAAGCAGTCATTAGAGCAATGAAAATAGAACAATGCAGGGCCTCAGGCTCTGCATGGGAGTGAAGACCGTGTGAAGAGGTGCAGGGGTCTTGAGGATTTGAGAGGACAGAAGGCAACCTTTAGGGTGGCAAATTTCACCTCCAGTTCTGCCCCACCCCACTCCCAGGCAAAGTCTGAGTTGTAATCCCAATGGAGGCTGATGTGTTGACTTTCTCATCAGGAGCTTCCTAGCTCCTAACTGCCTGCAGATGTTCCCAGCTTGTCAACTTTCCTGACAAGAGATTCTTAGTTCCCTTTAGGTCATTAATCCATTACAAACTCATTAGCCCATTATCTGACACTGTCAGTGAAGCCAATAGCCTAAAGCTGGTCAGGTCATGGCACCTAGGGTAAAACCTTATAATATCATTCTGCCAAATGGAAATAGCAATAAAATAAATCCTAGTGACATAATTGCTATCAAAGACCATCACTGCATGACTTAGCCATCATCAGAGAAGTTGCTTTTAGCAGTAAATGGCACTTGATACAAATACTTAATATTATACTTAATAATATAACCTACATCTAACTCTTCAACATGTAGACAATAAGAGACTTGGCAATGCTCATTCCTAAATGGTTTATCTGTATCACTCAAGGCTCAGGGGTCTATGCAGAAGAAGAGAAGAAAGACTGAAAGAGCCAGGGGGTGGTGGATACCTTCAAGGAGACTGTGTTTTTCAGACTAAATGGGCAGACACTGTGACAGCATGCACAAGATCTGTTTAAGCTCAAGCCAAATAAAACCCAAGCATGAAGGTAAGTAGGCATGAAGTCACATCTGTAGCCAGAAGCTGTTGCCACATTATTACTGCTGGGAAGTCAGATTCCTTCAATGGAGTACACTGGGTATATAGACCACACTCCAGGACAGACCCCAGGACTAGTCAGGGGTAGTAAGCCAACACAAGCTGGATTCCACAGGTTTTGGACTAACCCTCCTCCATGGGAGTGGGGGGTGCAGCAGCATAAAGTCGAGTTGGTAAAGAAATAAAAAAGATCTAGGAGGAGTTGTGGGAAATAAATAAATATGATCTAAATATACTGTGTGAAATTCTCGAGAAATAGAGAAACATATCATTTAAAAATCTGAATGTTCAGCTCAAACATCGTCTTTAAGCTCAGACCACACCCCTGTGTGCCCAATGATGGCCCATTGTGCATTGTCAGTTCCAAAAGGTTCCAAGGCCAAGATGGCAAGCCTCAAGGACCAGCTTACTGGGAATCTTCTTAAGAAAGAACATCTCCTCCCAGCTCCCAGAACAAGATTATGGTTTTTAGGGTTGGTGTTGTTGGCATGGCTTGTGTCATCAGTATCCTAATGAAGGACTTGGCAGATGATCTTGCCCATGTTGATGTCATGGAGAACATACTCAAGGGAGAGACGATGGATCTCCAGCATGGCAGCCTTTTCCTTAGAACACCATAAATTGTCTCTGGCAAAGACTGTAGAGTGACTGCAAACTCCAGTCTGGATTGTAACAACAGGGGGCCCATCAGCAAGAGAGAGTCAACTCGGTTTGGTCCAGTGAACATGAATGTCTTTAAGTTCATCATTCCCAACAGTGTGATGTACATTCCAAACTGCAAACTGCTGATTTTTTCAAACCCCGTAAATATCTTGACCTACATAGCTAATAAGTGGCTTTCCCAAAAACCGAGTTATCGGAAATGGTTGCAATCTGGATTCGGCTCAGTTCTGTTACCTGCTGGGAGAAAGGCTGGGAGTTCATTCACTGGGCTGTCATGGTTGGGTCCTAGAGGAACATGGAGACTCCAGTGTGCCGATGTGGACTGGCTTCAATGTTGCTGTCATCTCCCTGAAGAATTTGAAGCCAGAACTGGGCACAGATGCAGACAAGGAATAGTGGGAAGAGGTTCACAAGCAGGTGGTTGACAGGACCTATGACATGGTCGAACGGAAAGGCTATATGTCCTGGGCCATTAGCATCTCTGAATCTTAGGAGGGTGCATCCCATTTCCACCAAGGACTCTATGGAATGAAGGAATAAAGGATGATGTCTTCCTCAGTGTCACTTCTGCCCCAAGACAAAATCTTAGATGTTGTGACTGACTGACTCATGTAGAGAGGGCCTACTTGAAGAAAAGTGCTGATACATTCTGGGGGATCCAGAAAAGGCTGCACTTCTAAAGTCTTCAGATGTCTTAGCTGTGCAGATGTGTAGGCTGCAACAGGATTTCTATGAGACCACACGCTCTCCCCTTCTCATCTATGCTGCGGTTAGTGAAGTCATATTAAGGCGAGTTGGAGAAAACCTCAGTTCCCACAGCTCTATGCTGATGCTAAGTGGTACTTGTGTAGTGGTAACCTGATTAGTTGACAGTTGCACTGTCTCCAAGACACACTGCCAGTTGTGTGCAGGCTTCACTTATCCTTTGAGCCTGTTGTGTTTCTGTGCTGCACAGCTTCACCAAATGTGCCTAAGACAATGAGATCCCAAATAGTCATAACCTGGCTCTAGTATGTAAATCCCTTATGCCTATGTTTTATATAACTTTTCTACAGAATATTATTTATGTCCATAGTGTACATTGCAATATTATGTAAAAAGTAAGATCTGCATATGGGTGATGCAACCAACTACCCAAATGTCGTGCCAACAAAAACTCCAAATAAACCTTCAACAGTAAAAATTCTTTGAAGATTCAAAAAGTTTTTGTTTTAAATTTAAAAACCAAAGCTGGGTGGTGGTGGCACATACCTTTAACCCCAGCACTGGGGAGGCAGAGACAGGTGAATCTCTGTGAATTTGAGGCTAGTCTGGTCTACAGAGGCAGTTAGTTCGAGGACAGCCAAGGCTACACAGAGAAACCCTGTCTCAAAACAAAACAAACAAAGCAAAAATTAAAAACCAAACACGTTATATCTTTGGCAGAATATTTAATATTGAGTTTGTAGCTAGGAGGCACAATGTCATAACATATTTCCTGATCCTCTGGCACTTAAAGTTCTTCAGCTCTCTCTTCTGCCATGTTTCTTGAGCTTTGGGTGTAGGGTTTGTGTTATATACATCGATTAGTGCTGGGCACCTCATGGCCAGTTGCTCTCTGCATTTGTAGATTTCTGTAATGGTCTCTGCTGTAAAAAGGCATGACTTTGATGAAGAGTAAACAATATACTTATCTGTACTTAGAAGGGAACGTGTTTAGAATGAAGTTGGGAACTATACTGGTTTAGGAAAATGGCAGTTAAGTTCTCCTCTAAGGTCCATGACCTCACCAGCTACAGGTAGTTAATAGATTATGAATAAATCCTTTAGTAAAGTGAGATAGCACAAACATACAGTGGTGGGAAATCATGAAACTAGTTCAAGACATGAATGTTTAAATAGAATCATTAAAGAAAATCCAGTCTAAAATAATACTGGAAATGAAAACTTTAGGAAGTCAAACAGAGGCCTCATAGGTAAGCCTTGCTCAAAAAGCACAAGAGATGGAATAGAGACTCTAAGGCATTAGAGACCAGATAGAAGAAATAGATACCTTGGTCAAAGGCATTGTTAAATCTAAATGATCCAGATCCTCCCTTCCCCCCCAAAATAACAGGAAATCTGGGACATTACAGAAAGACAAAATCTATGAAACATTAGAATTGAGGAAGGAGAAGAAGCCAAGGTCAAATGCACAGAAAACATTTTTAACCAAATCATAGAAGAAAATTTTCCTAAACCCAAATAAGAAGATGCCTATCAAAATATAGGAAGCATACAGAATGACAAATCTATTGGACCAGAAATGAAATTTTCTGTAGCATGTAATAATCAAAATACTAAATATACAGGACAAAGAAAAATATTAAAAGCTCTAAGAGAAAAAAAAATAACACACAAAGGCAGACCACATTAATAACACTTGAGTTCTCAATGAGTTCCAAAAGCCAGAGGGATCAGTAAGAATGTTACACAAACTACCACAGCTGCCTGCCCAGACTACTATACCAAGCTACACCTTCGAACACAACAAAGACATTCCATAATGAAACAAAATTCAAATGTCTATCTGCAGATTTAATCCAACAGAAGGTGCTAGAAGGAAAATTTCAATATGAAGTAGCTAACCGCCCAAATAAACATAAGGAATAAATAATGTCAGACCAACAAATCAAAAGAAGGGGTTAAAAGAAACCCACACCACTACAACAAAATAGTGGGAATCAACAAATACTGCTCGTTGGTAACTCTCAATATGAGTGGTCTCAATTCCACAATAAAATAACACAGACTAACAAAATAGATTCAAAACCAGGATCCACCTTTCTGCTTCATCCAAGAAATGCACCTTAACACAAAGGATAGACATCAATTATCTCAGGGTAAAAGGATGGAGAAGCATATTCCAAGCAAATGGACCTTTTTAAGCAAATAGCCATTTTAATATCTGACAAAATAGACTTCATATCAAAGCTAATCAGAAGAGATAGGCAAGGACACTAAAGAACATTAAAGGAAAAATCCACCAAAGGGATTTTATAATTTCAAACATTTATGCATCAAACACAAGGGCACTTAAGTTCATAAAAGAAATACTTCTATAGCTAAAAACCACATATTGACCCTCAAACAATTGTAGTGGATGACCTCAATACCCAGCTCCTGCTAACAGATGGGCGGACCATCAAAGCAAAAAGCTAAACAGAATTGCTGGAGATAAATCACATCATAAATCAAATGGACCTAGCCAATGTTTCAGAAAATTTCACCCAAACACAAAAGAGCACACCTTCTTCGCAGCAACTTGTGGAACTGTTTCTAAAATTGACCACATACTTGGACACCAAGCTAGTCTCAACAGATAGAAGGGGTTTTGATCCTACTGCACGTACTGGCTTTGTGGGAGCCTAGGCAGTTTGGATGCTCACCTTACTAGACCTGGATGGAGGTGGGTGGTCCTTGGACTTCCCACAGGGCAGGGAACCCTGATTGCTCTTTGGGCTGATGAGGGAGGGGGACTTGATTGAAGGAGGGGGAGGGAAATGGGAGGCAGTGGCGGGGAAGAGACAGAAATCTTTAATAAATAAATAAATAAATTAGAAGAAAATTAAAAGAACACCTTGCACTTCTTATATCTGACCATTAGATATTGAAGCTGGATATCAGCAAGAGAAAGCTTACAAACTCATGAAAGCTGAACCACTCAATACTGGATGGAAAATGGGTTGAAAAAGAATTTAGAAATGAAATTTAAGAATTTTTAGAATTAAATGAAAATTAAAACACAGCATATCTAAACTTATGGGACACAATGAAGGTAATTCTAAGGGACAAGTTTATAGCATTATCTAAAAACAATTGAGAGGTTTCTTATTTGTAATTCAATGGGACGCCTGAACGTCCTAAGACAAAAAAGAAATAACTTCCAAGAGTAGACAGCTGCTGTAGGAAGTCTTACAGCTAGTGGTTACCCCCCCCCCCAGGGGCGTGGCCTCTTATACTATATATGCTGATGCAGAGCATGTGTAAGCCCCCCCCCCCCACTTTCCAGTTGCGGATTTCGGTTTCTGATCTCCTTTTCAGCAGAGGATTCTGTTTTGTAAGTTTACCCCTAAATAAATCTATTTCTCATTTCTGAGCTAGTGTGGGATTTCTTTTAAGCAACCATCTTCAGACAGCAGAAAAATCAAAGTCAGGCTGAAATCAATATAAGAGAAACAAACAAGAAAGACCAATATGAAGAATCAATAAAACAAAGAGCTGATTCTTCGAGAAAATCAGTAAGATTGACAAACTCTTAGCCAAATTAAGTAAAAGACACAGAAAAAAGACATTAACTAACAAAATTAGAGAGAAAAATGAGTACGTAACAGACACTGAGGAAATCAAGAGAATCATGTGGACTTTACTTCAACAAATTGGAAAACCCAAAAGAAATGAATAATTAATTTTCTTGATATATACTACCCACTAAAGTTAAATAAAGATTAGTCGAACATTTTAAATTGGCCTATAACCCCGAGTATTATAGAAGCAGTAATTATAAGTCTATCAAGTATAAACCCCCAAAAATGCCCATACCCTATTAATAAAAAGCTGGGAATACAAACCACTGTTAAGGGTGGGACCCATGCCAAGTAGTAGGTGACCAATACCAACAAAACTAAATAATATTTTTGTAATAATTTTGTCTCATAATGCTTTGTCTGAGCATTTTTTAACCTTACAGAGCTTTTGCTTCTGTATTATGGGTTCTGGTTTTGGGTTTTATGGATTCTATGTATGAATGTTGGTGTGTGTCTACATGCCTATATATGTTTCTTGTGCCTTTTCTTTGGCTCTTTTTGTTTCCAGAATTTTTATTCGTTTTGTCCTATTCTGTTTCCTTCTTTTACTCTTGTTTTTAGTTGTCTGTGTTCTAAAAACAGAGAAAGGAAGGATGTGGATTTGGATGGGGAGGTGGGAAGGATCTGGGAGAAGATGGGGGAGAAAAAAAGTGATCAGAATTTATTGTATGAAAAAACTTTTAAATAACAATCAAAATTATGGAAGAAAATAAAAAGATGAAGCGAAGCTGTGATATTTTCAATCCTACTCATTCTGAACCATGAGAGTAAACTAGTATGTTTTATTTCTCCACATTTTATTGTGAAAATTATAAAACTATAGGAAATATTAAAGACAAATTAAAGAATGATACCCATTCTCTTTTCACTTACATACAAAAGTGACTAACATTTTGCCAACATTTTACTTTCTCTTTCTCATAATTTGTGCTATGTGTGAATTTAGGAGTATAATCACTCCTCAATAAGACACGTGTGGGTTAGTGTTCTATAGAGGAATAAAACCAGGAGGATGAATATACATTATGAAAAGCAATTTATCAGATTAGTTTGTGTGATAGGAACTGAGTAGACCAACAGTGGCCATCCACATGCTGGGGAGAGAGGTTCAGGCTCCAGGAGCTGCTCAATCCATGCTGCTAAATTTCTCTTCAGTCCTTATTTCGTCCCAAAGTCATGGAATGTTCCTGGAAAGCTGCTGGTCTTTACATTGGAAGGTGGGAAAGACTGGGTTCTGAAGTCACGAAGGATGGCATCAGCCACAGAAGCGACTGAGCTCATGCATTCACCATTGGATGGTGAAAGGAGGCAGACAAAACCAGGAAAGATTCTTACTTATGCTTACATCTGGGCCACACCCAAAAGTGCTTCCTACTTCCTACTGAAGTTCTTATCTCACGGGGTTGGTTTTAACTGATTTTTCCAAGGGAGAAATGGTGGATATTGGTTCCAAAATTCAAGGGCAAAAAAGTATAGGGACACAATAATATCTGAAATCTGTATGCGATTATGGTGACTCTTTCTATGTCTATCTTCCTGTGTCTTTTTCAGAGCTCTGGTTTTCTTCATATTGGTTTCATTCTCTAGAACACCCTTTTTATTTGATATAAAATTCCTGAAAAAATTTAAAGTGTGTTACTCCTTCTTGTTCCCTGTCTTCATTCTATGCCCCGCATGTCTCTATCACCAGAAGGATTGAGAAATACAGCAACACTCTTTTGTTTGTGTGTGTGAAACCGTAGTATGTAATGTTGATGGTTTTTCACAGATTTATTCACCAGTCCTTATAGATCATTCTTTCACAAGTAAGACTTTGCCTGAAAGCCTTTCCAAAAACTTCCCCACACATTCTGTATCAACATCTGAACAACTTCATGGTTAAGAAGCTTAGGAAATAAACATCTCCTCAGGCCTCTAGCCCTACAGAAGGGCTAGACAAAATCGAGGTAGGAAGGAAGAAAATGGTTGCTTAGTAGATAACCAAAATGAAATTCTTTCTTTAAGCATTAAAGAAAATATTTAAATCTGTGCCCCAATTTTAATTGGATTAATTTGCATTTTGATGTCCAATTTCTTGAGCTCTTTATATATTTTGGAGATCAGTCCTCTGTCTGTTGTGGGGTTGGTATAGATGTCTTCCCATTCAGTAGGTTGCTGTTTTGTCTTATTGACTGTGTTCTTTGCCTTACAGCTTCTCAGTTTCAGGAGGTCTTATTTATTTATTGTTGTTCCCAGTGTCTGTGCTACTGGTGTTATATTTAGGAAGTGATCTCCTGTGTCCATGTGTTTAAGGCTACTTCCCACTTTCTCTTCTAGGAGGTTCAGTGTGACTGGATTTCTGTTGAGAGGTCTTTGTTCCATTTGGGCTTGAGTTTTGTGCATGGGTTTAGATATGGATCTATTTGCATTCTTATTCTTCTACATGTTGACATCCAGTTATGCCAACACCATTTATTGAAGATACTTTTTTTTCTATTGTAAACTTTTAGCTTCTTTGTTAAAAATTAGGAGCTCATAGGTGTGTGGATTAAAATTGTAGTCTTTGATTTGATTTCATTGGTCCACTTGTCTGTTTTAATGCCAATACCAGGCTCTATAATTACTGTAGCTCTGTAATAGAGCTTGATGTCAGGGATGGTGATACCTCCAGAAGTTCCTTTGTTTTACAGGCTTGTTTTGGCTGTCCTGGTTTTTTGTTTGTTTGTTTTTTGTTTTTCCATATGAAGTTGAATATTGTTCTTTCAAGGTCTGTGAAGAATTGTGTGGGGATTTTGATGGGATTTGCACTGCAATCTGTAGATTGCTTTTGGTAAGATTGTCATTTTTATTATGTTCATATTATCTAGCCAGAAACATGGGAGATCATTCCATTTTCAGAATTCTCACAGAAGAATTTTAAATGGCCAAAAGACACTTAAGGAAATGTTCAATATCCTTAGCCATCAGGGAAATGCAAATCAAAATGACTCTGAGATACATCTTACAACAGTCAAAATGGCTAAGATCAAAAACACTGATAATAGCTTTTGCTGGAGAGGATATGGAGTAGGGGAGCACTCCTCAATTGTTGGTGAGAGTGCAAACTTGGACATCCACTTTGGAAATCAGTATTGTAGTTTTTCAGAAAATTGAGACTCAATCTACCTCAAGACCCAGCAATACCACTCTTGGGCATATACCTAAAGGATGCACACTCATTCCTCAAGGACATTTGCTCAATTGTGTTCATAGCAGCACTATTCATAATATCCAAGACCTGAAAACAACCTAGATGCCTCTCAACCAAAGAATGGATAAAGAAAATATGGTACATTTACACAGCGGAGTTCTACCCAGGCACATAAAACAATGACATCTTGAAATTTGCAGGCAAATGGATGGAACTAGAAAAAAGAAACATCCTGAGTGAGGTAACCTAAACCCACAAAGACAATAATATCATAAGTGGATATTAGATGTAAAGCAAAGGATAACCAGCCTAAAGTCCGTGAAGCTAGAGAAGCTAGGTAACAAGAATAACCCTAATAATGATATTTATGAATCCCCTGGGGAAACAGACAAGATCACTTGAGAAAATTGGAAGTGTGTATGGTGGGGAGAAGGAAGGGTGGAAGGGGAGTGGGAAGAAAAGGAAGGGGAGAAGAACATGAGGGATCAGAATGGCTGAGATGGGGGAAGGACAGAGAGGGAGAGCAAGGAAAGCAATATCTTGATCGAAGGGGCTTTATGGGGGTAAAGAAAAACCTGGCACCAGGGAAATTCCCAGGAATCCACAAGGATGATTCCAACTAAGACCCTAAGCAATATGGGAAAGGGAGTCTGAGCTGGCCTTCCCATGTAATCAGATTGAAGACTATCTTAATTATAATCATAGACCCTTCATCCATCAACCGAGGAAACAGATGCAGGGATCCACAGCTAAGCCCTGAGCCAAACCCTCATAGTCCAGTCAAAGAGAGGAAGGAGCGATAATATGAGCAAATGGTGTGGGAATTCTTTCTGTGTGTGTGTGTTGCTTTTATGGGTTAATGAATAAAGAAGCTACTTTCAGCCAAGGGTTTAACAGAATGTGGGGTGGGATGGGCATAAAGTGGAGGGAGCAGAAATAGGGGAGGGAACAGAAACTGGGATTGGTAAGTAAAATGAGAAAATATTGTTTTAAATAATAATAGTAATAGTAATAATAAAACAAAAAACAAATCAAACCAAAATGAATTTAAGAAATTATTACATTTAAAGTAGTAAAATTCTTTCTTTAAGAGATTTGGTAAATTTGTTAAACCTAAGGTAGCCCACCATGTACAAGGGACATAAAGTACAAATTTATTATATTCAACTCAGTAATAGAAGTAGATCCAGATACTCCACATCATAAAGTTCATATGGGAGCCCATAGAAGTGTGTTAATTTCAATGGGCACTGCTTGAAAAATATGAAAATAAATGCTGCTATAGACATATAATTACAATGTAACAAGAAGATTCAATGATTATTTCAAACAAAGGCTCAAAACATTTTATTGGTCTCAAAATTTCTAGGATTGAGTACCCCATTTCCATCCTAAGTTTATAAATGTTTTTGTGTTTTTCTCACATTTATGTACATGAATTCTTAATTATCCTAATAAATTATTTTTCTCAAATTACCTAGATATCCATGTCATGTTCAGATAGATTACCATGGATATTTGACTTCTTAAAATTTTAATTGATTCATTGATCACTGACTGATGGTCAAAACAGGGAGGAATTAAAGAAGATGGAGAAGCCAGATAACAGACATCCACAAACATACATTTTTTATGAAGATTTCTTCAAAGAAGTTATTACCATCAAAGTAGTGAATGGCTGACATCTGGTGGTCAAACTTGGGAAAAATCATGTGTAGATTTGTACATTCATAAAAAAAATGGTTCTGTTAAATAAAGGATGGTTCTGCTTTAAGAATAATTTTAATGTAGTTGACCAAATATAATAATACATAATTTAGTTGTCTGATTGCTATGTCTGTGTCATCCAAAACATCTAGGTGTTTGTAAACATCTGGAAAGTGAGTTGATCCATAGGTATTGAAAGTGTTCTGGCCCTCTTCGTAGAGCCTCTATTAGCACACTGTAAAGAACAAACTGTGCTAGACTTGGGGACTGAAAGAGGAGGAAGAGTTTTAAAACCTCACAATGCTAAATGATGATGCTTTTATTCTACCATCTTCAAGCTAATAAGATTTCTAGATAAACTTATTAGGATCTATGTTGGGTTGTCTTTTATTTTACATTACTGCAGCAAGCTTTCAGTGACTGCCTACCTTATACTCAAATCTATATAATATACTACTTAAAATTATAATCATAGGATATTTGACCTAAAATTATAACTACTGAAAAGTAATTATTAAAGAATAAAAATCTAGATCTATATAAAAACAGTATATATTAATATCTGTGTATAATAGTATATTCAATATAATGTTTTCCTCAGACAATGAAATTATGAATACTAACACTGTCAAGTAAGATTTACTGACTGAAGAAGGTAAGACTTGAGATGATCTTTCAAAGCCATGTGAGCTGGAGAAAGGACTGGGGAAAGGGATAAAGTATAAACTTCCAGTATGAGTAGGGACAGGAGAGTGAAGGATGGTGAACTCACTCATAGAGGACTGATGAAAAAAAAAGAGTACAATATTTTCCAGCCAGTGGTGGCACATGTCTTTAATCCCAGCACTCGGGAGGCAGAATTAGACAGATCTCTGTGAGTTCTAGGGCAGTCTGGTCTACAAGAGCTAGTTCCAGGACAGCAAGGACTGCTACACAGAGAAACCCTGTCTCAAAATAGGAAAGAAAAAAAAAGAAAATTAAAAAAGAGTACAATATGCTGGAAAGCTGTCTATCACTGTTAGGTAGGCTCAGGGCAGAATGGACTTTGGGAAGGGTTGATTTCAGTTTATTTTTTCCCCAAAAGACAGTGACATCAAAAATATTGATAAAGGAGATTAATGAGCAAATAAAAAGACTTGAATGAAGTAAGGGAGTGCTGTGGGAAAATGATCTTACACCCTTTGAAGATTTGCCAGTTGTATTGTTTTACTATAATTTAATTTAATAAAACGCTGATTAGCCAGTAGCCAGGCAGAAAGTTTAGGTGGGGTGACCAGAAAGGAAGTAGAGGCAGGTTGATAAGAACCGTAGAATTCTGGGAAGAGGAAGGGAAAAGTCTGCAGTCATCACCCAGACACAGGGGAAGCAAGATGTGACTGCCTTGCCAAAAAAGGTACCAAGTCATGTGGCTAACCCAGATAAGAATTATGGGCTAATGTAAGAGTTAATAAGAAGCCTGAGATAATAGGCCAATCAGTTTATAATTAAGGTAGGACCTTTGTGTGTTCTGTAGGACCGGGTGGCTCAGAAACTTCTGTCAACAAGGTAGTCAATCCAAAATACAAAAGTAGAATTCAATGAAGAGACAGACTTGCTGAAGAAAACCAAACTGAAATGATCCTGAAAATGGAATTCCCAATAAGCCAAATTAAGTCAGTGGAAAGCCTCACCAACAGAACGGATCATGTGAAAAATAGAGAATCAGGACTGAAAGACAAGGTAAGAGAATTGGATCATACAGTAAAGTTCATGTTAGGAATGCTAGAGAGGTCTAAAATACCATGAAAAGACCAAATCTTTGAATTATGGGCATAGACATAGAATAATACCTCATCAAAGGCATATAAAATATTTTCAATAAAAATACAGAAGAAACTTCACAAATATAGATTTAAAAAAAAGACACACATTCAGATACAAAAAGCTACAGAACACCAAATAGGACAATAAAAGTAACTCCCCATGACATAGGAATAACATGAAATCACAGACTAAAGAAAGAGTATTGAAAGCTGCAAAAGAGAAGGATTAAGTCACTTATGAAGGCAGACAAGTCAGAATAACACCTCATAATCCAGTAGAAACATTTAAAACAAACGGGGACTGGAAAGATGTTTCCTAATCTCTGAAAGAGCACAGATGCCATTATATACCGCATTATCAACCGCAGAAATCATGTATTAAAACTCAATGAGAGAGAAAAATGTCCCACGCCAAAAATAACCTAGCAGAATTTACAACCACTAAATGAGCTCTGAAAGAGGCCACTGGAAGGAATATTTTGTTCTAAAGAGAAGAATAAACACACTGAAGGTGCCGCAGGGATAAGTAAGCAGTACCAGGAAAATTAATCAGAAGAGACTTAAATATAACACCACAAACCCACAAACATAACAAAAGGCATTAATATACATCTTTGGAAAAACCCAGTCTGAACGTTAACAGTTTAAATTTTCTAATAAAAAGAGACCAGCAGATTTGATTAGAAAACAAATTTTTTTTTGTCTCAAAGAAACAAATATTGTCATAAAAGATAGTCATTGCCTAGGGTAAAGAAGAGAAAAAGACGTTCCAAGAAAAACTAAGAAAGAAGTAAAAAACAACTATTCTACTATCTATAAATTGGACTTGAAACCAAAATCACAAGAAAATAAAGATCACTTCATACTCATCAATGAAAGAACTCAATAAGAAGACAATGGGGATGTTCTATTGGGATCTCACCAAGGCCAGCTGGCCTAGGTCTGAAAAAGCATGGGATAAATCCGGACTAGCTGAACATAGCGGACAATGAGGAATACTGAGAATTCAAGAACAATTGCAGTGGGTTTTTGATCCTACTGCACGTACTGGCTTTGTGGGAGCCTAGGCAGTTTGGATGCTCACCTTATGAGACCTGGATAGAGGTGGGCAGTCCTTGGGCTTCCCACAGGTCAGGGAACCCTGATTGCTCTTCGAGCAGATGAGGGAGGGGGACTTGATCGGGGGAGGGGGAGGGAAATGGGAAGCGGTTGCGGGGACGAAGCAGAAATCCTTAATAAATAATTAAATTTAAATAAAAAAAATAAATAAAATAAAATAAATTCATCCAAAAAAAACCAAAAAAAGAAGACATTATAATGTGTTTATATATGTAACATATATATATGATACATATATATCAAAAACATATATCCATTTTTTATAAAACAAATGCTACTATACGTAAGGTCACAGGATCAACACAACACAGTGTTGGTGGATGACTTCAATACCCTATACTTACCAATAGACTAGTCATTTGGACAAAAACTCAACAAAGAAATATTTGAGTCAAATGAAGTCATAAATAAAACAGACCTAACCAATATCTACAGACCATTGCACCTGAATATTAAATACACATTCTTTTCAACAGTCAGTGGAACCTTCACCAAAATTCATCAGATATTTATACACAAAGCAAGTATCAAAATAGTGGAGGAAGGGTCTTTTACCAGAATCCTATATTCCTTATGCTAAAGGTCTTTAAAAAGATAGGAATGGAGGGAACTTGCTTTAATATAATAAATGTTATCAACAGTAAGTCTATAGCCAACATGAAGAAAAAATCAAAGTATTCTCACTAAGATCAAGTAATAAAAACAAAGATACCCATTGCCTCCACTAGTAGACAATAAAGTCATTGAAGTCTATAGAATATAAAAGGAGTTAAATGGATGCAAAATGTGAAAAGAACAAATTATACAATTCTATACACAAGACTTTGATTATCATCAAAAACCTTCTAACTGGAAAGCACGTTCAGCAATTGGAAGAATGCGAAATCAATATATTAAAATCAGTAGTCTTCTTATGTGCCAATGACAAACATACTGAAAAAGACCAAGCAATAACTAAAAGCTTCGCTCTGATGACATTTGCTTTGCGTTTGCCTCATCAATATAAATTAAAATATTGCACAAAACTATTAGTTCCCCCTAAGCAATAAATATATTTGTAGATAAAGAAAGCCTTAAAAGTGAATTTTTGTTTAAAGAAAAAAAACTCATCTTAGCTTTTACTTATTAACTAAAATGCATAGAAACTCCAAAAGTAGAAGAGGTCCAGTCGTTTTGGGACATTGAAAATTGCTTTTTGACAGTTTTCTGAGAGGAGAGAAAGTAAGCATAATAAAATTATTTTTCAAAGTTTCATCTACAGTTCTTAAAGATGTTTATTACAAAAGGCAATGAGTGGAATTTTTAAGTTGGCTCTAATGAAGAAATGTAAACATGAATACTGGCCACTATTTCACTATCTTGGAATATAAACTCTAGGACAGCAAGGATTTCTGTCTTTAAGATAGCCTCAGTGCCAAAACAAAACCTAGAACAAAGCACACACACACACAGACACACACACACATACACACACACACACACTATATATATATTTGAGTGCATAGATGAATTCCATAGCTAAAGGGGTATTCAGTTATATCATAAATCTTAATAACTCATTAGATTACAGATGGTGCTATAACAAAATTATGCTTGAAATGTTAATTGCTTTAAAAATAACTTTTCAAATAAACACATTCTCATCCAAAATAGATTGTCTAATTCCTTCTAGATCATATTACATATTCATGAGAGCACCATAAGGTGGCGAAAAAAAGCCTCACACTTCTGAAATCTTTTGGTCAATATTTTAACTTTTTTATTTATTTATTTATTTATTATGTTTTTTCAAGACAGGATTTCACTGTGTAACAGCTCTGGCTGTCCTTGAACTCACTATACAAACAAGGCTGGCCTTGAACTTGAAGAGATCCACCTGCCTCTGCCTCCTGAGTGCTGGGATTAAAGGCATGCACTACCACTTTGTAAGTAAATTGTATTACCTAAATACTGTCAAAAGATGCCTATTGCTTGAGGAGTAGTGGGCTGTGTCCAACAGTATCCTATGCTACTCACTGCAGAGTAAGACCTAAGATTCCAAGTTGGTATTTATTTATTTATTTATTTATTTATTTATTCCTGAGGGACATCTTTTAGGGTCCCCTGGTTTGTCCCTACTGAATAAACAATTCCAGGACTTGGGATAGGGTGCCTCTGTGGAAATTGGAGCCAATTGTTCTTAAAGGACCAGGATGGAAGAATGGAAACCTGTGAGATTGCCTTTTCTGTGAGTTGATACTCGCATGGGTGGGTTACATGGAGGCCCCATTTTGGACTTTAAAATGGTATGTTGGTTTATCAGCTTGAAGTATAGCTTGGAAATATTTAGGCATGTGGCATGTAGACTCTACTTCCACTCCTAACATCATGCGAATCTTGAAGTTAAGACTGTGGATAGAAAAATCAAAATCGGGCTCTCTGAACATGGCGAACAGTGAGGGCTGATGAGAAGCCAAGGACAATGGCACGGGGTTTTAATCCTACGCAATGTGCTGGCTTTGTGGGAGCCTAGCCAGTTTGGATGTTCACCTTCCTAGATATGGACGGAGGGGGGAGGACCTGAGACTTACCACAGGGCAGGGAACCCTGACTGCTCTTTGGACGGGAGAGGGAGGGGGAGAGGAGTGGGGGGAAAAGGAGAAGGGTGGGAGGAGGGGGAGAAGGGTGGGAGGAGGGGGAGGGAAATGGGAGGCTGGGAGGAGGCGGAAACTTGGTTTTTTTTTCCTTTTCTCAATAAAAAAAAATATAAAAAAAAAAGAAAAATCAAAATGTACCCTGCATGTATTTGCTTATTTAAAATATATATTGGTAGTGTCTATATTATAAATTTGAAATTTCAGTCATGACATCAGTAATTTGTTTACTAGGAAATAAGAACTTTAACATTCGTTTCATTTAGTTTTTCTTTTTTATTGTATATATTAAAAATGTTAGCCGGGCAGTGGTGGTACACGCCTTTAATCCCAGCACTTGGGAGGCAGAGGTAGGAGAATCTCTGTGAGTTCAAGGCCAGCCTGGTCTACAAGAGCTAGTTTCAGGAAAGGCTCCAAAGCTATAGGGAAACCTTGTCTCTAAAAAACAAAAACCAAAAGAAAATGTTTAACAACGATACATGTGGCTAGTTTTTTTTTTTTTTGTTGTTGTTATCCACTAATAATCTAGTCTGTCTCTTTCTGGAAATATGATAGGATTCACCCGTCTTTTATTACTAAGTGTGGCCATGTGGCTGATTTGGCTTTTCACTTCTATGATTTAGATTTGTTTCTCATTGCTGTTTTTATAGCACTGAACAACCAAAGCAGGGCCTTGTTTATACTAAACAGACACTCTACACCTAGGAGCATTCAAGCTCTGTTATCATTTTCTGTAATGAAAGGTCTCACTATGTTGTCTAGGCTTGGATTGTCATAAATGCATGATTCCGCTGTCTCAGATTCCTTAGTACCTGGGATTAACAAGCCTGATTTGTGGTAAAGGTAATAACGGGTTTATTGAGATGTAAAACAGCAGAAATGTATTCAGAAGCCATGTGAATAAATTTCACCCAGGATTTGCTGGGACAAAGAGTAGCTGAGACTCCTTTCAAGTCGTTTCTACAGCTGCTTTGTTTTGTGGTCAGAACTGCTACTGAGCCTAGCATCAGTGAATTACTTTTATTCATCTATTTGTTTGCTGAACTTTAGGTATGATTGACAAAAATTATGAATATTATCATATATACTGTGGTGTTTTCATATGCATATACATTATGAAACAATTATAGTAAAACTAACAAATATCGTCTCATATAATATAAGGAAGGTGACAAGATAAACACAGAGGGGGCTTGTTAAGGACATTTGCGTTGTTAGAAAGGTTCCTCTGACTAGGTAGGCAGTTTTTATTCTGTCTTTGAGCTTGTTGTTGATTATTTTCCTAGATTTTGTTGGTGGTGTTTAGGAATTGGCTAGAATATACTCATGGTAGGCTCAGGCTGAAAAGTCTAAGAACACTTGAAAGACATGGGTGTGAGAAGAGACTTTCAGAGCTGTGGTGGGATTTTGTATGTGTTCTAAGAAATAAGGCTTAGCTGAAGATTAGAGGGTGGAGCAAGCCACTAGTTAACTATAGAAGTCAGGCAGTGGTGGCACACACCTTTAATCCCAGTACTAGAGAGGTAGAAGCAGGGAGTGATATGACTGGGTTGAGAGAGAAATGGAAGACAGAAGGAGACAGGAGCTCAACCCTCTTCCATCTGAGGATTTTGTAGAGGTAAGAACACACATTCTGCTGACCACATGCCCAGAATTACAGATGAGGAATTATAAGTCTTACTATCTTTCCTGCTACATTTCTGTCTCACTTGCTTATTCTTTCTTCTTGAAATGGGAATGCTTACTTTGCCTCTACCACCACTTGTTGCCAGAAATACATGACTTGTCTTTTGAGTTTTAAGAGGGATCTCTGGTGTGGGATTCCCCTCTGTATGCTGAATATACCATTGGTTAATAAAGAAACTGTCTTAGGCCTCTGATTGGGTAGAGTAAAGCTAGGCGGGGCAAACTAAACTGAATGCTGGGAGAAGGAAGGCTGAGTAAAAAGAAGCTATGGAGCCACAGCTGGAGACAGACATGCTGGAATCTTGCCGCTAGCCCAAGAGCCTCGTGGTAAAATATAAAATAATGGAGATGGATTAATTCTAGATGTAAGAGCTATATAGCAATACCCTTAAGTTATTGGCCAAGCAGTGATTTAAATAATATAGTTTTTGTGTGGTTATTTCAGGGCTGAGCTGATGGGCAGTCAGGAACCAACAAGTGGGCTCTTACAACAGTTCTCAACTAAGAGGTGCCCGTAAATCTCAGGGCAGAATTTAGACTGTTCAGATTATTGAGATTTAGAGATGGACTGAATGCTTTTGGCTTTGTGACATTGTGAGCATGAGCCTTGAAGATCAGTGGAAGAATGTAATGTTCTGAACTTGGAAAGGCTCATGTGTTAGAACTTTGGTCCCCCGTAATGCAATGGCCAGAAATGAGATTTTTTAAAAAATGATTGGTTCTGAAGGACTCTGATCTCATCAATATATTGATAGATTTATGGGTTCATAATGGAATGGATTATCAGAGTGAGCACACATGTGGGAGGTGTGACTTCATTGAAGGCATTGAGCCACTAGGGGAATGTGCCTTTGGGCGGTACAACCTCCACCTGGCCTCCTTTTTCTCCTTTTAATCCTATGCTAAGTTTACAATATAGAATTATTGACAGATTCTACATGGTAATTATTAGGTACTGAGAAAATAATTTGCCTGGGTAATTGAAACTCTCTGCCCATTGACAAATATCCACTATTTTTTTTAATTAATTAATTTATTTATTTATTAAAGATTTCTGCCTCCTCCCCTCCACCGCCTCCCATTTCCCTCCCCCTCCCCCAATCAAGTCCCCCTCTCTCATCAGCCCGAAGAGAAGTCTGGATTCCCTGCCTTGTGGGAAGTCCAAGGACCTCCCACCTCCTTCCAGGTCTAGTAAGGTGAGCATCCAAACTGCCTAGGCTCCTACAAAGCCAATATGTGCAGTAGGATCAAAACCCAGTGTCATTGTTCTTGACTTCTCAGCAGTCCTCATTGTCTGCTATGTTCAGTGAGTCCGGTTTTATCCCAGGCTTGTTCAGACCCAGGCCAGCTGGCCTTGGTGAGTTCCTGATAGAACATCCTCAATGTCTCAGTGTGTGGGTGCACCCCTTGCGGTCCTGAGTTCCTCGCTCGTGCTCTCTCTCCTTCTGCTCCTGATTTGGACCTTGGGATTTCAGTCCAGTGCTCCAATGTGGGTCTCTGTCTCTGTCTCCTTTCATCGACCGATGAAAGTTAATCTCTAGGAGGATGACTATATGTTTTTCTTTGGGTTCACCTTCTTGTTTAGCTTCTCTAGGATCACGAATTACAGGCTCAACGTCCCAACTCTTCCCGACTTCTACAACTACCATCCCAACTCCTTTTGTAGTTTTGAACATTTTGAGACACCACATATAGATCAGATCACACAAAATGTGTCTTTCTATGTTTTTCTTGATTCACTTAGCATAAAACTGTGCACATTTATGCTTGGAAGATGATAGGATTTCCTTCATTTGTAAGACTGAAAGCTATTTCTTCTAATACATGTGTATCCATGTTCTTATCTATTCCTTCATTGTGAGTATTATACATATTATCCAGATCATTATCAATCCGCTTTTCTAGTTTTTCCTTTTTTTAATTGTAAGAAATACTAATTTTATTGTCTGAAATACATATTTCCTGGAATTTTGCTGAATAAATTTGTTTACTGCTTTTCAAAATAAGTTTGTATGTGTGTGTGTATGTGTGTGTGTATTTACTTTTATTGCTTCATTGTGAATTTCACACCATGCATTTAAATGCCACTTATCTCTCTGTCTCCTTGCATTTTCCCTCTGCCCCTGCAACCTACCTGTTGATGGAAGTTTCTTTTCTTCCCAGTCCCACAGCCGTTCAGTCCCAAATAAACCCACAGAGACTTATGTTAATTATAAACTGTTTGGCATCTTTGCTCAGACTTATTACTAACTAGCTCTTACAACTTAAATTTACTCGTAATTCATATCTATTTTTAACCATGTGGCTTGGTATCTTCTCTTAGTAAGGCATTCTTATCTTGCCTCCTCTTCATCTGACTTGAGACTGTGTCTCTGCCTTTCTTCTTTCCATAATTATCCTAGTCTAGTCTAGTTACCTCTTCTATACTTCCTACCTGGATATTGGCCAATTTGTTTTATTAGATCAATACTAGTGACAAATCTTTACTGTGTACAATAGCACTATCCCACAGCATTCCCCTCTTCTTTTTCTTTTCAAAACATGAGCCCTGAATCGTATCTCCTTTGTTTAGCTTTTTTTTCCTGACCATTATCCATAACAACTTATAACCAATACTCAAAACAAAGACAAGCGTCCATAATCAATTTTTTTGGGAAGGTGGGCATACTTTTCTAAGCTATTTCCTGCTGATTGGGAGTGCTGGTAATCTTTAGGGGATCTTGAGAAAATGTAGGATTATGGTCAAATACTGACTGGAGTATTCTTTGAGGCTGAATCACCACCACCACTCATGCTAAGACTGTTCTGGATATAGAACTCAGAGGAAACTTCAACAGAGGCACTCTGAAACATTGCATCATCTGGGCCATCCACTCCCATCAGAGATTTTTCAGGGAGTCTTCCTGAATCAAACTTGGTTTTTCTTAACCCAGGTTGAATCCACAGCCTCTCATTTCCTGTGGAAATAAAAGAAGAACCTCTTTCCCAAATTAATGTATATTTTGCCTTAAAGTTTGAAGTCAAGATATTTTTTAAAATATATAGGTTGGTTTAATCCAATGGCATTTATAATGAAATGTCTTTTAGCAGTTGTTGCTTCTTTCTCAGTAGGCAAAAAATTCAAAGACAACACAATAACATACAGTAACCAGACTTGCGGTGTATTTTCCATCTTTGCGTGGCCTTTTTATTAGTTAATTTCATTTTAAAGCACTTTCTCTTTTTCTTTTCTCTCCCAAGCCTATGTGTATTTTTAAAAACATTGCAAATGGTTTAAAGTTTTCTTTTTATCTAAATCTGTCTTTACTGTATATATCTATCTTTTTCTGAGCACATTAGTCTTAATCTGCTAAGTGGCATGGCTAAGGATTAAAGTGGCGGCTTTGGTGGCTGGCTCTGCCCTATTCCTTGGCTTTCTGAGAGTCTAGTTTCATGGTGGAGGTAACCAGCCAGAACCACATTTATTTCGACAACTCTACAGAGTTTCTAGGTCCATACCACCACCAAGAAGCATCTTGCCATCTACTCATAAACACCATTTAAGTGTCTGATGGCAAAGCATCTTAAAAGAGCTGTGTGGTTTTACTGCTAATGTTGAGTCAGGAAGCCTCTCTTAAAGGAGCTGTGCCTCTGTTTGCTTCTAACAAACAGAACCCACCTGAGAAAATGCTGCTACCAAGAAGCCATGCTTGACTCTCCTTTGTGTCTAGAATCCCTTCCCAAACTCTCTCAGGTTTTATGTTGATGCAGTTGCCAAACATTGGGTGCCATTTGTTGATGAAAGTTTCTGTTCTGCCCAGTCCCGTGGCTGTTCAGTCCCAAATAAACACACAGAGTCTTATTATAAACTGTTTGGTCTATTCACTCAGACTTATTACTAACTATCTCTTACAACGTAAATTAATTCATAATTCTTATTTAGCCATATGGCTTGGTACATTTTCTCAGGCATTCTCATCTTGCCTTTTCTGGTTTGCAACTGCATCTCTGCCTTTCTTCTTCCCACAATTCTCCTAGTCTGTTTGCTCTGCCTATATTTCCTTCCTGGCTATTGGCAAATGTGCATTTTATTCAACGAATACAAATGATAAATCTTTACAGAGTACAAGAGCATTATCCCATGGCACTTTCCTCAAAAATCAAAACCAAATTTAAAAGAAAAGCTCAAAACCAAACAGAATTTTTATTTATTTATTTATTTGGTTTTTCGGTTTTTCGAGACAGGGTTTCTCTGTGGCTTTGGAGCCTGTCCTGGAACTATCTCTTGTAGACCAGGCTGGTCTCGAACTCACAGAGATCCACCTGCCTCTGCCTCCCGTGTGCTGGGATTAAAGGCGTGCGCCACCATCACCCGGCTCCAAACAGAATTTTTAAAAAGAAGAATCTTGTGGAAGCTGTAGTTCCCATTGAGAAACACAGTTTACTCTTTAGTCTTTTCATATTTACTTATAAGTGTTCATTGCCAAGAATCATTGATCTGACTCAAGGCCTCTGGTTTCTGCTGTACCACCAATAATAGGCTCTCATTGGGGCTCTTCTTGGATATCATATTACTGTCCTGTGTCATTGACATCCTGCTATTTTGGATCTATAGGTTCATCTCCTTTACACGCTCCAGCAGGTCATAGATTTGGTGGATGTTGGGGGTCTGCTAACTCATAGTTCCAGTTCTGGGCCTGGGTGGTAAGTGGGTTGGCCAGCTCACTAGCTTTCCCTCATCATCACTACCCTGGTGAACTTCCCAGTACTGCCTTGGCTGGCTTACCAAATGCAGCCTGCAGCAAGGAGCAGGGCCAGTTCTACTGATCTCAGGCCCCCTTCACTCACATCACCAGAACAAGCGTCACTGTTTTGCTCAGGCAAGGTATGGGGTCCTCTTTCCTGATGGCTGCAGAGACCTTAAGAGCGGGAGTAGGGTCAGCTCTCCTGCTCTAGTTCTCTGGGCTAGCTAACCTGCACCCCTGATAAATAGGGCCAGGTCTAGTGTGCTGTCCAGGCAGGGTGTAGGGCCTGCTCTCCTGTGTGTTGCAGGTGGTGTGGGGCACGGATAGTTCTAGTGCCAGCTCTCTCACCTACCACCAGTAGCAGGAGTAAGAGGAGGGGAGCATCTTTCCCTCATCCATACCACCGCTCGTGTCAGAGTCAACTCTGTTGCTCTCATGCCCTCAGGGCTGGCTCACCTGCATCCCCAACAACAGGGTCAGCTCTAGTGTTCTTCCCAGGTGAGGTGCAAATCTATGGTGAGGAGTGGGACCATTTTTCCTGAGTGCAAGGGATGGGGGACAAGCTCTCTCCAAGGAGTACTATCAGCTCGTCTGCTGCAGTGTCCAGCAAGGGGCAGGACCAGTCACTGAGGGGAGGGGGTCAGTGAAGGGCAGGGCCAGTTTACCACAGCATGTTTCCAATAACCCTGAGCTAACAAGAACCAAGGACATCACCACAGACCCCAGGGTTAGAAGGACCATGAACCCAGAACCCAGACATAGCCCTCAGATTAGCACACCCCCAGCGGCAGCATGTCCGTCCTCCCCCCCCCCCCCCCCGTAGCAACATGGTCCTGGGTGGCTGGTGAGAACCCAGATATCTGCAGAGTCACAGACACCACAAAAGACCCTGACCTCTGCATGGCCTTAGGCCTGTGTCTGAATGTCTCCATGGCACCAACCTCCTAGATCAGCGTGGCCCCTAACACGGCACAGTCCTCAGACAATGACACGGTCTGAGGTGGCCGACCAGATATCATTCATTCACATGGCCTTTGGTGACATTAGGAGCTCCGGACATCAACTCAGACCCTGACTGCTGTAGGGCGATGGACCCAGACATGGCCCTGTGCAGCAACCCTGGCCAACTCCGAGTAACAGCACAGGCCACTCAGATCAGAATGTCCCTGGTGGCTGCATGGCCCTCTGTAGTGATAGTTTATGTTTTAACAAATAACGCTTAGCTGAAGATCAGAATGCAGAGCTAAGCTACTAGAGGCCAGGGAGTGGTGGCTCATACCTTTAATCCCAGGACTTGCGAGACAGAGCCAGAGGGCTCTCTGTTAGTTCAAGACCACCCTGGTACACAAGATTAAATCTATCTAAAATAAAACAGAGCTTACCCAAATGTGATCTCAGGATTTAGGATCACACGCTTTTATTCCCAGCATTAGAGAGATGGAGATAGGAGTGATATGGCTGGGTGGAGAAAGTAATACAAGGTAGAAGGAGATGAGGAGCTCAAGGCAATCTGAGGTTGGGGGAGACAGTTGTAGTCTGAGATTTGTGGACACAGATGGAGTTGGGAGATACAGTCTGAGGACAAGATTGCCCCTGCAGTATAAGCATTGGTAGAGGTAAAAGAACTATCTAGTGACTGGCCTCTCTGCTTCTCTGATCTTCAGCATTAACCTCTATATCTGACTCTGGGTTTTTATTATTGAGACTAACTAGAATTTGTGGTACAGCCCTCGGATGTCCTCATGGACACAGGTTGTGGCCCGGAACCTGGGCATCTATGTGGCCTTTGGTGGCACCGTGGGCTGCAGACGTCAATCAATATAGACCCTGGTCATGATAGAACCATGGAATCAGACATGGTGCTAGATAGCAGCCTGAACTCGGATGTCACCATGGTCCCAGGGGAAGCACAGGCCACCCAGATCAGCATGACCACGCAACAGTATGGCTTTTGGATACCAACATGGCCCCAGATGGCAGCCCACGGGCTAAGGACATCAACAAAGACCTCATTAAGATAGGTACCACAGACCCAGACATGGTCCTCAGCAGCAGCCTGGGCCAGGTTCTCAACATGTCCCTGGGTGTCTCCGTAGGCCACCCAGATTGGTATGGTCCCCATGACAGCAACATGACCCTAGGTGGCAGCCCAGACAGTAGACCCCTCACGGTTCCTAGGCATGACAGGAGCCACAGACATCAACACAGGCCTCCTTGACTGTTCCAGAGCCCTGCAGCATTAAGACCTGACCCTTGGTCATAGCCAAGCCCTGACATCACACTGTACTTGGGTGGCCAGCAGACCATTCATGTCAGCCCTTTCCTCATCAACCTCTGCTTTTCAGACCCGCCTCTCTCCATCGCCCACAAACCACTCCACCTCTTCCTCCGTCCACATCCCCACCCTGCACTCTCTCACTACAGTGGTGCCAAACTGCCCAGTGCTAGGGCTTTTGGTTGGGTCACAGATGGTACTTGGTTGAGTACTGCCTGCCCCAGTCATAGAAATGGCATGGAGCTGTTGTTTTTCCTCTCTTTGGTGCTGGAGCCTGGAGATCTCGGGCAGCACTTGGTATGATGGTTCCTGTTGATTGTGACTCCTGCAGACCCAAAAGTCTGTTGCAGGGGTGGGGTGGAGGGGGGGGGTGGGGGCAGCTGCCATCTGTGTCCACCACTGATTCAGGTCCAGGTGGGGCCAGTAGTTCCATTTGCTTCTGGTAGCTTTTGATGTTACATGTAAGTCTTTAATTTACTCTGACTTGAATTATTTTATTTTATTATATAGTAGTAGTATTATATGTAGATAATTCCCCCAAGATAATTTACTGAAGACTACTTTCAGCATCTCATATTCTTGGAAACTATCAATGATCACTTAACTGGGAAGGTAAGATGGCTCAGTGGGAAAAATACTTGTTATGTAAGTCCGATGACCTGAGTTCAATATCCAGAACTCATATAAAGGTGGACAAACAATTGCGCAAAATTCTTCTCTGATACACTCTCTCCCTCTCCCCACCTTTCACTCTTTCCACCCAAACTAATGAATAACTACAAAAATAAAACTCTAAAATTTAATCATAAATGCATAGTGTAAAGTTTGTACAGCTTGATAATCAGACAAAATCAAACTGAATTTTAAAAAAAGCCTAGGTTTAATGGGTGTCAGCACTTCTGGGTGACCCTCAGGAAAACATGGAGAGGGGAAAGGAAGACCAGAAGACCACGTGTTCATTCTCTGGGGAGCAGTTTAAATAGCCTGTGGGAGTGGTCTTGACCCTCTCTTGGAAGGGGTCACCTTTTGGCAGACTTTCTCGGAGGTGGAGTCTGAATTGGGGCAACTCCCAAGGGGAGGGGGCTTAAAATGGAATTTTCCACCCAAACATTCCAAAATGGGTGTCAGGGACTGGGGTGAAGCCCCAATCCAAACATTGCAGACTCTTTGGATATAGGGGTGTCAGCAGCTGAGGTGACACTTCCAACCAAACACATAGGTATTTGTTTTAGGGGTTTTTTTTTTTTTTCCTCTCTGATGAAACAGCAGGACTATCAGCAACTTGGGTAAGGAAGTGTTTCTTTGCCTTACACTTTTCCAGCACAGTTCATCATCCCAGGAAGTCAGGACATAAACTTCAACAGGGCAGGAACCTAGAGGCAGGAGCAAACACTGCGGTCAGGGAGGATTGCTGTTTATTGATCTGCTTTCTTGTACCACCCAAGATTACCAGCCCGGGGGGTGGCAGCACCCACAGTGCATGCTGTGCACCCCCACATCCATCATCAAACAAGAAAATTCACATAGCTCTGTGGAAAGACAGACGTTACAAGGCTCCTCTGACTCCCTCACTGATGTAACCCTCCTCCCAACACTGATGTAATCGTGGGGTTTACCTTTAAAACCACCAGTGCCTCTGAGCTCTGGCATCAAAAGAGATTTTGAAGGCAATACCCTATTCTTGGCCTGGCCATTATTAAAGGACTCATTCTCTGAATTGGCTTAATTAGCATGCATGCTGGTAATTGTCCCACGAGGATTGTTTCCCTCTGAATTGAAACATTCCCACAAGGAAAGACTTGGGTACTGAACGGGCTTCACATGGATGGAAAGAATCGAAGTGAGAGCGTTCATGGGGACCCCTTGCCAAGGATATATGGATACAGTAAATAGCTGCTGGGAGAGGCGACCAGTCAATCAACCTAGCTACCAAGAGGAGACACTGCAATCTGTCTAACTGCCAAGAGGTCGTGCAGAGAGCTCTGGGGATTTTATCCCTTGCACTCCATGTTTGGGAGGGCTTTGGTGATGCAGCTGTTTTGAGTCATCTCTGCTCCTGTACGGAACCCCAAGAAATAACCTATGTCATGCTGCTTACCATATTGATGCAGTACACTTTGATAAGTTCCTCTTGTCTTGGTGATTTAATTAGCCATCTGTTTTTGTTTGTTTGTTGAGACAGGGTTTATCTGTGTAACTGCCCTAGCTGTCCCACAACTAGCGTTGTAGACCCACCTGTCTCTGCCTCCCAAATGCTGGGGTTAAAGGCGAGCGCCACCATGGCCTGGCTCTATCTTTGGGTTTTGAGAACTTGATTAGGTCAGGGTATTTTTACATTTAATATCAGTAGGGTTCACGCATATGCATACTGTTTTTTCACTTTTGATATGATAAGATTCTGACATGTCTCAAACAACTCCTCACCTTTCCCGAGAGGAAACCAATATCCAGATGCAAGAGTCCTGCCAACAATAAATACATGGATCTTCAGCAAGGAGAGTGTAATAGCTGCTCTGTTGTTGTTGCTTCTTAGGAGCAGAACATTCCTTAGGCCTTTTCTCCCTAAGGGCACCCCTCCATTTATACCAGCGCAGATCACTGTCAACAGATTAGCCTCCCCCACAACTAGGAGACAGTACCACACAGAGTGAGCGCCCATTCCCATTTCAAACAATACAATGAAGACAGTCTTTCCCAGACGTGCCTACAGGCCACACTAATCTAGACAATCCCTCATTTAAATGTCCTTCCCAGGTGATTCTAGACTGTGTCTGGAATATAATTAATACCATCACAGCTTCTTTTCGTTAAATTGTTCATTGCTTTTTCCATGTATTGTTTCATATTTTTTTTTAGTTGTCTATGCTTACATGTAGAATATTTGAACTTCTTTCAGACAACTGTTTGGAATTCTTTTCCAGGCACATTTTATATTTTAGGCTTGTTTTGGTGGGGGAGGGGTCAGCAATTAGTGATTATTCTGCAGCCTTGGCTGTATAACATTTAATTCTCATCGTCTTATGTTGGTGTCTACACACCCGAAGAAGTAGCTACCACTTCAAATATTTCTAAACTATTTCAGCAGGGAAAGCTGTTTACTAGTTTAACCAGAGTCTGTGGGTGGTTTATCTGATAATAACCTCAGAAGGTTGCTCACAGGGGTCTGTTCCAAGGGGTTATCCTGGGCGAAAAAAGTGAACAGTAGGCAAAGGCAATAAACCCGAAATACCCTTGTAGATGGTAAAATTCATTGAATTTTTATATAGTCACACAGTCAAAATTATCATCAATTTCAAAACAAAAGAAATTCTGTAGCCACAAGCAGAACACGACATTAACTATGGTAGTGATGAGCACAATGTCTTGATAAATCCCCTTCGATCTAGTGCTCAGGTCAACACGCCACCCTCCCGCTGACATGACGCACAGTGTCCTTTCAGGAACTAAGCTCCGTCACTCTACATGTTTGAAGATGAAACTGCAGTCAGTCACTGACAACTAAGAAGGACATGTGGGTGGCCAAGAGAAAGCTTTATTGTTTTATGCCACTAAGATTAGGGATAATTTGCATGAAGAACAAGGTAGCCTGATATGACTCATACACACATAACAAAAATCTGATGAGAGATTACTTAGGAAAGGAAAACTTTATTTTTAGCTGTTCAGAATCTGCGCCTCAGCAATGACTCTGAATGCTAACACGCGTCTTTAAATAGAATGACTAAAATAGGGCAATTTCAAGTTAGATGATCTCTAAAAGAAACAGAGGACAGTGACTTCACTGAGTTGAGAAAGGACAGGAGCCCTTCATTTTCCATGGAGGCGCTGCAGTGGGAGCCCTTCATGGACTGTGTTCTGCTGAGGAGAGCACGAAAAGGGTACTATACTCACACCTTTTCTTTTTTCCTTTTACAGTTTCTTTCTAGAATTCTATCAGCAATTTTCTTTGGTCTGTACTATGATGTCAGAGACTTAATTCTCTCCCTGACGGTCACTTGTCTTTTGGCTACAATGTATCTAACCTGCTGACACAGCAGATCCAAGTTTGGTTCCCAGTACTCACACTGGCTGGCTCATAACCATCTGTAACTTCAGCTTCAGAGTATCCGTCACCTCTTCTAGTCTTTACAGACACAGTACTCACATGCACAAAGCCACATTAGAAACACACGCACGACCACACACACACAGACATACACACAACCATACCACACCAAAGTAAATCTGTAAATACAAATTAAAAAGTTCTAACGTCACAGGAAAAAATGTTTCACTCATGCTATTGTTCACTCAATATTTATTAACTAAGCCAAAAGTTGTTTAAATTTACTTCAAAGAGGGAGATATTTCTGAAAAAAAAAACTAGAACAGAAAGTGCAGTACCAATATTAGAAAAAGGTTTGAGAATTTTCTCCTTGAATTTATTTCCAAAGAAGCAAATGGATTTTGTCTGTTGTCTGAGAGATTCCTGAATTCTAAGCAATGTATATTTCTATTACATATATTTTTTGTATTCAAATGTGCCACAACTTTACATACGTTTAAAATAAGCCTTCAGAATATAATTAATAATATTGTACTAAGAAATTTCTTCTATAGAGTCTATTTTGATAGATAAAGTGCTTACAACCAAGGACTATATACATTCTAAACAAGCATTTTAAATTAAATTTTGGTATTTACTAACTTAAGTACTCAAGAACTTGGGTCGAAGAATCAAGCAAACTGAAAGTCTGTTTATCAAGAGAACTGTTATCCTCTCCCAATGCAGAGATTTTGGAATTTCTGTATTCCAAGAGTTCATGATCCTTGCTTGATGCCAATAACTCATTATTAGCTACACCAATAGTTGCATCTTCTACCAAAATATTTGCCTGGTATGGTCCAACTGGGATTTCAGGTAATCCAACGTAGTCGTGATCTGCTACTACCGAACCTTGTAAGAGATAAAGACTGTCTGAAAGAGAGAGATCAACATTTAATCTTAGAATTGAAGGCAGACATCATTTTAAAGTTAAGCATTAAGTGAGGAACAAAACTCAAAGTAATAAAAAGTTATGAATGTTAAAAAAAACAAAAACAAAAAACTGTCTCAAAAACCCAAACCCAACCAAACAACAAAAAAACCAACCTCCCCTCCCAAACCAAACTTCTTACACATTAAACATACACAAAAGCAAACAAAATTATGTATATACACACAAACACACACACACACACACACACACACACACTATTCACATATAAAGAACGTAGGACAAAAGCTTCCTATTTCCTTGAGTGGTCCTTGGTGCACATGATCTGTATAGGACAAAGAGCAGGAGTGATACAGGTTGAAACAAAATTATATAACTATAATTTTGATAATGATATCCTTAATATGCATATACAAAGCACATATGTCTGAATTAATAAGGGTATTTAGCCAACTGAATTGCTAAACTCTTATATTTCTAATTTCAGATGCCTTCCAATTTGTACAGAATTCACAATAGTACAATTACATTAATGAGTTATAATATAAAGCTATAAACTAGATGAAGATAAAGTAGCCCAAATCTGACTCATGTGGCAGGAATGTGTGGAAGGCAAGCTTCAATGAAGCAGCTAACCTTTTATTTAAGTTGAATCTGATAACAAAAACCTCAGAAATGTTCAAGATCTACCTAATCTAAGATCTACTTCATTTACACTCAACAGGGAACTTTTCCTTGTCAGTATTTTGGTATACTATAGGAAAATATTCATTAACTCCCTGAAAAACACGTTTAAAATAAGTTGTTAAACTAATAACAAAACAGCAACCTCCTTCAATAGAAAGAATACAATAGAAAAAAAAAGATTCTTCCAGGTCTGATATTCTAATTCATTACAAAAGGAACTCATCTACCATAGCTGGTTAATGTCAGCATTAATTAGAATTAATGAATTCTTTTTCTGGATTATTTCCCAAACATGAACGGATTCTCCTAAAGATTTTAATGGTTTATAGAACCCTCCAGTCTAAGTGTAGGAAAAGAAGACTAATTGCCCATTTAGATCAGAGATCAGTGGGCATCACACCAGAATTGTTGGTTTGTTTGGAAAAATGAACCCTCTCTAGAAGTTCATACATTTAAAAACTTAAAATTTATGAACTTTAGTAACTCTTAGAAATTCACACATTAAACAGGTGGCAGAAATCGGCTTATGTGGGAGTCTCTGTAAAACAGAGATATGATCTAAGAGAGGCAAGAAGGAAATCTGATCTAGCACGACTTAGCCTGGTTCAAAGTTCTAGAGGCTGACACCAGGCATTTTATTTTAACCATATTTAAGGCATAGCACATATTTAGAAAGAAGTTTCCTGATAATTAGTTAACTCAATCCCATGTGAACAACAAAGTTTAAGACATGTTTACATTGGAACTTTTTATAAAGTAGATATGGTTTCTTACATAAGGATGGGTACTGTTGACTCAGAAACAATCAAGATAAGAGTCTAGGGAGAATTACTGAGGTAAGTCAAATAGCCTGCAGGAGTCAGGATTGGTCTGGCATGAAGATTAACAAAAGTTACCTAGGCTGTTGTAAAGCACAACTAACATCTCTTGTAAAAAGTGACATTGCTCATAAAGATGAGTTGTATTGACTGAGAGGCAATGCTCAAAATGTAGCGGGGGAAAGTCTGGGATAAACAAACATAATAGTCTGGTGGATTCGGGTGAAGCCTGGCGCTACAGATAGCAAAACATCACCAGGTAATAAACTACATCCATTTCCAGCATTCTGGGTGGAAAACAGGTAAACACCTCCTTCCTTTGAAGAGACAAGCAGGAGGGTTTAATTGTCCTGTTTTCCTTTGTACTTACTTATGTGCACAAGGGCCTCATACCCTCTACAGGCTTGGGCTTAGACAGTCATTTAGTTCATTATTATGCAAAGTATTACACTTTACTAATTCTCATGAAAGAGTATGTGGTGTTTAGACTTAAAATAAAATTCAGAAGATAAATAATTTGTGGGGGAATGAAAGTACACAGGGGCAAGAGAATGATGAGCTGCATGCTGGGTGGGAGAACTGATGCACAAAAGGAACAATTTTGGAAGACCAACTACAAATCATTCAGCTGATGATGACTGCTTTCACCAAGAGCATCAGGAAGATGAACAAGGGTCAATGAACTTAAAAGGGAGAATATTATTAGAAAATTAACATGGAAGCTTACTTATTGAATTATGCTTAATACAAAAGGTCAGATACTTCATAAGCTCAATTAAAAGGCTAGGTATGACAGAAAGTGTTGTTGAGTTTAAAATATTCACGAGGAATTTTGTAAGTTCAATGTCTATATGTTAAATGGCATCAGCACTGATGGCAGACATCATAGCACCTAAGGTATGTTAGGTGATGTCATATTGATGGAAGACACCATAGCATCTAAAGTATATTAAGCAAGATCATAGCTGATGGCAGATACCACAACACCTAGAAAATTTACAATGAGTTTTTCAGAGATGGTTGACGAAGGAGGTTTTCTGTAATTTTTTTCATATAAGTGAGTAGGTTAGTTTATTGTAACCCTAGACAAACAGCCAACTCCACAGTATTCTAGGTTGTCTTATTTTAGAAAACTATGCTCAGTAAAGAAAACATTATCAGTGAAGAAAATGTATCTAGATGCAAAGCTCTCAGAAGTTGATTTCTTGAATCTGTGCTCAGGGACTTACATTTAGGCTTGTTTTAGTTACTTGGCCTTGGGAAAAAAAATCTTACCAACATCACCGATTATTAAGAGGAAATATTACACACACACAAACACACACACACAGAGAGATGTATATGTACATATACATGTAAATATCTTTGTATGTACTTATTATGTATGCATGCTATACAAACACATGCATTTTTCCTTTCCACAAATGATGGCTCTTAAAGTATCTTATTATCTGCAAAATGGTATCTGCAAAACCATGCAGAGTATGGATCATACTTATAAGAATTACTGTGAAAATGTCCAGGCCAGTTCATATAGTAAAAAAACCTCATTCATCCATAAGGACCAAATATGTTTCAATTCTAACTACAGTCTAACTGGACCCAGTTCAAATGTGATTCAAAACAGATTATCAAAAGACAGACTCTTTTAGGACCTCCCAAGTATGCAAATCCAATAGTTTCCATATATTGTTAAATGAGACACCATGTTCATCTTTTTCTATTTAAAATGTGCTAATAGAAAATTTAAAACTACATGTCATGTAAACTTTGTGTCATTGGACAATACTGGCATGGATATACAAGAATCCCGAGGAAAGGATACAGAAAAGAATGTCAACATTCGTACTTTTAAGGCAGGGACAAACACCGTATTAAAGGAGTTTTCTACCAAGTTACATTATACAAAATATGCTGTATTACACAGTTTTCTTTTCTCATTCTATTGACTCAGTTGTGATTATGATGAAAACACATTTAACAAAGGTAGTAACTTCAACTTTGAAAAGGCTGAATAATGTTTCCAGTTTTTTTGGAACTTAGACATTTTCAAGACGTTTTTACAAACTTTCTCTTACGTGGTTTCAGGGAACAAAAAATTTAATATCAGGAAATAGGTATTTAAATTTTTAAGAGGGAACCTACATTTAATGATCACAAATGATTTAGGTAAATAAGGTTTCTCATTGAGTTAGCTTTCTTATTCTTATGTGAGGTGTCAAAATAACTAAATTTTCAAACTTATACCATATTGTACTTCTAATATATCCTTTTCATGATAAGACAACTGTAATTTGATACTATATTATTATTGTTATAATATCAATAGTGGCCATCATTAATGAACTGGATGGGCTCTGGGTCTGGAGAGTATGTAGCTAGCTATAAGGAAACCATAATACTAATAATGTGGAGATCATGGGTTTAGTGTCATAAAGCATTAGGGCACTATGGCATTACGACACATTGTTTTATTGAGACTGTTCACTGTCATCAACACAATAATAATCTCGTTACCCATTAATCTCTGTAACCAGTGGATATGTAGCTTTACATGGCATGAAGGAATTTGGGTAGTCATGAAATTAAAGCTGCCTCTGATATGATCTTAAAAATAGTGAGATTATTTTAAAATATTTGGGCAGGTTGAAGGACAAAGGCTCTCAAATGGAGAAGAAGAGGGATGTAAGTGGGATATGAGGCATTGCTGGCTTTGGGAACAGAAGAGAAGAACCAGGATAAGGAAGCAGCTAGAACAGTGGCTCTCAGCTTGTGGGTTGTGATCCCTTTGGGGGCCACAGGGGTTGCATATCAGATACCCTGCTCTCCAGATATTTAGATTACAATTCATAGCAGCAGAAACACTAGTTATGAAGTAGCAACAAAATAATTTTATGGTTGACGTCAGCACAACATAAGGGACTGTATTAAAGGGTGGCCGCATTAGGGAGGTTGAGACCACGGAGCTAGAACCTAGAAAGGACAAGGAAATCCATTCTCTTCTAGATACTCTAGAAACAGGACTCTGCCAATGACTCAGTAACAGCCCACTAATACCCATGTAGGAATTCTAAAGTACGTAAGTTTATGGCAATAATATTTGAAGCACTAAGTCTGTTGCAAATTGTAATGGCAGCAAGATGAAACTTGCTAGTGAAAAATTATTTCATAAATAGGCTCTTTTTTTTTTTAAAGAATGCAACTAAATCTTTGGTGAAGTAGACCCAAATCTATTATCAATCAAGCAAATAAATTAAGAGCCAGACTGTGTTGGATGGGACAGTAGGTCAGCACCAAAATTATCCCTTTAAAATGAGATTATGATTACAAAGGGACACTAGTATATTTTTAAAAAATTCTTATCAAAATAAGGAGCTTAAAAGTGTTCAGCATCAAATCAAACAAAACAGCAAACAGGCCTGCTTAAAATAGCAACAGCAAATACTTCTAACCCAGTACTGAATGTGTTAGCTCAGTGTTACATTCCAGATAAGAACGATGGGAACTTGGCAACATAAGTCCACCTGTTTAAGACTGTGACTCTAACACAGCCAAGAAGTCAACAGCAGTACAGAGTAACATGACAGATATAAACAGACACTTCAACTCCTTTGGGATATTGGGTTTTTAAATTTATGTCAAATAAAAATGTTTGATGGCTAAAGAGACTGTTTTTATTAAATTCACTTTGGGGACTCTTCAGGGTCAGCTGCTGAGGGAAAGGTATTTAGGGAAATGCATGTTGCTGAGGAAAAAGATGAAATACACCAAATTTCCTTTGTATTTCTGCCAATGAAACCACACACACACACACACACACACATACACACACAAAGGACCAAACACTATTGAAGAACTAGTTCAGAGCATGGTTGGTAGGAAACTTGAAAATAAATCCACTTACAAACTTCAAATGTGTGTGTTCACACCAATAGTAACACTACACTTTTCTTATATTACTAGAAGAAACATTCCAGACAGCTTAAACACACAGCGAGAAGCATATTGCTTCTATGTGGACAGCTGTCTTCTCTGCTTGTTTCTGACATGCTCGGATGGAAATTAGCTGACTTCCGATCTGAATGTCTCTGATAAGAGAAAACTGAAGAGTGCTGCATAAGATCTTGATGCAGCAACATTTTATAAGCAAACTTCGTATGGATGAAGATTATCATGAGAAGGAAATACATTCTGAAGGGGAAGGAGGAACCTTGGTGGGATTAAAGAACTCATACAATTCCTTTCCCCCCACTTAGTGTGTAAAAGGGAGAGTCTATAAACAGCTCTGAAGTGAGAAGACACACAGAATGAATATACTGCCCTCTTACAGGGAGGATGAAATTACCAGGTGTTTGGAGTCAGAACAATCTGAGCTAAGCTTCTGACTAGAGCAACTGGTTCCATCATGAGAAAGAAAAGTACCAAGAGCTATTAACAAAGTGCTGGAGTCCAGAAATGGGTAAGAACTACTATACGGAAGAGCCCCATAAGGCCTTCATATCTCAACAAAGGAATTCAGGTTATTGCTTATTGCTTGTTATTTACTTGTGTCTAGTAAGTAACTTGTTTTGATATTTAAAAAATAAATTACATCACCATCAGATGTAACTTGCATTCAAATAATATTAATCCATCATTTTCTTCTGTTTATATAATATTTATTCATTGAACAAAATGAGCAATGATATGCATTGCATGAAAATGTTGCGAAGTACTATGCTCTTTACAGAAAATGCATAATTATAAAATAAGAATCAAATAACATCCTCTCATTTATCTACCTCAGAGGAGTTCAAAGAAGCAAATACAGTAGGAAGAAATAAAATAATCTTGAAATGGTGTAGGAGATTCTTCTATGTGTTGCTTTCATTCGTTGAATAAAGAAACTGCCTTGACCTTTTGGTAGGGCAGCATTTACAAAACTGGAGCAGACAGAACTGAATTCTGGGAGGAAGAAAGAGAGTCAGAGAGAGAGAGAGAGCCGCCATGGAGCCGCCAGGTCAGACATGCTGAATCTTTCCCGGTAAGCCATGACCTTGTGGTGATAGACAGATTATTAGAAATGGGTTAAATCAAGACATGAGAGTTAGCCAATAAGAGGCTGGAGCTAATGGGCCAGACAGTAATTTAATTAATACAATTTCTGTGTGATTATTTCGGGTGTAAGCTAGCCAGGCAGGAAGGAACTACGCTCCTCACAACATTGAAGAAGTAAGGGGACTTAATCTGAAAACCATGTCAAAATATCATTCAAAGCTGGGTGGTGGTGGCGCATGCCTTTAATCCCAGCACTCGGGAGGCAGAGGCAGGCGGATCTCTGTGAGTTCGAGACCAGACTGGTCCACAGAGCTAGTTCCAGGACAGGCTCCAAAGCCACAGAGAAACCCTGTCTTGAAAAAACAAAAAAAAAAAATATTATTCAAGGCCTATAAAGGCATGCCCGTTGGCATAGTCTTGGGCATTATAACACTCCCATAATTATAATATTATAATAGAATATAATAATTATAATTATATTTAATCATATTTATAATTAAGTGCACATAATTATGGGAATGCCATAATTCTATGGTCTGATAGCATTCTGAATATTTCACATACTACACCCTTACTCATCCCAACCTATGACCCAATTATGAAGCCACATTAAAAGGAAATAAAGTTCCCTTATTTATCTCACAATTAGATTCTGGACAATATGTTTGTCTTTGGCAGTAAACAATCATAGCTGCTGTTTTTCCACATAAAAATAAGGCAAAAGTAGCAGAATATTATACAAAACTGTAGATGGAATCTTTCCTTTTTTGAAACAGGTTCAGCATTTTTCACAGCAATTATGCAAAGTTAATAGAAGTCCAAACAAAAATCCTGTTTGTTTTTTATAAACTACTACTGCTACTATATGCCTGCTTATTTTCTAATAAGAAAGAGAAAGAATGGTTTTGGGTCGGAGGGAAGGTGAGGAGGATCTGGGAGGAGCTGGAGAATGGGAAAAGGCAATCAGAATATATTGTATGAAAAAAATCCATTTTCATCAAAAAAGTTAAAAAAATGTTAGTAAAAGTACACTCTAATCAGATTACTAGGGAAAACTAAAACTCTATCAAATACTATAAAATTTAGAGGAGGAAGCAGTTTAACCAAAAGAGAAAAGATTGTTTGAAATTCCAGTCTCTTTTTGCAGAAAAGATAGCACACTAGAGGAGCTACAGACACTTACCTTGCTCAGCGGACTCTCTCACATAAGGTCTAAGATGGGACATTTTGATAGGCCTTTTAAGCCTGGTCCCAGTGTTATCTCTCAGGACAGCACATCCACCTTCTGTAATATAGTCTATGACACAAGGACCAACCCATTCAGACTGGAAACGGCCATCTTTCCACCAGTTCTTCCTTTGTCTTAAAACTTCATGACCCACTTTTAAGTGAAAAGGATTTAACTGCTTTGGTTTCTTTTTAACACGCTTGGTTTTGTTTAGTTCATCCAAATTGTTTTTCTCCATCTGTAAATGAAAGACCATCATGACAGGACTTACGTTTAAATGCACAGGCTGATAAGACTATGGCAGTGGGGATTTGCTGAGCTGTGAATGAAAGGAAGGACTGAACCCTAATTAGTTCTTTATTGAAGTCAGCATCTCTCTCCTCACACAGATGGTAATCAGGCTGAGTGGCTCTGAGAACTTGCACTAGTAAAAGGACAGAGTGCAAAGCTTCACAGCTGCTGACAAGGATACAGAAACCAGGCCTTCCCAATCTCTCCAAAGCCATAGCTTTGCCAGCAGTCTCAGAATTTCATAGCTTACAAGCAGACTTCTTAGGGTTGGGAAAGATATTCAGTGATAAAAGCCTGAACTCGTTAGGACCTGAGTTCAGATTCTGTGCACCCACTGGACACAGTAACACACCACATCTGTAGCCTCATAGTAACGCACATCTGTAGCCTCCCAGTAACGCACCACATCTGTAGCCTCCCAGTAACACACCATATCTGTAGCCTCCCAGTAACGCACATCTGTAGCCTCATAGTAACGCACATCTGTAGCCTCAGCAGCTGTGGGAAGGGGCGAGACTGGCACAGGCAGGTTCACTCCGGTCAGACTATGCAGCTGAATTAAGGAGCTCCAGTTTCAGTGAGGGACCTTGACTCAAACACTAAGGCTGAGAGTGAGGAAGACAGTGGATGTCTGTGAGCAGCCTCCACACACATGCTCACACCTGTGCACATGCACCTGCACAAACACATCCTAATCTACATAAAGCACATACACACAAAAACAGTGAACAAGTATATTACTTAACCAAAATAAGCAGAACTTGGAAGATAAAACCTTTTATTTTCTTGCTTAAGAGTATATCATGTGCACATACATGAACATGTCCACATGCTGAGATTTTAAACATAATTCCTCTTTTGTAGGGCTTCACAGAACTTTTCTAGTAGACCAAATTACCTGGCTGGCCGATGGTGTCTTGTTCTCCAGTACTGCATCAGCCTCTCTGACTGCAGCTACGATTCTGGCAAACACGCTTGTATTTTCACCACCCGCTTCATGAGGACACTCCTCCAGCACACATGGGTTCCGGTTAAACATTTGGAAAAATGGTGTGTTCTTAGTAGACTCTGAGCGCGTCACATTGAAGGCAAAGGAAAGCGCTGGCAGGTATTCATCCCAGGTGTTGGGGTGCTCGGCACAGTATTTGGAGAGAAAGGCTTTGACTGTGCTCGGCATACTCTCAGATGGATGGACACTTCCAGAAGCATGAGAAATTACAATCTGTTTTGTACCGAACAATCTATACAGTTCTGTATTGATCTGAAACATACAAAAAACAAAACTGAATGTTCAATATTCGTATAATTCCTCTGGCTTAAAAAAGGTTTCAAGAAACCCAACTCTTGTCTTTCACTGACCATAGGCATTCAGCTAAAATATGTAAGCATTCTGGGTAGAATTCCACTGACTGGGTCCTTACTAAATGCCGATCAACACATTAGGTGTCATTTTTGTTACTACACGTCAGGATGACTTTATGGTGTATTAACTCCATTTTAAAGACACGAGCTTAAGCTTTGGCAGTCTAAGCACCTAATATACACGCACAACAGGAAATGGAAGGGCAAAGTTCCAAACGAACTTTGTGGTCAAGTAACTTTCAATTAAGTAGACTGTTTTTAGTTGTTTGTTTGTTTTTTCTCAAGAAACCACGAGGCCACATGACACAGTCACTAAGCTTCTGCACTCAGTTTCCTCATTTCTAAGTTGAGAACAAGGCTACCCACAGCTGCCTAGGGGTGCTCACAAAGTAATGCTTGCGAGATACCAAAGAGTTCTCAATAAAGAGTACGGAATTTATACAATTTAACGGCAATTACTATCACTGTTATGATAATATTTCTTATGGCCAGGACTTCAAAAGGAATTCAGTCTGAGTTTAGGACACTTTAATAGTAAGTCTTTCAAACACAGAACAACTATTTTCCTGCCTTGATGCTCCCCTATTCTCTGTTATTTTCATTTCGTTAACCTTCAGCTAATAAATTTCTCTTTGGAAGAATATTTTCTACAAATAACTCTCAGAATTATTAGAAAGATAAACTTTCTATATCTCGCATTTCCCAAGGTCCGTAGAAGGTAGTGGTTGTGTGAGGGCGGTGGCAGAAAAGGATGGAAGTTTAGATTTCTGCACAAACTCAGGCAGCACTAGCTCTCTTTTCTGCCCGCTGTCCTCCCTTGTTATCTGCAATTCAGCCTTACGACATGGGTTCCAGCAGCCACACAGTCAGTGACACTCCAGAGATGGGAAGATGGTAGCTGGGAGCCAGACTTCCCACTGATGAGCACGGCTGTCCTTCCAACCTCAGGCAGCTTACACTTCTACTGGAGTACAGAGTAAGCTTTTATTTCATCTGGTTTTAGGAAACGGAGAGGAATTCTTTGTGGCTCGCATCTGACCATGACTCCTCATCCATTCTTATGTGGGAGATGATACTTAAGTCATGTGATCACTCTATCATGAGTCGCTTGGTAAAATTTAGATTTTGTGTTTATAAATTCAATTAACTGCTGAAATGAAGAATGAATGAGGAATCTACTTCTCCATGTTGTTTTCCACCTTGCTCTCGCTGACTTCACACATCATGTGTGGCTACTGAATAACTCTGTTATTTTCAATCTGGAGTGTTAGTAAAGCCTCTTAGTTTACATACCTATTATCATAGTTACCTATATAAATATATAATAAATATATATATTTTTTGTATTTTTAACATAATATAAATATGTCCAATTATTTCATTTTAGTTAATATCATTTTATTATATTTTTATTTTTGGTTGTTCTTAAGTAAACAAATTTGAAGTAAACAAATATTATCTGGTTCAATCATCACCTTTTAGTTTGATGATATTAAAAGATAGGCTTACAATTACTTAGTAGTAACGTAATAACAAAAATCCTGCTCTCCTAATCTCTAGTTCAACAAATCTAGGAGCATATATTATATACTTGCATATCGATAGCAATTTATTTGAATATATTAACTACTCTATAAAGCACAAAGAACTGTGTTTCAGACACTGGGAGTGATACCTGCTTCCAAATGTGAGCACTTTGTCCTACCTGGTCAATGAATTCATCTCTTTGGTCCATTATTATTTTCTGAGGAGGTCCATATAAGAAAAATATATTAATAATAGCTTTAGAAATTTCAGACGCTGAAACATCACATAAAGGCAAAATCATAATCCATTTTGTGAACAAATCAGTCACGATTATAGCATACACATGACTTCTGTCACTTGTATGAAAAGGTCCCATCAGATCAACAGTAACTACACTCCATGGGTTTCCCACCGTGAGAAGGTGCTGCTGAGGTCCCACCAGAACGGTATTTTTTGCTACTTGGCAATGCTGACAAGCATATACCTACAGAGACATGACAAGGAAAACACATATAATTGTTAAAATATTCACGGTAATAGAAATCAGTTTTATAAAGTGAAATCTTAAGCAGCCAACAGGTACTTTGTACTTTACAGGAAGTTTACTGACATGAGATAGCCCATCAAATAAAGCCTTTTATTTAGAACAACAAGCAAATATCAGTCACTACACCTGTGTGGCTAGTTAAGTCCAAACATCAGCACCACAGGGTCTCCTCACTGCTACCCTGATTAACGACAATCTCAATGGGGTCTTATTCAAATGGAACACAATCCTGATTCAAATTCAGATAAATATTAAATCAGCAGATCTCAGAACAAGTTTTTGATCATTTTGTTTTTAATTAATGCAAAAAGCTTCTACAGCTAGCTGTGTTAGCACATTATGTAATCCTTTACTTAGGACGCTGAATCCAGAGGGTTGCCATAGTCGAAGAGTCTGGGCAACATAGTAAATTCAAATACTGAAGAAAAAAAAAAGGAAAGAAAAGAAAGGAAGGAAGAAAGAAAGTAAAAAAACAATCTCTTAATAGGCTACCATGAAGTATTTCATTTTCTATAATTTTAAGCCAGCATGCATGGCTATGCAATAATGTATTCATACAAATGACATTTCTTCCTACAGTTTCTATTCTAAAGTTCATTCATCCATCTTTTTCAGTAATATTTGCTGAACTGTAATTTTAGTCAAATAATATCTAAAGATGCCAGAAACTTCTCTATATCCTGGTGAAAATCCAGGTCTCATGAAGCTTTTATTTAAATCAGCAGTTCTCAACCTGTGGGTTCTGATCTCTTGGGGTCACGTGTCAAATATCCTGCATATCAGATATTTACATACAGCAAAATTACAGGTATGAAGAAGCAATGAAATAATTTTATGGTTGGTGGTCACCGTAACAGGAGGAACTGTATTAAAGGGTTGTAGTATTAGGACTGATAAAAGGATTAAGAAGAGATCAATTGATTAATTTATAGATGATGTTATTTTTAAAACATTTCCAGAATTTCACTTTGGAAATTATTTTCAAACCAAGTTCTAAAAAAAAAAATTAAAAACAAAAATAAAAACACAAACCTTCATCATTATGACCAAAATAATTCTTTTTCAAGGTGATTGAAACAGTGATAGTGTTTGTATTCTACATAAAAGCGCTCCTGAAAATAGGAGTGGGCTAGTGAGCTGGGAAAGGGCTCATCACAATCATTCTTGGTGATCACTCTCACTTTCCAACTTAAATGCATTCACCAGTTAGAAACAGCCTTACTTTTTAAAATGAAATATTTTTATATTTATTTCACTGAATGCTGTGAAAGGACTCATGGAACACTTATAATTTGAGTATAGGTTACTACCATTTATATTTGACATTTTTCTATATTTGGAATGGCACAAAAGTGGAGAATCCATTCTGGGACTGATTTATTATGAGCATACTTATTTTGACCATATAGCATATAAAGTCATTCATGATGGCATTAAGAATATAATAGTTGGGAGTTGGAGAAATGGCTCAGAGGTTAAGAGCACAGGCTGCTCTTCCAGAAGTCCTAGGCTCAGTTCCCCGCACCCACATGGTGGTTCACAACCATCTGTAATGAGATCTGGTGCTCTCTTTTGGTGTGCAAGCATATATGCAGTCAAAACACTGTATATATAATACATAATAAATCTTTCTTTTTTAAAAAAAGGATATAATGGTTAGCAAAAGAATTTCAACCTCAATTGAATTCTGCCTGCAAAATGGAGATCAATGTTTCAATTCTCAATAATTTCCTATCAAAATATTGAATTTTCTTAGTTTATACTCTACTGATTTAAAATAATTATAAAGAGAAATAAATTTACCTTTGATTTAAATGTTTTCTTAGTTCAAAAATAACATAGAAAGTACTTACACCATAGGTGATATTTACATTATATTTTAAGCAATAGTGAAAATTGTATTTATTAGACAGACAATAAAAAATTACTGAAGACACAAGCCATACCCACTGTTTGACGTCATTGGTCACAGAAGTCCAGTAGTAACTTGACTCCACCAGAGTTAGAGTTCTGGATATTCCATGATGAACACCAGTGCCATTTTCATGGCATTCTCTTAGGACTTTCTTTTTTTCCTCGTCTGAAACAACTACCAGACGATTTTGTTTTCTGTCTTTTCCAACATAAAACAGCTTTTTGTCTGAAATGAATGACATAAAAAATATGTGTAATTTCAAAGCTACATAATGTTTAGGCTATTATAGGCTTAACTTAACCATGAAGACGTTTAGCTTTATTTTTACAAAATCTTTCTTTGAAACAGAATATTTACTTTCAATGCTATTGTCAAGTGTTCTGAAGACCAAAAGGACCCTTAGGTGCTATACTTCTGTAGGAAACAATGGAAATAGAGTAAGCATATCACTAAAGCATGTGGTAACTATGAGAATATGAAATGGCCTGTCTATTGGAGTACTCAAACTAGGGAGAAACTTGTGACAAATTAAGGAGTAACTGACAGTGGCTTAGGTTATAAAGTGAATTCTGTATAGATGAGGAGCTTTGTGATACAAAATGTTCTGAAAAACTCATTATAGCTGATCTCTGTAAGCACCCCATTCCTTCCCTTGTTCTGAGTTGAGTAAAGGGAGGGACAGCATAGTGAGAGGAATACGCTTCTCAGCTCTCCTTCCCTTTGAGGATATCTAAGCAGAGGAACAAGTAGGGAACAGGAGAATCACTAATTATCTCCCCAGTTCATATGGGTTAGCTATGCAGACTCCAGAATACATTATTAAGATACTAGGATTAATAAACACAGAACTTAAATTAGAAGGTAGGCAACTGGAAATCTGAAACCCTATCTTACTCATTAGTATATCCCTGGGCCAAGAATAAGATTGGTATACCAGAGAAACTCAACAAACATTTTAAATATAAATGATAAAATGAATGGATGGATGAATGAATGAATGAATGAATGAACCTCCACTTTAGTGTAAGAGGTCTGTCTATTGCTAAGAATAGGAGTAACTGGCAGGAAGCTGTATAGGAAGACATGAACAGGCATTGATTTATAACTTTAGAATTTACAACCTTATATTCTGACCTGATTTGGAAGAAGCCTAATGCTCTATCTCTAGGCAAAACTGCCATTAATAGCGTCAACACTCATTTGGTTATGTTGACTGTGCCTTCTAATTACCTCATGCTCAGTTTGCTTTCTCCACTGAAGGAGGCAGAAAGGAGGGAAAGCTGTCATAAGCTCTCATAATTGCCCTGCTGCTTCTCAAATATTTAATGTACTGATGGAGTGTCAAGGCAAGAAAACAAACACAATTCTGAGAAATAATTAATGACACAGTGTGGAGGGAAGGGCAGGTATGTGGGTAAACTCAGCTATGAATACAGTTAGATTCTTCCTTTCTTTTACTTAAACAAGCAAGCGAGTTCATTCTGTTAGCATTTTCATACTTGATGGAGGAAGGCCATTGGTTCATAAAGAAACTGCCTTGGCCCATTTGATAGGCCAGTCCTTAGGTGGGTGGAGTAAACAGAACAGAATGCTGGGAGGAAGAGGAAGTGAGGCGGATGCCAGATGCCATGCTTTGCTCTCCAGGGTAGTCTCGATGGAGCTCCAACCCAGGATGGACCGTGGTGCTACACACATTAATAGAAATGGGCCAGGCAGTGTTTAAATGAATACAGTTTGTGTATTGTTATTTTGGGGCATAAGCTAGCCAGGCAGCCGGGAGCTGGGTGGCAGGAAGCGGCCCGCAGCGCCCACTACACATACTAAGCATCAACTAACTTCCTCAACGCCGCGGCATCAGTGCCTGAAGGTCAATCAAGAAAAGATTCCCTAGGTGGCAACAGCAAGAGAAAGTAATTTTGTGATTTTCATGGTTAATTCTTTTGATCTACAATTTAATAAGTCATTTTCTTTTCTTATTTGCTTTTTTTTTGCTTTTATTTTAAACTATGTGTACATGTGTGTGACTATGTGTGGGTATGTGCACTTGAATGCTAGAACATGCCAAACTAGAGGCCAAGACTCCCTTGGAGCTGGAGTTAGAGATGGCTGTGAGCTGCCCAACACGGGACCTGGAAACCGAACTTGATCACTATGTGCTTTTAGCTCCTGAGCTATCTCTCCAGCCCCTGAATAGGTCTTTTTCATGCTTACCAGCCTTCAGTTAGCTTTACGGTGATTTTTATGTTACTTTTGAGCATAACCTTCTACAAATTTAGCAATAACTAAATACTAGAGAATTTCCCAGGATCCTACAAACACACATGGGAAGTAATCTATAATTTAAGATTTAGACATTAATTTTACCTTTGAAGACAAATTTCTTTGCTGCTCGTCTTATGCCACTTCTCTCACTTGACAGTGTAGTTGGGTGGTATTCACCTGTGCGCTTATAATAGGCAATCTGCTTAAGATGAAGGTCACCATTTTTCCCACTACGGACCATCGTGAACCTAGGTAAGATTATTTAAAGGCATTACTTAAATGACAGGCTAATTCCACTGCTATTTCAGTTCAGGCTTCTGTCACATTTCTGCTTATGCATGAATTGAGCATTCCCAGAATATTATCTGCGAGGGAGATAATTGCAATACAGAATGGGGACAGAGTGATGCCTACAAACTAAAACATCTGGATGCCACTTTTGAGATTCATCAAGACAAATTATCTTGTCTTCTTTCATGAGATGTAAGAAATGCTGAACATTTGGAATATGAGGGAGAAGAAGGAAATGAGTCCGTATACTTCAGAAGTTCGACTGGAGACACTTGTTGGCATCCAAAGAAAGGTTATTCACAAAGGTTGGCTTTGTTATGTAATATTTAAGGAGAAAAACACAATCTCACATTACTTTTAAATGAATTCACATTCAAGATTATTGCAAAGTAAAAACAAAACTCTACTGAAATCACATTTAACATCTTTTATAAATGCTAAAATTAAACGATAGCCATTTAGCAACCAGATTCCATATGCTCTAAACCATATATAAACCTAGCTTTCCTTTAATGAAAGAGCCCCTTTCCATTGTGAACTTCCATTAATATGGAACCATTTTAAAATAAAAGAATCTTTTCTCCACATTTTCATTGGCAAGAATGACACTATGGCAGTTATGTAGGTGCCTATCAAATCAACCATCCAAACCAATTTTTGGTCTTTCTTTCCTGGCTGCCATGTCCTACGACACTGACCTTGTGCGGACATATTAGCTGTTTTCCAATAGGAATTGCCCACCATAAGCAACGATAAGGGGAACCAGAATGCAGAAGAGGTCAGGGTATTTAGCTCTACAGAGTCCTGCTGCAAGCCTCTTACCCCTATCCTTTCTCTCACTGCAAGTTGACCTCCTTTCTCTCTGAAACTTGAGTCAGAGAGCAGTCATTTTCTTCGGCGCTGCTAATTCTCAGGTTTCTTTCTTTCCACACCTCTTAAATGGTTCTTTCAAAAGTCCCAAGAATGTATTTTCTTCTTCTTCCTGGAACTCCAATACAATTTCAAAATTCTGAAGACAATATGGATGTTTGCCACTCATTAAAACAACCTAGGGATTGTCATGACTGATCAACTTGACACACCAGGGAAGAGGGAGCCTCAACTGAGAAACTGCCTCCACCAGGTTGGAGGCCATTATACTATAAAGACTCCATAATGATAAGACAGTCCCATCAGAACCTACAAATAGGTTAATTCAGCTATAAAGTATTATCATCAAACAATGATTTGAACTCACGTTTTTGGAGACAGGGTTTTGAAGTAGCTCAGGATTGCCTTAGCACCTATCACCCTTCTCCCTTGGAGCCCTAAACCTTAAAAACAGAGGCACACATTGCCGTACCTTGCATGAGCCCACTTTGAACTGGAAATACTAGTCATTTTACAGTAGATGACTATCCTCCAAACAAATGACAAATGTAGCTATCACATTTTTGTAGTAATAAGGGGCAGCGGGGCTGCGTCCCTGGCACCCCAGCCTCCTGGCTAGCTTATGCCCCGAAATAACAACACACAAACTGTATTCATTTAAACACTGCTTGGCCCTTTAGCTCTAGCCCTTACAGGCTAATTCTCACACCCCGATCAACCCATCTCTAATAATCTGTGAGCACCGGTCTTACTAGGAAAGATTCAGCATGTCTAACCTGGCGGCTTGCTTCATCGTGTGCGTCTGCCCGGGAGAGCGGAGCATGGCATCTCTCTGAGGCGTCTGCTCCCGAGAGGAGAGCTGTGGAGTCTGAGCTCACTTCCTCTTCCTCCCAGTGTTCTGTTCTGTTTACTCCTCCCACCTATCTTCTAACCAATGAGGGCCAAGCAGTTTCTTTTTATTTAACCAATGACCTTCCTCCATCATATTTTCTAAAGCATCTCTAAAAGAATGACCCACGACAGGGCCCATAGTCAGTGATACAGTGCTTGAAAGGATGTATAAGGCCCTGGGTTTTAATCCTGAGTGCTACACATATGCACAGTGTACCCATACACACACAGACAGACACACTACCAAGTACAAGTTTCTAGCATATGCCAGACACAAAACTGGAGATAAAATAATGTTAACTTTCATGAAGTTTACACTATAGTGGGGCTGGAGATGAATTTGAAAGCTAAACTCAAGCTGCATTATTCATAGTGGCTGGAAAATACAAACTGGAAAGGATCCAAGTGCCCAGTGACAGATACATAATCAAAATATGGCATGTACACATAACAAACTATTATTATTCTGCCTTAAAAATGAAAGGAGATTCTAACACATGTGAAAATATGGATGAATCTTGTGGACAGCATGCTAAATGAAATTTTAAAAACGACACATATTGTCAAATGAACAGAAACAGACATTAGAATGGTGGTTCCCAGAACTGAGGTTATGGGTGGTTGGTAGATACATTCAGTTTCACACTTTCTTCTCTAACTCAGAAACATGCTTGGCAGTGGCAATAATAGCCTGGAGCCAGGACACTAGAGCTTTCCCCTGGGGTCCTGATATAAGGAGGAACATAGTTCCTTCTCTAAAACCTGGAATATGCTTGGGGCCAGGGATAGCTGCAGCTTCAGATCCTGAGAACCCAACTTCCGACTGTATGGAACCATGGTGAACAGTGCCAAGGCCTCTGTGTGCTTGTTCTGTGATTGTCTTGAGATACTCGGTGTTCCCTTTGTGCAACATTGCTTGATTAGCCTCCTGCTGACTTCGTCCCATTGGGTGATAGCTTTCCACTGACACTGTCCGATTTCTCCCCTAAACCTGTATATAAAATGCTGTACTTTGTAAACTTGCTTGGCACAAGCCAAGAAGATTATGCAAGATCCTGTGACCCTGGCTTCCTTATCTTCTCATTCTCTGGTCCTCCCACTTAAGACCCTTCCACTCAAGAACAATCTGTTGGTCCAGGTCAATATGATGGTTACTTTATTATAATTTAAAAAATCATTTAAAAAAAAACTATGTTTTAAATAGCTTACAAAGTAGTAGGCTTCCTTTATGTATTTTTCATTCCTACTTAGTTTCTTTTGACCTTACCTCTCATCTACTTCTCTCCCAAATCTCCCTAGTCCTCTTAAGCCTTTCCACCCTGGTTAGTCTCTTTTCCACGCATTTACCATCGCTTAGAACCTCCTTCTCCCCCTCTCAGGGACTCCTTTCTGCTTCCCTGCCCCCTATATGTAATCATTCCCAAATTAACACACTTAGCTCCTAAAATTAGAAGCTAACAAGAAAAGGCTCAAACATGGGAAAACACATATTTGTCAACCTGAAGTAACTTACTTAAGACAGTATTTTCAATTAATTCCTTTCGTTTGTTTTTGAAAATTTCTCTTATGGCTGAACAAAATTCTACGGTATGTATGTGTGGTGGTCTGAAGGAAAAGAGACCCTCAAAGGAGTGGTACTATTAGTAGGTGTGGCTTATTTGGAGTTGGTATGATCTTGTGGGAGGAAGTGTGTCACTGTGGTGGTGGGCTTTGAGGTCTCAGATAGGCTCCAGCCATGCCCAGTGTGTCAGACCAGACCACTTCCTTTTGCCTGCAAGTCAATATGTAAGAACTATCAGATCCTTCTGTAGTATCACATCTGCATGCTCGAGGCCATGTTCCACCATGACGATAATGGGCTAAACCTCTGAAACTGTTGGGAGCTGTGAACCCCCAGATCCTAAATATCTTGTAAAAAAAAATTATTTTCCCCTGATCTGAGTGCCTACAGCTGCTCTGAGCATGAGACCCTCAGGTGTTCCTGATGGCAGGGAATGGTTTCTGGTGCGTTTGGCTGGGGCATGGCTATCCCTATATAAGCTGCCCCTGGATACAATAAAGGGGGCATTCTTGTTTCAAGGATTTTAGCTCAAGGATGACCTGTGTTTCTGGCTCTGTGTGTCTTTGTGTGTTTCAATCTCCAGCCCCTTGCCCGATTCATGAACAGTATGGCGGTGCATAGAGCACAGACGGGCATGGTGCTACCCATGAAACTGTAAGCACTCCACCACAATGAAATGTTTTTTGTAAGAGCTGTCATGACCATGGTGTCTCTTCACAGCAATAGAAAACCTACAGATGCATTACCCACACTCTTTGATGGACATTTGTATTGATTCGCTTTCCTTATTATTGTGAATAGAAGAACAGCAAGCATAGATATGCAAATACCTCTGTGAAAAGATACAGAGACCCTTGGTATATGCCCAGAAATTACACAGCTAGGTCATACAGGAGTTCTGTCTTTAGTTTTGTGAGAAGCCCCCAAGCTTATTTCCATTGTGGCTGGACCAGTTTACAACCCCACCAAAACTGAGTAGTAGTTCCCTTTTCTCACATCCTTGGCCTGCTTTTTTTTTTATCACTGAATTTCTTGATGCTGGCCACTCTTACTGGGTAGAGGTGGAATTTCAAATTTGTTTTAACTTGCACTTATCTGGTGGGTAAAGACATGAGACAATTTTTTAAAAAATGGCTTTATTTGTATTTCTCTTTTGAGAGTTTTCTGCTCAATCCTTAAACCATTTATAAACCTGGATTATTTATTATTTATAATTTTGATTTCTTTGCATCTCTAGCAGATGTGTACTTCTTCGAATGATGTCCCCACATTTTGCAGGCTGTCTTTTCACCCAACAGCTCCCTTTGCTGTGAAGTGGCTATACTGGTTACTTTTGTCACTGTTGTTACAAAAACCATGGGTAGGGCATCTCAGGAAGTACTGGTTTATTCTGGTTCACAGTTGAAAAGCACGAGATCAAGACAGGGAAGTCAGTCAGCGGAAGTGAGGCAGCCGGGCACACTGCATTCTCCTAGCAAGCAGAATACTATGAAGGTTAGGACTGAGATGCCATCATACTAGGTCTAATTCCATCTAGTTAATTCCTCACAGGCGTTGAGATGCTTGCTTCCCAGGTCATTCTAGACAAAGCCTGTCAAATTGACAATACCAACTATTCCAGTGTCATTTTTGATTGCTGGCCTTATTTCCTGAGTAACTGGAGTCCTACACAGGAAGTCCTCACATACACCTATATCCTGATACATTTCCAGTACCTTTTCATCTGGCAGTTTCAGAGTTTCAGGTCTGATGTTGAAGTCTTTGAGACACTTGGAGTTGATTTTAAGTAAGGTGAGAGATAGGATCTAGGCTTCATTTTTCCATGGGAAGCTTTCCAGTTTTCCAAGTGGTTTGCTAAGGAGGCTGTCTACATTACAACAAGAATTTTTGGCATCTCTGTCAAAAATCTTTTGGCTGTAGCTGCATTGGTTCAAATCTGGAACTTTAATTTTGTGCTGGTACCATGCTGTTTTTATCACTATGGTTCTGTAATGTAACAGAAATCAGGCATGGGGACACCTTCCACCCTTCTTTACTTTTGCTATATGGTGATACCATCTACCCTTCTTTATTTTTGCTCAGGATTGGTTTGGCTACTCTGAGGGCTTTTGTGTTTCCAAGTGAGTTTTGACTTTTTACAAGTATTTCTGTGAAGAATGGCATTGGATTGCATTGCTTTTGGTAAAACAATCATTTCATAATACAGATTCTTGTAATCCAAGAGCATAGCATAACATGGGATTCTTCTTTTATTTTTTTGATTTTTTTTTTTGCAGGGTCTCACTGTGTAATTCTACCTGATCTAGAAATGTATATCAGGCTAGCCTTCATCACACAGAAATCTTCCTGCCTCTGCCTCCCAAGCATTGGGATTAAAGGCACAAACACAGCAGGCTGTATTTTAAGGTTCGGGTTACAAAGCCCTTTCACCTCATTGGTGAAGTTTATTAAAAGGTTGTATTGTTAAGCTTTAGACAACTGTGAATGGGAACATTTCCCTGCTTGCTTCCTCAGTGTGCTTGTTTATCATACATAGGAGGGCTACAGATTTTTGTATATTAACTTTTTATCCTGTCACTTGCTCAAAGCGTTTTAACCAACCTATGAGTTTTCTGATGGGAGTCATTAGGGTCTTTTATGTATAAAATCATTATATTTGTGAATAAGGATACTTTGGCCTCTTCCTTCCTATTTGTATCCCTTTTATTTGTTTTGCTTGTCTTACAGCTCAAGAAAATAAATAAGCAGCAAATAAATAGGAGATTTGGCTTTCATGAAAGGCATAATCCAAAACGGTTAGTTCTAACACCAAGGCTACTACAGGCCATTGGAAATAGAGGAAAGATATAGTAGTAGATTATTTGTGTTTTAATAAATAAAGTTTACTGAAGATCAGAGTGCAAAGCAGCCACAGTAGTCAGTCATACAGGCCAGGCAGTGGTGGCACACACCTTTAATCCCAGCAGCCACACTAGTCAGCCATAGTGGCCGGGCAGTGGTGGTGCACACCTTCAATCCCAGCACTAGAGAGGCATAGAAAACAGGCGGAGACAGCTCTCAGTCTCAGTCTGAGGATTCCTGGAAGCAGGATCTCCCGCTTCTGTCTGAGGTAGAGGTAAGAGCCCCTGGCTGATGGCTTTGCTTTTCTCATCTTCAGCTTGAACCCCAATATCTGTCTCTGGGTTTTTATTATTCATACTACAGAAAGAAAACTTGCATGACTGGAGGCCTAATATTCTTTAGAAGATGGGACAACATTTAACATAAATAAAGAACACAAGAGTCAAATGAGATAACTCCATCAACACTCCAATTCCCTTCCCATTGATCTACAGAGTCAATGCAATCCCAGTTTGAGGAGAATTGGCACATTAACATGGTTACCTAGTTTTTTTTTTTCTTTGTTAGGAAGGGAGGGACTTACAGGTTTTTTTAAAAAAGTATTCTAGACAGAGGCTTTTTTTGACATTTCAAAATGAAACAATTTATTTCCATTTTACCCTCTCTTTTATAAAACCCAGCAAGTTAATTCTAAATTGATATGTAAAATCAACAGGCTCAGAAGAGGTGAAATGACTGTGAAAAATGACAGATATAAGAATTTTTACAGTGGATGACTTGCAGACTGTGGTGCTGGTAAAATAACTGTCAGTCCATCAGCCAGAACAGTATCTAGAAACAGACACTCGGATATGGCAAAACAATTTTTAACCATGGTCCCAAAGAAATGAGAGTTTTCAAGAAATGCTGGACCAATCAAACATCCATATAAAAAAAACCCATGAACTTATATCTCACAGGACATGTAAAAATTAGCTCACAAATGGCCACAGACCCATACTTAAGGGCTAAAATGACAGCATTTCCAGAAAAGAAAAAACAAAATAAAATGTTGGTGAGCTTGCTAGACTAAGGAGTAAATATAAAGTGTCACTTTTGAAGGAAAAGATTTAAACCTCTTTTTAACGACACTGCTAAGGAGTGCAGGACGGCAAGCAGCGGCAAGAGCGCCTTGGGCAGTCTCGTCACCCGCACGGCGGCCGGATCCCCGCGGCCTGGAGCCGGCGGGTCAGGCTCCACACAAAGAAAATCAACTAAACATGGGCAAAGGAGATCCTAAGAAGCCGAGAGGCAAAATGTCCTCGTATGCATTCTTTGTGCAAACCTGCCGGGAGGAACGCAAGAAGAAGCACCCGGATGCTTCTGTCAACTTCTCAGAGTTCTCCAAGAAGTGCTCAGAAAGGTGGAAGACTATGTCTGCTAAAGAAAAGGGGAAATTTGAAGACATGGCCAAGGCTGACAAGGCTCGTTATGAAAGAGAAATGAGAACCTACATCCCCCACAAAGGGGAGACCAAAAAGAAGTTCAAGGACCCCAATGCACCCAAGAGGCCTCCTTCGGCCTTCTTCTTGTTCTGTTCTGCCCCAAAATCAAAGAACACCCTGGCTTATCCATTGGTGGTGTTGCAAAGAAACTGGGAGAGATGTGGAACAACACTGCTGCAGATGACAAGCAGCCCTATGAAAAGAAGGCTGCCAAGCTGAAGGAGAAGTACGAAAAGGATATTGCTGCTTACAGAGCTAAAGGAAAACCCGATGCAGCGAAAAAGGGGGTGGTCAAGGCGGAAAAGAGCAAGAAAAAGAAGGAAGAGGAAGATGATGAGGAAGACGAAGAGGATGAAGAGGAGGAGGAAGAAGAGGAAGACGAAGATGAGGAAGATGATGATGATGAATAAGTTGGTTCTAGCGCAGTTTTTTTCTTGTCTATAAAGCATTTAACCCCCCTGTACACAACTCACTCCTTTTAAAGAAAAAAATTGAAATGTAAGGCTGTGTAAGATTTGTTTTTAAACTGTACAGTGTCTTTTTTTGTATAGTTAACACACTACCGAATGTGTCATTAGATAGCCCTGTCCTAGTGGTATTTTCAAAAGCCACTAACCTTGCCTGGTACAGTCTGGGGGTTGTAAATTGGCATGGAAATTTAAAGCAGGTTCTTGTTGGTGCACAGCACAAATTAGTTATATATGGGGACGGTAGTTTTTTTTGTTTTGTTTTGTTTTTTGTTTTTTTTTTCATCTTCAGTTGTCTCTGATGCAGCTTATACGAAGATAATTGTTCTGTTAACTGAATACCACTCTGTAATTGCAAAAAAAATTGCAGCTGTTTTGTTGACATTCTGAATGCTTCTAAGTAAATACAATTTTTTTTATTAGTATTGTTGTCCTTTTCATAGGTCTGAAAATTCTCTTCTCAAGGGGAAGCTAGTCTTTTGCTTTTGCCCATTTTGGGTCACACGAATTATTGCAGTGTTTCTTTTCATATAGTTAGCTGGAAGAAGAGCTTTTATTTACACACCCTGCATATTGTGATGGGGGCAACATTTTCGTCCATAGTTAATTTCAAAATTGTGATCAGTCAGTTAAGAGATAGTACATAACCCACGTGCAAAGCTGAGAGTGATCAGTTCTATTACACCATAGGATTATTAGGATCAAAGTCTGAAAGTCTGTCCTTGAAGGACGAATAGAAAAGTATGTTCTAATCCTTACATGAGGACTCTTCTTAGCTTCCATTACTATGAAATGGCAGTTACATTCTGCAGTTCCCCTATTAAAGACCTGAGAATGTATCCCCAAAGGCATGAGCTTAAAATACAAGACTGCCATATAAGACTCTCTGTTGACATTAGCCCTAGTAAAGGCTATGATGAAAACTGGCTATAATGCCTTTGCCCATCTATCTAAATACAGGATTGCTCAGGAAACTTGACTGTTTAAAAGTATTTTTAATTAGTTGAGCCAGCTTTTCTTAAAATTATGCCACATTTAAAATTAAAGTAAGGGTATATTTTCCTATATTGTGATTTATCCCTTTATTAAATCGGAGACAAGAAAAGACCTTAAACTGTGTATTAGTACCAGTTGTCCAATCCATTTGGTATTTCTTTATAAAACCCAAACTCACTCATTAGTCATGTTTAATCTGCTTAGCAGTTTAGGGAACAATTCGGCAATTTTGTGTTTTTTTTGAGATTATCATTCTCTTAAAGTGCCAGTGTTTTAAAATAGCGTTCTTGTAATTTTACGCGCTTTTGTGATGGAGTGCTGTTTGTTATATAATTTTGACTTGGGTTCTTTACATTTGCGTTTGTTAATGTAATTTGAGGAGGAATACTGAACATGAGTCCTGGATGATACTAATAAACTAATAATTGCAGAGGTTTAAAAAAAAATAAAGACACTGCTAAGAAATGCAGCTGAAGGAGAATATTTGTAGTACCTATCTCTGACAAAGGATTGATGAAGAACTCAAAGCCTAACAAGAAAGCAAACAGCCTAACGTTAAACATGGGCATGAAGTTTGAACTGAACATCTACAAAAGGGTATCATTAATGAACACATGAGAAATACTCAACATCATTAGACAAAGGACAATGTCCAGGACAGCCACATAAGGACATGAGGATACAAACCCAGGCAACAAAACCCAGAGACCTGAGCACTGTTGGTGAGAATATATAAGGACACAAGTAGGGGGTGTTTGGAAGGCATCAACTGGGAGTAAGAATTTCAGGTGTGTGACATTTACCTAGGTCTTAGTGACCATGTTGGGGGGGAGGCCATAATAATTGTCCCTCCTTTACCAAAACCAAAAAGATCAATGAAATAATGGATTTCAAAGTCTTTTGTAAATGGTAAAATGATATATAGACATTGTTATAAGTTTTCAATCAAGTTGCTTAAAGCAATCGAACCTTCTTTGTCAAAATTGCTCAAGAAATTTAAAAACCTTTTATTAATGTATTTAATATTTTAGAGGAATATCTATGTTCTACTGTTAATAGTAAAGTTCAATAGACCTGGCAAGAGTATTACTTGCTTTTTTTTTTTTTTTTTTTTTTTTTTTGCTATCTGTAGCCAGCGTTGTCCTGGATCTGGATCCTGGAATTCAGTAGGTAGATGGGGCTGGCTTCAAACTCATGATGATTCTCCTGCCTGAGCCTCCCAGTGTATATACTTTATCATGACTTCCATTACTATTTAATGTAGTCCATCAACTGCTGGTTTTTAAGACGGAGACAGATGTAAAGGAGAAACAGTAACTGCGTAAAATGGAAAGAAAATCATACATATAAAGAATATTTTCCAACTTTAAAAATATCCTTATCTTTTCAAGAACTCAGACGTTAGAAAAGGTATTGAAGATGGTTCATCACAACAACTTCCCTGATGCAAGATCATCAGAATACTTGGTTAAATTTTTTCACACCATGCTTCGTGTACATTACATAAAACAAGTATTTTTACTGATCCTTATTGCTTAACTTCTTCAATAATTTTATCGTGTGCATCTAATAAAATTAAAGCGATTAAATATCCCTTTACATTTGTTCCCTCATATCATTTCCTACTAACCACGAAGCTACGGTTAAAATCAGTGGAAGGTAAGTTTGTGTTCCAACTTAAAAACACAAAGCGTGCAATGTTTTAATAAACACAGTAATTCGGGATGAGAATTCTGACATATGAATTACTCTAGTTTAATCTCTGAAAACTGAACCAGCACAATTTATGCATTAACTGGGAAGCGGCAGAGAGAAGACTGGGGAGGCAATTCTCCAGAACACTCTGTAATCTGTCTCACCTAAGGGTACACAATTAACAAGAAATCCCCTTACTTCCAAAATCTGCTGCACAGGACAAACTCATGTCTATTTTGAAAATTCTCAACCGAGGTTCGAAAAATCCACGAAAGAATTCAGTGAGATTTAAAAGGGTACGTTTCCTTTAAAGCTGCGTGTTAAGACTCCCCCTTGAGCTTATTTCTTCACTTTGGTGTAGGTTTTCACCACGATTCAGGGTGAGACTTCTCCAGCGTTAGCCAAGCCGCCGAGTGCAGTTTCGAATGCAGTCAAGCATTCGCAGCCGCCAGCGAGGGAGCGTTCCGCAAGCATTTGACAGCTTGTTAACTGGCTCCCGAGGGCAAGGTCCAGCTAATCCTTGCATAAGCAAGAAAATGACCGTTGACAACTCAATCACACAGTCGCCAACTGCCTGAGCCCAACAAGTCCTCGCCTCTTTACAGCCAGCTTCCGCTCGGCTAGCAAAACTCAAGGCCCTTTAGCCCCAAAGGCGCCTGCGCGAAACCTCCACCTCGTCAAACCCTTCCTTAGAGCAGACGAAGGGGTCCGTTTTAAAGTTATTATCAGCTTACGTCTCACTTTAAAAAAAGGGGAGGGAGGAGGTATAACAGAACACACTAGAATGACCACTCACCGAAGTGGTCCTAAATGCAAACAGCAGGTTTTAACTTTTCTTCCGCGACTTATCTGGTGCTGCCGGAAACGGAACTACCGGGCTCGGAGTTTGGCGGGGGGTGGTGGCGGTGGTGGAACAGGAAAGCTCAGGCGGAGCGTTGGTCCGGCGGAAACTGTCCCGGCCGGTGCGGTTTCGGTGTGAGACCCGTGGAGGGCGGGCGGGGAAGAGGCGTGTCGGAGGCTCCCGAGGTGTAGCCGTGCCAGCCTTGCCGCTCATGCCGAAGAGGGAAGATTTCAGGTCCACGCCTCCGAGAGCCGCCTCTGCCCGAACACCTACCTCACCCTTGTGCCTGCAGTTAAAGGGGAGGAACCGAAACCTGGATGGGCTCAAGCATCTCCCACGGATCGCTTGATGACCGCAGCCGAGGCAGGTGAGGACCGGGAGCTCGGTGGAGAACCGGAGCCAGACCCGATGGCTGGAGGCTCATTGCCGCCTTTAGGTGTTTGCTTTGTCTCCCTGCTCTGCTCCGCGGACCCCAGACACGTGCTCTTGCCCGAGGCACGAACCGGAGCGAGTGACAACGTGGTCTTGGAGGAGTGACAGTCCAGCTCCAGGGTCCTTTTCAGGCTTGATTTCTCTTCCACTTCCCGCGTCGCTTCCTCCTTTCACGTCTCGGGTTTGAGAAAGCAGTTCAGCTCGGAGGGAGCTGCCTAACTTGTATCTGAATCTCTTTGCACAGAGGTGTGCAGCGTTGTTTGGGTTCTGCTGTGGGGAGAGGTGGCTGCTTCATTCCGTAGTCTCCATCACTCTGCTTGTCTTGGCTTTCCACACCCACTTTTAAGGAACAAAAGCACCATGTGCCCGCAGCTTCGCCCGCTGAGATACTAGGTTGCAGGTCAATGCCGCACCCGCACCTTATCGATTAGATGGCCTTGCGTCCTCCCTTGTTGGTAATGACCTTTGGATCTCATCCTCCAGGTTCTGGACAACTTCCTGAGAGTTAACCATTCTTGGAGTTTTGTGGCAATGGTTGTCTCGTTTCAGCGTCCTAGAAGACTTAGCTGTAGAAGTAGGAAGCATGGCTGACTGCAGCATTAGCCTCCAAGCCTACCCCGGGACAGGCTTTTGTTTCGCTCTTAAGGTTTTTTAAAACGGAAATATGTGGTTTTAGAGCGATAACGTGACGATAGCTGCTACACATGGGTAACTGCCAAATGCTTTGCACATATATTTTCATTCAGTCTTTTAAGGATCCCATGAAGGTTTTAGCTGGAAAATGTTAAGTTAGTGAGGTTGTGTAACTTACCCTAGTAACATTTTGCTTTGAGTAAACCTCTGAATCTTTACTAGAAAGTAGATCTGAATTCTATTGTCCTGCCATTATTATTCTTATTCCAATTTCTTCACTAACATTTTCAGTGGTTCAAAGTTTTATTTATCCGTTTAAGAAAGCACAGAGTGGTGTGTGTGTGTGTGTGTGTGTGTGTGTGTGACAAATGACAGTCATGGTCTCTGTGCATCTTCTGTGTGTGGCGTAGAATTAAATTTTTCACAACCTCAAATAGTCTTTCTTGCAGTATAGGCTATTTAAAAAAAAAGTCCTAAAACTGATGAATAGAAGGGTCATTATTGTGCAATCAAGCTTGCTTTTTTTAAGTTTTAAATCAATGTGATTTGTAGAGTGAGGGTATTAAATTGAACATTATGAAAGTATCATGAGGGTAATAAATTGAGCAATTAAAAGAATATGGAATCTAATATTAGACATATGCACGGTTCGTGCGGTCTTTCTGAAAATTTAAAATGTAACAAAACTTTGAGCTCTCATAGAAACAGGTATTTATGGAACATGAAGGAAAGGTTCGGCTATGTGTTTGGGGTGGTAGGTGCATGAGAATAGCTTGGGAAACATTCTTTGAAGTCTTCCAATTGTTTATTTCAAGGAGACTAGGAACTTCCTCTAAAATAGCCATGAATTCCAGATCAAAGAGCTGACTCAGCAGAAAGGTATATTCCAGGCAAACTAGCTGACACAGCGAAAAGATGTGTATTCCTTTTGAAAGGGAGGGGACTCGGTGCCAAAGCTGTATGGAGCTTGGTTTGTAGAATCAAAAATCTATTCTAGCTTACTTTTCCTAGCCCGAAGAAGCCAACATTTAACACTTTTTGTGTAGTGTCTTCCTAGTGGCTTGACTTAGCTCTCCTTTATAGCAATGTTTCCTCTGGAAAATGTTTTGGGGATCTCAGGAAAACTGGTTATGTATTTGCATTCTGATCGAACAACTGTTATTGGAGCTCCAGTTTCCTTTGTTTTTTGTTTGTTTGCTTGTTTATTTGTTTTGGTTTTTGGAGTGGAAATTTGCTCTTTTGTGGCGAACATTATTGGAACCTATGGGAATGATAGCTTGAAAGATTTCTGTAAGGGATCTCTAAATGCTGTGCGATACCGGTGACTCATCCAGGGTGTTATTTGAAAGGATGGAGCCAGTACCTGTGAACATATGAGAGCGAGAACTCTCATCCAGGGCAGTGGGGAGTCTAGTCTGGAGCAGTGCAGTAAGACTGGAGTGCTGTAACAAGGTCACCAAAGCAGCAGCAGGACAGGAACCCAGCCGGCATCCTTTGCCAGAAGGTATATCCTAACCTTGGCTGCTTATATGTATTTCTGTTTTTTGATTTAGTTTTGTTCTGTCAGTTAAATAAACTCAGAAACTCCTTATTCATAGCCATAGTTAGGCAGTTATAGAAACAGCTGCTGTTTACTGAATCCCTAACGTGGGCCAATTGTCCTGGCACCTGCATTCCCATGTAATCGCCAAAGCTTGTATGAGGTGTATAACCTCATTTCCTCAGGAGGCGAGAACTGGGCCAGGCACAGCAGAGCCAGTTCCAAGGGGGGGAGTTGAGTTTGCTTGCTGGAGTGGGGCAGCTCTCAGACTCCAGCGGTGTCAGCATCACCTCAGAGTTTAAATCACTGGAGTACTTGGGTCTCATCGGCATACTTCAAAAACTTATAAAACGAGGACAACATCCATAATCAAAGACAATTGTAAGAATGTTCATTCACAGCACAGTAATTGATCCCTAACATTATTTCACATTTAGACATACATTGACAATGATAGTGTCTTTGCTGTGCCATAGGGAAAACCGACCTTAATGCTGCTCAAGTTACCTGAGTAGGACTCATAGCCAACTGAATGGCTCAGACAAGTTTTGAACATGCCCAATTTTGCATTCATGGTTGAGCAACATGTTAGGAAGCCCCTGCATTAAAAAACTAAGTCTTTAGCATATAAAACATTTAGTAATTTCATTCCCTTGAGAATTTTTTTTTTTTTTTTTTTGGATTTTGTAATGCTGTATACAGCTGAGGTAGTTAAATAAGACCGTAGGTGAGCAAGGTCAAAAGTATGATAAAGGGAAAAAAAATCTTGGATATTGGTAAGTTTTGTGGAGGAGTATTTATGCTGAGATAAGCCAAGCACCATGAGGACAGAGATTCTATTTTGTCTGTTTCATATCATTTTTATTATAGAAGAAAACTTGATTTTCTGTAATAACGAACAGTGCACAGTCGTGGACGTGGTGAACATGTGTGCTGCCTCCTCTATGTGTCTGTTGTTTTACTCTCTTCTCCATTTGTATGGGGAAGCGGCTAGTACATGACTAAACTTGCCTGCTTGTTGGAACTGCTTGGGAAACTTCAAAACATACCCAAGTGCTACCCAAACACCCTTGCAGACCAGGCTGGCCTTGAACTCACAGAGATCCGCCCACCTCTGCCTCCCCAGTACTGGGATTAAAGGCACGTGCCACCACAGCCCAGCTCTACCCAAACATTCTAAGTGGTATGGAGTTTGTCCAGAATTTCAGGCACAAGTACATTTAATGTGTGTATGGATATTCAACCCTTACATGGGCTATGACAGGTAGAGCTTACTTATAAAAAAAGTAGGACCCAAGAGATCAAATACAATTCTAAAGGATAAGAGTCCAACCTAGGGATTTTGAATCCTAAGTCCATGCGTTTAAGCATTGATTGGTTCAGCTTTTTAATAATATCTCTCATATATTAAAATAGAATTACAGAAAAATAAATGGGAGCGTTACCCAGCCTTATATTCTATTGAGGGCTACTTGTTCAGCCCACCATTATAAGAAGGCCCTTTCCTGCCTAACCTGCTTCTTCTTCTACACCTGCTTTCTCAAGTGCAGTTCAGGAAATGATTTAACCCCTCAGTCCTCTGAATGCTCCAGTTACATCTCTAACAATGGTTTCTCCACATTTCCTTCGCTTCCCTGTTCTACTCCAATCTCACTGACTGGTTGTTGAACACGGGAAATACACCAAGCATACTTCTGCTTCAATATTTCATGTTTCTTCCCAGCATGATCTCAGCATATCATGCCAGCTGTGATCAGATGTCACGTTATAGGAGAAGACGTCCTAGCATGCGCTTGGTTGTTGGCTCATCTCTGTCTCTCTCCTGTGAATGTCTAAGCTTGGCTGTGGGTATAAGCTTACCGTTGTTTGGAGGACATGCATTCTTGTCCTCTCGGCAACACTAATAAGTCCCAGCTGAATTCCATAAGTGGTGTGTGTGCTGTAGGTGGGGGAATCACTTACTAATTCATATTATCTGGGGGAGAAAAGGTGCTACACACCTCACCTTATCCTCTGGATGATTTCTGCTTCCAATGTGCATTATTTGTTGAAAAGACTAGTAGGAAATACAAATCAGTATTTTTTTTTTTTGAGATTTGTATGTGTATTTTTATGTGTTTGGGTATTTGTCTGCATGTATGTCTGCACACCAGAAGAGGGCATCGGACCCCATGGGACTACAGTTGTGATCCGCCAGGTAGGTGTTTGGAATTGAGCTCGGACCTCTGGAAGAATACACTATGGAGCCATCTCTCCAACCCCATAAATCAGTAGTTTTACAACCAAAAATAGCAATCATATTTCTGTCACTGGTCATTAGATTCTTGACTGAGTTATTCAGAATTTTACATTGATGTGTTCTCATTTCACAAAGAATATTTAAATTAAAACAGCAAAAACAACACTATCTCTAAAATGAGATGGTTCTTGTTGTATCATTTATGTTACAGTACTTAAACTAGAGGTACGGTTGTTTCTGTTTAATGAAATGTGTCTATTAGAAGTGAATAGTATTTATTTAATAAATATGTTCAGTTCAACAAATAACCAGCAGTATTCTTAGATTTCCATTTTATATTAGTAAGTAACTTAATTTATAGCAGTTCCTATAGAAACGTTGTTTTATTAAGTATTCAGTATGTGTGAAGCACTATGTTACCTCAGTCTTCACAGTTACAGGCTGTTGGTATACTCTCATGTACACACACACACACACACACACACACACACACACAGAGGTGGAGAGGGAGAGGGGAGGAGAGAGGGAGAGAAAATGAGATTCAGAAACGCTAGCATAAGTTGTTAGTTGTTTAGTAACAGATTGGTAAAAAACATACCCTTTCTGTTACTAAAATATTTAGAGATGTTTAAGTGGAAAGAAGATAAAAAGCACACAGAGCTCCCACGGATGTATGCCATTTAGTAACAACAAAGCTGAGCCGAGATTGTCTATAGCTGGGCAGCTATAGAAGCTTGTGAGATTTTTCCTTATGAAACACCTTGTACTATTAAATCATGCATAAAAATAAGAACAAAAAGCTTTCTTAATAAATAATTTTTTCTTCGTTCAGTTTAGTCCTAAATGATTTTAACAATTTTATAAATTGTAACAATTTTATAAAGTCAAGACTTTGTAAAAGTAATCTGTAATATTTCATAGAAAGCCATTAGTTAAACTGAAATCAGACTTCTAGAAATAAGAATTTTGGAATGTACTTACTCTGTAAATCTATTTAGTATATTGATCAATATTTTTTAAATATTTGGTTAAGCAGGGTTTTTTTATATCAGTAGTCACCAAGTGAAATATTTGATACACAATTCCTTCTTGGCAGATAACTAATTTTAATATCACCAGTGTTCAGATACATGTAAACAGCTTTGTAAAGGATAGTTTGAAATAATATCATTAGCATACGGTAGTTAATTAGTGGGTTTTTATGGAGGGGTTTTCTTGGGAGTTTCATTGAATCATATGTAGTTTTTTGACAAATACATTTTATTAGAAGTCCATCAATTGTGCTAGATTTGCTTAAAAGTTTCAAACTATCAGTTTGAGAACTGTTGGCTGAAGTCTTGTTTGCTAATCATTATTACAGATTAGTTATGTTTACCACAGGACTCTTTTTAACTGAACCTTTACAGTTGATTTGTTGCCATCACTGATTGATGCTCAATTTTCAGTTAGTATCAAGCGTACATTACATGTTTTCTGTCATTGTCTACCTTTTTCAGATATTTCTGGATTGAGGATTTAACTTTTAACAAAATTTTGTATTATAATTTGCATTATATTCTCATTTGTCAGGTACTTTTTAGATTTGAATCGAGTGTAATCTTTGTTATATTGTGACATCTTATCCACTTCTAATGCATTTTACTAGAATTTAATCTCTATTACTTAATTTTGTGGCAGAAAATATATTTTCGTTTTGGTGGCCTTTGTCAAGTTATTGGTTCTGGTATCTTTTAAAATTATTTTTTTATGTGTTTCTAAAAGACACTCTTCAAATTAATTGTTTGCATTGCATTTTAGGTAAAAGGATTGCTGTTTCAACTCGGGGAAGCAGTAGCCTCATTGTCTTTGTATTTAAACTGTAGCAGCAACTTGGAGATCAACAATGAAGCCATGATATCTGAGAACAAAGGAGCATTTGCCAACTGAATGTCAGCACATTGCATGTGATGGTATAAAAACACTGCAGCAGACCTGGGTGTCAGCTAGCACAGCGAGAATGTTTTCTTCCAAAACTATTTACTTGAACAAGTTTTAACACAGATTCTTGAATTTTATGTACATCAAATGAAATAGAAAAATGAGCGAAGCCCCCAGATTCTTTGTTGGGCCTGAAGATGCAGAGATAAACCCTGGAAATTATCGTCGTTTCTTCCACCATGCAGATGAAGATGAGGAAGAGGACGATGAATCTGTGAGTCGTTTCTTTTGTGATAACCAGTACAGCACAGAACTTCACTAAGTGTAGTTCGGGTAAATGAATGCTACGGTTTTAAATTAAGACTGCCTTTCAACGTGCAAATTTGTTAAAATGTTTTCAGTTGAAAAAGTTTAAGTGATAATGGACAGACAGGCAATTAAAAAGTGTAGTAAGTATGTCTAGAGATAAGATCCTGAAGTAGTTTAATGACAGCCCAGTGCTGTAAGATACCAAGAAAGACCTTAACTAAGTTTGTGACGTTCACCAGGACTGCCTCCCAGGTCTGCTTGTGTGTGGGAGGTCATGGCCCTGCTGCACCTTAGAAGCGGAGCCTCTGTCACAGGCATTTCCCCCCTTGTTATGCTAGTCTAGTGCGTTTCTTATCTGTCCTTGTTCTAGATCACAGGCAAACATTGTTTTATTTTGGGAACTGATTTAAAATACAGACATGAAAGGCGTTTTCTTAAATTTCATGTTAAAAATAGAATCTTATTTTAAAAGAAAAACCTGTCACACTTGTTAAAAGCAGTGAGACCAGACGCAAACACTTCCTTAGTTTTTGTGGTTTTCACAGAGAAGTCACTGTGGGTGTGCCTTGCCTTGGAGAGCTCACCAGGAGGCACACTCTTACTGACTTTTATTGCCTCCCATTTCTGTTCCGTGATAGTCTGCCTAAGCAACTGTGGGCTGAACCTTGGGCTAAACCGTGAGATAAAGAAATCCTCCCTTAATGTTTTTGTCACTTACTGTATCATAGCAGTGAGAAATAACTGGCAGCTGTGACCTGTGAAATCTCCTTTAGGAAGATTATAATGAACCAGTTTGAAATTTTTGATAAGGACTAAAATGAATAGGGAAGCCTTAAGGCGGACAGTGAGAGAAAGCAGAGATAGTAGACCCCAAAGCAGTTGTTGTTGACAATCTGATTGGTTTATAATCAAATCCAATACTCATTTGAATTCCAATTTTCATGTTAGAAGAGGCAATGTAGAATTATTTTTTCTAGATTTAAAATTTTTATTGCAACATTAAGGAGAAAGTTTAATGAACTACCTTTGAGCAGTTTTGTGTAGTGTTATGAGATACATAAAGTCATGGAGAGAGAAGTGGTATCTGTCCATCTATCTATCTATCTATCTATCTATCTATCTATCTATCTATCTACCTATGTCCCTGAATGCAAGCAATATGCAGAGATAAGAATCAGGACTGAATATTAAGAAATTGTGTGAGCATGTGAGGTACTCAGTATGTTACTGTTTATGATGTGCATATTCAAGTTTGAACTTTGGTTTGGCAAAAAAAAAAAGTACAATGAATAACAAAACCATTAAGTAGGAATGCCAAGTCTGAATACTGGAGGGAGTGTCAAAAGGTCATTGACATCTTCTCTTTTAGCAGTGAGCCATTCTTTTAAGTTCAGAAAGCTATCTATGACCAACTAATGTCCCACAGCTCCGTCTACAAGAAGACTTAATACTGTGTAGCTCGGTAGTTAGAAATGCATTTGATTTTAGGTAGCCACATTCTTTATCTGACTCTTACTGGACCTTTTAATTGGAGTAAATAAATTTCCACTCTCATTTGCTTTCTTCTGCCTGAAGATAAATAAATGCTAGAAGGAGTTGAAAAAGGTATGTTTATTCGTGTTTTAAAGTTAATGGAAGCAGTAGCAATGTGCTGAAAATGTTTTATTTTTAAAAGTTTTTTCAGATCTTTCAAAAAAATTGTTTTAATTGTAAAGTGTTGTCACTGATAGGATTTTAATGTCTTCAGTGGTGAATATGTCAGTTTTATTGACTCCTATGGCTCATCTACTTCTGGGAGGAAATTAAGAGTGATGTTTTAGAATGCCTAGTAAGTCATCTCATTATTTTGTTTTGTTTCTCTTTTAGCCACCAGAAAGGCAGATTGTGGTTGGAATATGTTCCATGGCAAAGAAATCCAAATCCAAACCCATGAAGGAAATTTTGGAACGGATCTCTTTATTTAAATACATCACAGTAGTGGTTTTTGAAGAGGAAGTAATTTTGAACGAACCCGTGGAAAACTGGCCATTATGTGACTGTCTTATTTCTTTCCATTCTAAAGGTATTAAATGGTGGATAGGGACTTTCATCCTCTCTGATTGTAATAGTAATACATATTAGTGTAGAGTATTGGATAAAACAGAATGAAGCAAACTCACAGATAAGGGAAGTTAGCATTTTGATAGACTTCTTTCTAATCCTTTTCTTCTCTGTGTGTTTTATAAAAATTTGTGTCATAGTTATGTGTAACTTTACATTTAACTTTTCTTAGATTTTTATCAAATTTTCCCAGTTCACATTTTTTTTTGTGTCGTGTATTGTGTAAGTGTATAACATACTTATTATTTTATGTTTTATAAAAGGCAGTTATATACATAATGACATTTTTTAGGGGAGGTGGCACAATTCAGGTTGATAAATTTATAGATGCAAGCTTTTCTTGATATTGTAAGGAATATGATAATAATATGTGTTCTTAGGATTTCCACTGGACAAAGCAGTTGCCTATGCAAAACTCAGGAATCCATTTGTAATCAATGACTTGAATATGCAGTATCTCATACAAGATAGGTGAGTGGTGAAGTTCACTGAATTAAGGGAAACAGAAATCTACGCTTAGTAATCAGTGTATGCTGTACAGCATCAGATGTTTTCATATGCGTCCTTAAAGTAATACTCAGAAACAGATAATCATTAGCAAACTTTACAGTTGAGGAACCTGACAGTTGAAGAAATCAGTTCACTTACACAAAGTCAAGGGTAGTCTCCCAAGTAGCGGGACTGAGAATTGGATCACATCTGCTTGATTTCTAAAGCCTAGTAAACCCATCAAGACTCCAGTGTCCTGTCATGTGACTGACGATTGATTACATTGGAAGTCATTCATTGTAACTGATGATTTCCATGGTAAAGTGTACCTACTAGAAAAGTTCCTTACTGTATATCTTAGCATTTGTTGAGCATAGACTTCTAGTTGAAATGATAAAAGCTTATATATTTGTCTCTTCATTTAACTGGTGTTTTGTTTTGGTAGCTACATATAATTCTATTTTTCATTATCATTCTACTTTCTTCTATGTTAATATCGTGAGATTACTTATACATGGAAATACATATAAACTAATTTTGTGTGATGGTAGAATTACCTTTCTCTTAGCGTACTGTAGCATTTTTTATAGCATTAAGAAAAGAAGAGAAGGTTTTTAGTAATTAGGCTATAATCTGTCCTTGTGATAGAGTAGTCTTACTTGACTATATCTCTTCATGTATGTACATTCTTCTTTTAAAGTTTAGTCTTTTGATATGCTACCAAAGTTATTTTATATGAATTTTGGTGACTTTTGTTAGGGACACAGAAAAACAGAAGGTTGATATTTGTACCCCTTATGGTAATAAAGAGTAATATTTTACTTGTGTGCAAAGATAAATGTATTGTGAAATCGAGAACTAAACAATAAGGATGTTTTCTGTTTCTTTAGGAGAGACGTTTATAGCATTCTTCAAGCTGAAGGCATTTTACTTCCTCGGTATGCAATTCTGAACCGTGATCCAAATAACCCGAAAGGTCAGAGAACTCAGCAGGCTTCCTTTTGGTTCTTGACTTACTTTTTGTCACTTCCTTACAATTAGTAGAATAGTAGCCTACTTCTTTTTCTTAGAGAATTAAACAAATGAGCACTGTATCTGATCAACATGTGACATTGTGGGCTATCGTGGAGGTGCTCGCCTGTAGCACTGTATCTGATCAACATGTGACATTGTGGGCTGTCGTGGAGGTGCTCGCCTGTGGCACTGTATCTGATCAACATGTGACATTGTGGCTGTTGTGGCAGAACTCACATATAATACCAGGACTCAGAACACTGAAGAAGGTTGATAGGGAACTCAAGGTCATATTCAGCATGTATTTAGTTCAGGGCTTTATACTGTTAGACTACATCATAGAAAACAAAACCAAACGAGACACCATGAGCTAACTGGCTAACTCATAGTTTATGGTTTCCTATGTATAATGGTGTGCATATGATTTGAGGGCTGACCATTTGGCACTGGATAATCTTTCCCCGAGGTTCTGAGGGCTGAACCCAGGCCCTGTATATAATAGCCAGGCTTGTCATGTTGCTCCTGCTGCCGCACTGCCTCCCCAGCTCCAGGGATTGTGTCTACTGAGGCCTAGCATAGTTTTACTAGAAGCTTGAAAAGTAAATTTTATGTTTGCTCTTGTAAGGATGTTATCTAAGTGATAAAAGAGTTCCTGACCATCCTTGCTATTATGTTTTGTTTACAGAATGCAGTCTGATTGAAGGAGAAGATCATGTAGAAGTCAATGGGGAAGTTTTCCAAAAGCCATTTGTAGAAAAGCCCGTTAGTGCAGAAGACCACAATGTTTACATTTATTATCCCACATCTGCCGGCGGGGGAAGTCAAAGGCTCTTCAGAAAGGTAAGCCTTTGGAACTGTTGTGGGAATAATCTTCTTTCTTCTACATACTTTGCTAAAAAGTCATCAAGCTCTTAATAAAAGGTGAAATCTTGCACTGTCGTCATCTACAGGAAAATTCATAAAGCTGAGATAATGTTGTTAGAAAGTGTGCTGTCACTTCCTGTCCCTGTGGTAAAATGCCACAAGGAAAAGTAGCCTTTAGAAGGACGGGAGAGTTTATTTGAACTTGTGGCTCCAGAGAGATAAGAGGTTGCTGTGCCAGGGGAAGCCTAACTGCAAGCTGCAGGCATGGTAGCTACAGGAGCAGAGAGCCAAGAGCTCAGTCTTCAACAGCAAGCGTGAAGTAGAGGGCGCTAACTGGAAATGGCATGGAGCTTTTCCTCTCAGAGCTCACCCCCAGGGAGGCCCGTCCTCCTACAAGGCTGCAGCACTTAATCCACAAATGGTGACACCAATGTCCATACACCCGAGTCTGTGGAGGCATTTCCCATCCAACCACCACAGACAATGTAGTTACATAATGTGAACAGAATTCCTGCCTTCAGAATATGAAGTTACCTGATGTTTTCTCAATCTCCCACTTGCATTTCTATGACACTAGAAATTGAATGAAGATAACCCTTTGTTGGAAAAATTATATGGAAAAAATGCTATTTTATACAAAAAGTAATATATGTAATTTTTACACATATAAGTGTATGCTTGCTTGTTCCCATAATAAAATAAATGCAAATCAGTTCTGAAGTATAATGATATGTTACCTGTTAGAATAAGAAAGGTTTTCTTTTAAATAGGGTAATTGGGAAATAAGCCTTGCTGTTCTTACAGAGGACCCAGGTAGGTTCATGGCACTCCTGTGGCAGCTCACAACCATCTGCAACTCCAGTTGGAGGGGATTTGATGCTCTCCTCTAGTCTCTGTAAGCGCCGCATGCATTTGATGCACATATATACATGCAGGCAACACACCAGTACATATACAGTAAAAATAAATCTTAAGCAGAGTACAAGATGCAGTCTAAATACATATCCATTATAATGGCAAATACTGAAGAGTAAAAATAGCAAGTATAAACAAGACGAGGAGATTTAGACCAGCTAGAACTTTATTCTGTATTATCTGTGAGACTCAGATAATGTAGTTTCTACAAGGTTTTGACAGTATCTGTGTGCGTACAGATATGAACGCATATGAACCTCCTAAGGATTTCTTAGAAACATAGCTCTATGTGTGGCATGGTTGCATTGTAAGCAAGTTAAAGCAGCAGTGCTGTATCATGCAAGAAGCTCGGCAAACATCCTAGACATATGTGTATAACATGAAATGTTTACATAATAGACACTCTGTAGCAAAAAATGTACTCAATTCTCTCCCCCCACCTGTCTCTCTTCTCTCTTTTGCTCTCTCTTTCCCTCTCTCTTTCTCTTTCTTTCTCTCTCTTTCTCTGTCTCTCGTGTGTATGTCTGGCACATCTATGTGGAAGGGAGGCCAGAAGAGCACATCACATTCCCTGGAACTGGAGCTATAGGTGGTTGTCAGCAGCCTGATGTGATTGCTGGGAACTTGGATCCTCTGGAAGAGCAACCAATACTCAAACACTGAGGTTTTCTCTTCACCCCCAGAGACATAATTTGTTTATTATATTTTATGCTCTTTATGTTATATTTAAGTGAAAAAAATACACCAGAGAACATATACTGTGAAATATATATTAAGCATTGTTAAATCTTCATATATTAAAGTTATTTAATAATTAAGAATATCTACAATACATGGTTCGTAAAGGTTACATTTTAGATATATTATAAAAATGAGGATACTACTTTGACTCTTATGTTGATGGACATCTTTTCTCTCTAGATTGGCAGCAGAAGTAGTGTATATTCTCCAGAAAGCAATGTGCGAAAAACAGGGTCATATATATATGAAGAGTTTATGCCTACAGATGGTACTGATGTTAAGGTACGATTCCTTAGATTCTAATTTTGTATTTATGACAAGGCTGATTAAGGCATGGTGGGTTAAAGTGCAGATGCTCCTTGATTAATATTGAGTCATGTCCTGATAAACTTGGTGTAACTTTAAAACACTTTGTTAGCTGGGTATGGTAGTGTAACCTACAATCCCAACACTCAGATTTGAGGCAAAGAAGTCCCTGAATTTGACGTAAACCTTAGCTCCATATCCAGTTCCAATGCTAGAAGATTTAATAGTGAGAATCTTTTCTCAAAAAAAAAAAAAAAAGAAGAAGAAAATGGCTGTAAGTTGAAAATGCGTTTAATAAATCTAATCTCACAAATATCGTAGTTTAATTTTATGTTTCACTTGTAATTGCACACCTGGCAAAAGCTGCATTTAACTGCTGCTGTCCAGCTTCACTAGAGATACTATGTTGTCACCGAACCAAAAGGAAATCAAAATTCAAAGGAAATTTCAACTGGAAGTAAATCACTGTTGTGTCATCCTATGTCAAATTGGAAGTTCTCACGTTCAGTACCATAAGGCCACATAAATCATAGGGACCATATAAGTTTCAGCTCACAGTTTGAGCTCACCAGTATTTTAGAGACGGTAACTCTTTAGCCTCTACTTCTTTTTCCTTATTTTAATGTTACCGTTATTGATACTAGTGATGGAACCTAGGCCCTTATGTGAGATAGGCACGCATTCTAACCCTAAACTCTCCTTGGCCCAGACTTTCTATTCGGTTTTGTATGGTGGACATCATGGATAGTTAGAAACCCAAGAACTCCTTTTTAAAGAATAGCATTCTTTTTTTTTTTTTTAATTTTTATTTTTGAGACAGGGTTTCTCTGTAGCTTTTTGGTTCCTGTCCTAGAACTAGCTCTGTAGACCAGGCTGGCCTCGAACTCACAGAGATCCGCCTGCCTCTGCCTCCCGGTGAGTGCTGGGATTAAAGGCGTGTGCCACCACCGCCCGGCAAGAATAGCATTCTTAAGTGCTTAAAACATGAAGTACTGCAAAGACAAAAGATTTTAGTGAAACTCATGAAAGTGGGTAAAGCTGGAAGTACACATGATTCTTCCCCAGGCTTATGAGTCATACCATATCAGGCTGAGCATTCTAGTAGCTTTCACACACTGATGGATGCAGATCTATGCCAGTGATGGGCTCTCTGTACTGTGATATAAAAACGCCATTGCCCGTGGTAACCAGTGAAGCTTGCCCCTTCCCAGCCAGCCTTTCTCTGACTAGGCTGTTCTCTCTAAACTTACAAATCTGGGCTTGAACCAGATTTTTTTTTACTGGCAAGTTCACATTGATCACAGGATAACATCCCTGTTCGAAAGACTGCCATATGAACTGTTGCTTAACCTTTCTTCTAACAAACGGCATTTCTTAATTCCTGAGGCATCTCTGCAGCCCTTAACAAATGCTGTTTCTTACAGTACATACTACAGTCAAATTCCCTTCCTGTCCAAGAATACCTTGCGCTGGTTTTTTCCTCTGCCCTTTCTATTTATTACTTCTGTAGAAAATGCCTTTCCTTTGTCTACATTTAGATCAATTCCCCCCTTTAGAAATATCTTGTAATCTATTTTTCTATTCCCATTTAAGAATTATATCTTTCTGTAATTAGACATAGACAGTTTTATCGTCATAATGCTCACTTTAATAGTTTAGCACAGAGAATAAAGTCTCATGTTGTGTAAGTAATTATATATAACCCTTTCTAATGTATCGAAAGTCCTGGCATATAAAATAGAAAAGTGTATCTTTTAATAGTTGGAGTCTGAACTATTTTAAACAGGTATTTTTCTTTGAATTTATTATTTTCTAGTTATATATTTGACCAGCAATATATATTACATATATTTATGTTTTTGGAAGGTTTATACTGTGGGTCCAGACTATGCTCACGCTGAAGCCCGGAAATCTCCAGCTCTCGATGGCAAGGTAGAACGAGACAGTGAAGGGAAGGAAGTCAGGTACCCCGTCATCCTCAATGCACGGGAGAAGCTGATTGCGTGGAAAGTCTGCCTTGCTTTCAAGGTAAGATGCTATGCAAATTATACAGACCCTTGCATTCTAGGTTTATTCTGAACACTAGACATTATTGGACAAGAAGAAAAGTAAGCTGAGGAAGTAATTATATATGTGAGCTCATGTGTGTATGCAGGCATTTCTGTGGGTCTGACGTCATTTTCCTGTATGCGTTCTTTCCTTATTAGAGAAAACTAATAAACCTTATTCATTTAGTCAAAAATTAAAGTTATAGAATAACACCACTAACTAGTAGTGGTAGTACCTGACATATTTATTCAGTAGGTGATAAGTGCTTTCTACTTTCATAAAACTGATTAAAATACTATTTGAATAAAATCTATCTTCATTGTTTTATCATTAGCTCTCAGTCCTTTGACCTAATATATAGTAAAACATCTTATGAGAACAATATAAATACCTTTTAAAGAAATCTTTTTGCTTTTGTTTTACTTTTCCCTCTTCTACTATTAATTTTTTTATTCTAATTACTAGTATATAGTAAAAATTTAAGTGAAAGTAGTATGACCTACATTTAATAAGGAATGCATTTTATCTTTTTAAAGAAGTCCTATCTCAGATTCTTCACATAAGCTGATTATATTACTGGTTATTAATAAAAAGAACTACTTATGGGTAGTTATTTGACATCTTTTGTGTGAAGAATGTTAGTCTCTAAATAAGCTATAATCTGGTCTTAGAAACTGTTTTATTGTAGTAGAAATCCAAAGATTAATATTAGCCTATGTCTTTATGGTAAGGGAATAATCCCATGGAATACATAATGTGTGTTCAGAGTATTCAAGGTTAGATTATTTGTAACCTTGGTTTCTTTTTATATAAAAAAAACTTTATATGATATATTGTTAGGTACTTTAAAATATATAATGTTATTAAAGGACTAGAATGCTGAATCATAATAGTTCCAGTGAATCCTTGACATTTCTAACTTGTTTTAAATAGCAAACAGTTTGCGGCTTTGATTTGTTACGTGCTAATGGACAATCCTACGTCTGTGATGTCAATGGCTTCAGCTTTGTGAAAAATTCCATGAAGTACTATGATGATTGTGCAAAAATACTTGGGTAAGCGTTTACCTTTCTTCTGTTCACGTTTGTGTATCTGGTAAGCCATGGAAGTTTTTAGATCACTCTAGAGTAATATGCAGTATTCAGAAGATTCCCCCAAACTATGCCAGATCCTGGGTTGTGCGTTAGGTTGTGAGGACAGCTTAATGGATAATATGCTGCTAAAAATTTTACATCATACTTTGATAAAACACGGGATTAATAGATATTTTTTTTCATTTTTCCTATGTAATTGTATTTGAAATGTTTCTTTTACCAACTTAATGTTATAAAATAACACTCATGAAATAAAATACCCCAGTAATACAGAAAAAACTTGAAATTTACTTTATACATTTGTGTTACTTGCTGTTCTAATAAGGTAATCAAATAAATGGAAAAGAAAATATTATGTGTAGAAATACCATTTTTATATGTCATTTCAAAGAGATGTCAAAGCAATGTGTCATGCTAAATTCTAGTATGAACTATGCTAACTTAGAAAAGGACAATAAATTATGTGTATGTAGGAGAGTGAGAGAAGAGAAGGCAGAAGAAAAAGAAGGGAGAAAGAGGGAGAGAGTTTGTGTGTACTGTGCACATATGGCTGTGTTCATGAGAGTGCTTGCTCATGTGTGTTCCTGTGGTGGCCAAAGAGCAACCTTAGGTGTCGTTCTCAGTACTGTCTACTCTGTCTACTCTGTCTACTCTTCTTGAGATAGGTTGTCTCGGTCTCTCTCTGGCCTGGAACTCTCCTATGAGCTAGGGTTATTAGTTCTGGGCATCTGTGTCTCTGCCTTCCCAACACTGGGGTTACAGAAGTACACTACCATGCCCGACCTTTCTTATTGTACTGACCTGTGTGGTTCAAACTCAAGTTCTTATACTTGGAAGGTAAGCACATTACCAACTGAGAAATCTCTCAGCCCCTCAAATCAGTTATTAAAACATCTTTCCAACATAGTAGTGACTTGTTAGAAATTATCATATTTACAATAAGTTTGTCAGATATGTAAATGAGTAGAAAAATACTCTATTCACAGGGCTCTTGGTTCCATGCTCAGTACCTCACACACATAACAAAAAAATAACTTAATAAGTGTTTAACAGGTAGTTAATAAATGAAAAAATAGTTCTAATTAGGAATATAATTAAAGCAAGCCTCATCTTCAACTATATAAGTTAATCACTAATGCATAGTGCTTTATTAGCCTGTCCAATTTAGAGATGCCTATCTTAGGTTTCGTGATCAGGATTTGGTTTGGGGAAATTTTTATGTAATATAACCATTAGGTAGTTTGGCTTTAATCTTTATGTTTCTCCATCATGGCATAATTAAATTCCAATTCTGTCTTTGAAATAACTAATTTTTAATAATATTCTCTTGGTCTTAAAGCAATATTGTAATGCGGGAGCTTGCACCACAGTTTCACATCCCCTGGTCAATACCCTTAGAAGCTGAAGATATTCCCATTGTACCAACCACATCTGGAACTATGTAAGTTTCAAGTATGTATTTTTCATTCAGAAATTCCCTGGGTTTTCCACATTAGTCTGTCTTATTACAGTAAAAAGTAAATTTCTGAATGATTATTAGATTACTATGTGCATTTTCATATGACTCGGTTTGAAGGAGATGGGGGAATAGGTGAGTTTTTCCAAGGGTATACTAAGCTAAACCTCACAAGGTTACGTTAACATCCTGAGACATGATAGAGCAAGTACAGAGCCACTTAAAACCTGTATCCGTGCCTGGGTCTTTATGGAATCATACAGCTTTGTTTTTGTCTTGGTACGTCTTTGGGTAAATGAATCAAATTGATACGTATTTGATAGCCTTTGCTAGGGAAAAATCACTCGGTTTAATGTCAAGTGATTTGACTAAATGCTTCATTGTCACAAAGTTAGAGACTCATTAACTTGTTAAATATTCTGAAAAGTTCTAATTGGGAGGAAAATTGTATTTGATTATGCTTTGAGGTACCACTTTCAAATTTATTCTACATAGAATATTTTTTGACTATTAATATCTTTCAGGGATGTGTTCAGTGGTTCACACTTTGAGAATTGAAATGATAACTTTTCACTCTGGCATACCACTAAACACTATTCTAAGTTAAATTTTAAATAATTTTCTTCTTAGATGACAAGATATCGTAAATATATAAATACAGCAGCCAGCATATGAGTTGATTTTCCTTTGATTTAACGGAGTCTCTGCTGATAAGGCAGTGCTACGTGTCAGATATTGACTAAAGCTCAGGCTAGAATCCTTTGATTTTATTCCTCGCTATCTGTAAAGAAGGAGAAATACTGTGTATCTGAATAGCTCCTCTACTTTCTTCATTTCTTGTAGAACCTGCCTTTTCAAAATTAAGACAAAAGAAACCCTTAATGTCAGAGAGATGAGGACATGGGTATTTTTTGTCATTTTAGGATGGAACTTCGGTGTGTCATAGCTGTCATACGGCATGGAGATCGAACACCAAAACAAAAGATGAAAATGGAAGTGAGGCACCAAAAGTATGTCTTAAGAGAAATAACTTACGATTCATGTGTAATTTCGGATTTCTGTTGGTGTGAAGCTCTTTTGATTGACGCATCAGACAGAGCATTTCTACCTACTACTTTTTGATCATGAAAATATTTAAACCTCTGAATGCATACAAACCCATTTAAAGTAATTGTATGTGTTAGCGCCTACAATTTATTTGGGTGTATCTATAACTGTCAATCTAACCTGCCTTTCATTTGTCATCATAAATACTAGTTACTCTTAATTTGTTATTTTTTTTTTGTTTGTTTGTTTCTTTGTTTTTTTCTCTGTAGCTTTGGTACCTGTCCCGGACTAGCTCTTGTAGACCAGGCTGGCCTCGAACACACAGAGATCCACCTGCCTCTGCCTCCCTCTGCTGGGATTAAAGGTATGCGCCACCACCGCCCGGCTAGTTTGTTATTTTCTTGCTTTGTACTATGAGAAACATCAACATCTCAGCATTCTAAAACCAAGTGTCCATTTTCTTTGTTCACTGTTTGGTTTGGAGATTATAAAATATGAATACCTGAGCCATTAAATATGTATTGACACATTATGCACTGACAACAGAAAATATTTTGTATTTAATTGTATGCTGCTTCCATCTCACGATGCACAAGCCAACTCGTGAAAATAATATAGTGGGTGTTAGTTTGATGTGTCAGGTGTGTGCTAAGTTTTATTGGTAAAAGAGGAGCAGATGCCAAGTGTGCTGGGTTCCACTAGTTCATGTACTTGTGTTTCAGAGATAGAGACAGGAGATCATTTGAGCCAAGGAGGTAGGTGCCATCTGGGTAATATGTAACATGACACTGTGTCAGGGAGAAAAGGCAGAGGAAACTTGAGGTTGAGTGACAGAGGAAACACAGTGCTTACATGCATTGACTTTAAAGCTCCATTCCTGTGTCTGTTTTATTAGGCCTGTTGACTGTGGTGGTTGTAGGTGTGCACCACCATATCCAGCCTCACAGCAATATTAATGATTGCAAATGACTAACTTCTCTTTTTTTTGCAAGGTTTTTTGATCTTTTTGAAAAGTGTGATGGCTATAAGTCAGGGAAGTTAAAACTCAAGAAGCCAAAGCAATTACAGGCAAGTTTTGTTGTTGTTATTTGCTTTTGTGTATATTAAATTTAAATTTTTTATGGTGAAATTATATAAAAATTCAAACTCTTTATTAACATACATAGGAAGTCCTGGATATTGCACGGCAGCTTCTTATGGAGCTGGGACAAAACAATGACTCTGAAATTGAAGAAAACAAGTCAAAACTTGAACAACTTAAGACTGTGTTAGAGATGTGAGTACCTTTTGGCACACTTCAGTTTTCCTGTTAGGTTTATGGGATTGTCATTTGTCCTAGTCAGGGTTACTACAGCTGCAACAAAACACTATGACCAAAAGAAGCTTGGGGAGAAAAGGGTTTATATGGCTTACAGATCCTGAATCAGAGTCTATTGAGAGAAAACAAGCCAAGAACTCAAACCAGGCAGGAACCTAGAGGCAGGAGCTAGTGCAGAGGCCACAAGGGTGACTGCTCTCTGGCTTGCTCAGCCTGATTGCTTATAGAAGCCAGGACCACCAGCTCAGAGTTGTACCAGCCACAATGGCCCGGGACCTCCCCCATCAATCACCAATTAAGAATATGACCTGTAGGCTTGCTTACAGCCCAATCCTAGGGAGGCATTTTCTCAACTGAAGTTCCTTACCTTCAGAAGACTCTAGCTTGTGTCAAGTTGCTATAAAATAAAACTAGCCAGCACACCAGTTTTATTTCTTTCAGTGTGTTCTTTCAGTTCTTTATTGGTACAACTGGAGAAAACTGAAACTCTAATCTGAAAATATATTATATTGATTATTGCTGCTTTAGTTTTCTATTAACTTCGCTGAGGAGAAAGAAAGCAAATGTTGTACTTGGGCCTTCTGGAATACTTAGAATGAAGACCACTGCCTAACTGAATCCTAGATTCAGCCTTATTTAGGCACAACAGTTTGAACCATTCAATCAAAAATTGGTCAGTATTTCTGTTATGAATGTTACACGAATTTATGTACCTATATCCTTTATTTAATGATATTTAAATTGTACTTTATTTTAAAACATTTTAATTCTATTTTTGAGAATTCCTTTGTCTATATAATGTAATTTTATCATATATACTTCCCATTTCCCCTCCAGCTGCCCCCGTTCTCCACTAACACATCTCCCTCCCAAAATCGTGTTTTCATTAAATTCCATTAGTGTTGACTGTATATGCCAATGGGCCTGGGGCATCCGGGGGAGCATGGGAATCCTGCCCATGCCCATATTCTAAAAAAAGAATAATTCTCCCTCCTCAGAAGCCACCATCTACCATCTAGCCGCAGCTCCTCAGTGAGTGATGGCGGGGCCTGGAGTACACCTCCTCTACCTAAAGCCGAAAGCTTTTTTTTTTTTTTTTTTTTTGTAAGCTAGGGTATTTTTGAAGACGCAACCAAGGCAGTACAAGAGAATTAGTTTTTATCCATACATTTTTGTTTCTCTTGTGGAAGTCAATCACTACTTCATTAATATTTTACAATCCAATCGACATTTTCTTTTTCAGGTATGGTCATTTTTCTGGAATAAATCGTAAGGTCCAATTGACCTATCTCCCTCATGGCTGTCCTAAAACGTCCAGTGAGGAGGAAGGTATATCATTTTTAACGCCTATTGCAATTATATGTATGGAATGACTTACTCTGTGTTGCTAACTTGGGCTATTTCTTGCTCAGTAGCCTTTGGGATTTGTGTGCTGTGTAAAAAATAACTAAGATGAGTAATTTTGTTAACTATGCTTCTGTCCTTTAAATAAAGATATTTTTGGTTTATATTTGAAATTATAACTTAATTAGAACATTTCTCCCTTCCCTTTCTTCCCTTCAAACCATCTCAAATGCCCATTCCCCTATCCTTCAAATTCTTGGCCTCTTTTTTTTTTTTTTTATTAATTATAAACTGTTCAGGCCATATGATGTTACTTGTATGCATGTTTTTATGGCTAGCCATTTAGTTTCTCGGGAAGACCCTCTCCTCCCACTCCCAGCCTCACTTAGTTATTGGTCGATCTCTGTGTAGGGTTGAGGCCCTGGGCTTTTTCTCATCCAGTTTTGTGTGTTCCTTTGTGTCATCTCTCTTCAGCTTAGGTTGGGGCAGTCTTGTTTTTGAGACTTTATGGGCGTGGCTTCTGCTGTTACTGGAGACACAGTTTCCTAGGAAACTCTCTGAGCCTCTGGCTCTTAGAATCTTCCTGGCCCCTCTTCTACAATATTGCCTTTGGTGTGGGGGTGTTTTGTAGATGTATCCTTCGGGAGTGAGCTCCATAACTCTGCCTTTCAATTGGTTGTGGGTTTTTGTAGTGGCTTCCATCTGCTGCAAAGAAAAGTTTCCTTGATGGGGGTAAGGACTGCAGTTGTCTATAGGTTTAAGGACAGATGTTTATAGATTGCTCGTTTATGCTGGTGTGGTAAATTAGCGCTTGGAGATTCTCCTCCAATAACCATGATTTCATTAGCACTGAGTAGTTCCCAGTATTAGGCATGGTATTCCTCTTGTTGAGCTTGTTCTAAGTACAATTAGAGAGGTGTTGGTTACCACCAAGGTATGCATGCCACTACTACACCTTAGGGTTATTGTGCTATGCCAGTCATCGATGTGGATCGTAGGTGTCACAGTGTCATGAGACTGTTGGTTGCTTCCCTAATTTGGAGGCTTACATGGCCTTCTTGTACCATGAAAGCGAGTTCTTAAGGAAGAGTCTTTCAGGTCAGTTCCAGCCCAAGGGTTTCTATGCCCTGCATCTGAAGTGCATGGTGTCTTAAGCAATAAGGATTTATCGTCCACCTCTGAGAGTGACTGAAGACAATAGTATTAGGCTGTGCATTTGGGGAGTTCCCTGGAGAGCCTCTGCCAACGACTCAAAAGAGGGCTTCTCATGTCTGATATTGAGGGTTTTTAGGTGATCTTTGGCTCTTGGAGGGAGCATTGTCAGCCCAGATGAGAAAAGTTCATTAAAACTTTATATATATTTATCTATGTAAGAAATTACTTGCATTGTAGGCCTATTTTGAGGGTAGTGGTAAATAGTAGTATGATTGTGGCTTTTTCAGATAGCCTTTTCATTATTTATCCACTTCCCTCCCTTATCTATGTTTGCCTCCCTCCTGCATCTCTAAGGAGCGCCTCATTTTCCCATCAGGTCACTTGTGTTCTGATATTTCCCCTTTTCTTCCTCCAATCGCATTCTGTATTTATTTCCCTCCTCTTCCCTAAGAAGCCCTATCTTGTCCCATTTCCCCTACAAGTAATCTCATAAAAGTAGGCTTCAATTTTTTTCAATTTTAAGTAAGAAATATGTTTTATTATTTTGCAACTCCTCAGGGTTATTTCAGAGCGCCTTTTACTTACAACTAACTGAGTTAAATGTGCTGTAAAAATTGTGAGCAGAGCAGGGAGGGCGAGAGAATGGTTCTCTGCAGGACATGGAGACCTACTTCCTAACTGACTGAAGGAGACTTTAAAGCTCCTGGAAGAGCAAAGGGCATCCTGAAGGAAGCCGCAGTCCATACTGAGGCACACTTAGAGAAGAAAATGATTTGCATATGGGCCAAATTCCACTTAAAAAAACAGAGCCCAGAGTAAATATTAAGACTGAGATAAATGTTTAAACATTTGCTTGAATGAAACAGGGTGAACATTTGTTTTATCACTCTCTTCTTTTTAGATAACCGAAGAGAGGAGCCATCCTTACTTCTGGTTCTAAAATGGGGAGGAGAACTAACTCCAGCGGGCAGAGTTCAGGCTGAAGAGCTGGGAAGAGCCTTTAGGTGTATGTACCCTGGAGGTCAAGGTAAGTGCTGTAATTTGATTAAGGCTGGACCCTTGGCTTCTACCTTGTGGTCTCATTAAACATTTGCAGAACTACAACAAAGCAGGCATATAGCTTAAGTGATTTGAGGCCTTATTTTCAGGAGATTATGCAGGATTTCCGGGTTGTGGCTTACTCCGATTGCATAGCACCTACCGACATGACCTCAAAATCTATGCCTCTGATGAAGGGCGGGTCCAGATGACTGCGGCTGCTTTTGCAAAGGTAGAGACGGCTTTATACTTATTATAATTTTTATCAACTATTTCTTGGAGACTTCTACCAAGGCAGTATTTTAATTGCAATTAAAGCCATTACTGACAAAGATGAAGTATGATATTAGTAAAGTTAATATGTGATGAGTAGCTTATGCATGATGAGATATAGCATTTCATAAAATGACTGATGGCCTGTTACTTTACATATGTTTAAACCATTGACCTTTTTTAAATTTTTGTTTTGTACTTAGGGTCTGTTGGCTCTAGAAGGAGAGCTTACCCCCATTCTTGTTCAGATGGTGAAAAGTGCCAATATGAACGGCCTCTTGGACAGCGACAGCGACTCCTTGAGTAATTGTCAGCAGCGTGTGAAAGCACGGCTTCATGAAATACTTCAGAAGGACCGAGATTTTACAGCCGAGGACTATGAAAAGGTAGGTCCCAGCAGGCTCTTGGCTCACCTGGAGTTTGTGAAATTCATCTGTGCTCTTGGTGTTTCCACAGGTCATTAGTAATCTTTGCTTTAGAGTCGTCTGTTTGAGGCACCGGTATGTTTTTTGTGTAAAGAATGACATAATAAATATTTTAGGTTTCCTGAACGTGTTGACGTTACTTTTCCCGTTGCTATGATCAAATGTCCGAATACAAGCTATTTAAGGAGGAAAAGGTTTAATTGGTCCACAGTTCAAAGTTACAGCTCATCGTGGTAGAGATGATGAGCAGCTGGAGGTTGAGGCCGCTGAGCACACTGCATTCACAGTCAAGAGACAGGAATGAATGTTCACCCTCAGCTCCTTTCTGCCTTTCTTAGTTTTATCCTTAGACACTGTTAATTATAACACAAGAATGCTCCTGGTTACTGACTCTGTCCTGCAGCATTACTGAATGTGTACTGACCCTCCATCACACCCTTAGGATAAGTCTCACCTAAGAATGTCATAATGACATATAATCTTCCTCATGTGATGTTGTGCTTGGTTTGCCAGGTTTTACTGAGGAGTTTTATGTTCATTTATCAGGGATATAGATCTATAAATCCTTTCCTCCCTGCCTTGTTCTGCTTCCCTTTCCTTGCCCCTTCTTTCCTTCCTCCTTGTTGGGTCTTGATATCAGGTAAATGCTGATCTTGTGGAGGAATTTGGAATGTCTCTTTCCTTTTCAGTGTTTGTGGGATAATTTGAGATGAATTGGTGTCAGTTTTAAAATCTAGATAGAACTGAGCAGTAACAGTTTCTAGTGTTAAACATCTCTTACTTGGGAGATTTTTGTTCCTACTTGTATCTTTTTTTTACAGCTTAAATTGACACCCTTAATAGGTTATAATTTTTACTATTATACTATATTAAAAATTGTATTTTATGCAAATGATCACAGTTAAGAAGGTTTAGCTATTATTTAAAGTTTTATCACACACTGTCTTTTTTGCCATATTTCTCTGTTTAACATCTTTGCTCTCATAAATTCAAACAACAATCAGTAAAATAATAAAATGCGTTTTCTTTTTCTTAAAAGATATTTCACCTTTTGAATATGGCTTATGCACAGAAGATCTGTAGAAATTTTTCTGATCTTCTCTTATCTGAAATATTCAGAGTGAATACTGTACAAATAAAATCTGACTTCATTATGTCAATAATAAAGACACATTTGTAATATAACAGAACATTAAGTGCATCAGATCTCTACTGACCTTGCCAGTGTCTCTTCTGCTATGGCTCCTATCACTTCCATCATGACATTCTTAGCCTCTTCTGTGTGGCTGCCTTGGTGGCTGCTCTAGTTATACCAGCTACTCATTTGAGACCTGTTGTGTAGTTTCTGTGTGATACTCTTTGATGTTTGATTATGCCTCAGGAATCTCTAGGGACTTAGTGTTCTTTTTCCCTCTTACGGAATGACTCATACAACCAGAGAATCCCACTAGCCCAGCACACGTGTTCTGCACACCACCTTGACAGTGGCGCAGAGCTGCCAGTGCTCATTCCTCGTGAAGGTGTTATTCACTACTGTTTGCTTCAGGTTTCCTGTGTTTTTATGACTCCATTTTGATAGATGTTATGTATCTGAAGCTTATCCCACTCTGGGATTTATAGATTATATGCATGATTTTTCATAGTACTCCCTAGTGAACTTTTATATCTCCAAGTGTCTCCATTTCCATTGTGATTTTATTTATTTGATATTCTTTGTCTCTCTCTCTCTCTCTCTCTCTCTCTCTCTCTCTCTCTCTCTCTCTGTTGCTTTTGCTAGCTAAAGCCTGTCCAGCTTCTTTTAAAAATTTAAACTTATTTATTTTATTGTTTTTACATAAAAAAAGAGTGTTTTACCTGCATATGTTTGTGCACCACATGTGTGCCTGGTGCCTGCAGAGGCCAGAAGAGGGTGCTTGATGCCCTGGAACTGGGATTAGGGAATGTTGTAAAAGCTGCATGTGAATGTTAGAAATTGAACTTTGGTCTTCTGAAAGAGAAGCCAGTGCTCGTAACTGCTGAGCCAACTCCAGCCTATCTCAAGCTTTTTTGTTCATGTACTGTAAGATTTTGATGATTATAATAAGTTGATTTTGAGATAACTTTATCTTCTTTATTTTTATTTGTTCCTTCTATACATCTGAGTAAATCATCCTGGATTTCTTTAAATCTGTTTAACAAACACATTTTTCTTAGCCACCCAGTTAACTGACTGATCTGTAATCTGTTGCTTGGCTTGGTTTGCCTCTAATGCATCCTTTCTTTCTTGACTCCTACATACAGACTGTTTACCATACATTTACCTTTGTGAAACCGGGACTGCATTTTGAGCCTGGTGCTCTTAGTTCAGCAATATTGGATTTCTCCTCAGCATCTCTTTAGAATCAACAAATATTTCCAATACAGGTCTTTTAACATCAGGCTCAAGTTCTTCATCACTGGCCATTTTGTTTTGCTTTTATAATTCTTTTTGACTTTGTTGTCTTTTGGATGCTGTAACGAAAAAAAAAAAAAAAAGAATAAAAACAGCTTTTCTCCGTGGAGTTTTCACTTACTTTCAGCAGTTACATTGGTCAAAAAAAACAAAAACAAAAACAAAAACCTAGACTGCTGTAATCTAAACTGCAATTTCTCTTTGTATTTTTTGTATTTGTAGAAACCCACTACACTTGGCTAAATATCTTGCCAAGGTAAATGTTAAAAGTTGAATTTATAATCACTACTGATTATTGGCTTTCGTTGAATTGGAAAAAAAAAAAAACCTTTTTAACAAAGTCTAGTAGCATAGAGGTTAATAGTATGAGTTCTGCATGCAGCCTTTCTATGATTGAATCCTGTTCCTTCTTATGCTAGATACTTCATCTAAGCAAATTACTTCACCTCATTAACTCACAGGGGAAAGATGATGATGATTGTAAATGCCTAGTATTAGATGTAGGTATATGTCAAGTGGTTAGAACCATATTTGCACATAATAGCAATCATCAAATTCTCATCGAATCTCATCCTTTAATTTAGAGTACTTCTGATTTTTTCTGAAGGTAATTTAATTTTAGTTAAAGTTTAATATTGTTTCAGCATGAAATTCTGAAACTTTCACACCCCTTTTTTAACATACAGATCATATTACTATATGCAAAATCTCTTAGTGTATAGAATGTAATTATTTTCCCAGCTGTGGAAAGGTCTATATTTGTTCTCTTGGATAATGGTACATAACTATTTAGAAAACACTTATCTTATTCATTTGTAGCTTACTCCATCTGGAAGCATTTCTGTTATCAAGTCAATGCATTTAATTAAAAATCCAGTGAAAACCTGTGACAAAGTATATTCCTTGATTCAAAGTTTGACTTCTCAAATCAGACATCGTATGGAAGATCCCAAATCATCCGGTAAATATTTTTTCTTAGAATGTAAAACAGAAAGTACTGTCCTTTTTTGGTAAACATTTAAAATAAGGTGTAATATTATGATTCCAAGTCTCTTATTTCAGTTTTGGTTGTAGTATGAATGAGTGTATCTATCCAGCAAGGAATAATAGCTAGGTTATGGTCATTTTATCCATGATAGTAAGAGAAAGACAGTAAAATCCTTTTATTTGATTATTGAGTTGTTTAGCATTCCTAGATATTAAAGCAGAGAATAGGTAGCACAGAAAGAAGCAGAAAACTCTGTTACGAGGTTAGTTGGAAATTGTTGACATTCTAGATTTCTTGGTGATGAAAATGGTTCATTCATACGACTCTTAATATTTAAAACTATTGCATACAAATACAATTACCTATTCTGTTTAGTTATAGGAATTTAGAAAAGTAAAGTATTTAAATTTTAGAATAGAAAGCATATTAATTCAAAGAGTTTTGCTGTAATTCTTGGTATCAAAATCTGTAACATATGTAAAAGATTTCATAATTGAATCAGGCTCCTAATCCAAATGCTTAGACTAAGTACTTACCCAAGCCTGCAACAATCCAGTGTATGTGATATATGTGGGTAGCAGTACTTTCTAGCTCCTTATAAGGTCTTTTTCTTTATAAAGTTTTCTAATTATAGGGAACCAGTCATGGCGGCACATAGTTATCACAGCACTAGAGAAGCTGAACAAGAAGAATAAGGAATCCTAGGCCAGAGAAAGCTACAGAGAATACTAGTAAACTTTAAGATATGTTACTTATCAGATTTTTAATTTGGACATACTAAAAATTGTATGTTGTTTTAGATATTCAGCTGTACCATAGTGAGACTCTGGAACTTATGCTGCGAAGATGGTCCAAGCTGGAGAAAGACTTTAAAACAAAGAATGGAAGATATGATATTAGTAAAATCCCTGACATATATGACTGCATCAAATATGATGTTCAGCACAACGGTTCCTTGAAGTTAGAAAATACAATGGAACTATATAGACTGTCAAAGGCATTGGCAGACATTGTTATCCCTCAGGTAAGTCACTCTTAGGAGATAACTTTGTGCATTTAGCATTGGGAACTTCTTTCCATATCAATAAAACTGTCTGACTATATGTTAGTCATCAAAATTCTCATTATTGTTGCTATTATTCTCATTGACTGATTGGTATACGTAGAACCCAACAAACTAACTTTTTATTTGGAAACCTAGACTCTCATTTCTTTCACTGCCTTTTTACATATTTTACACTCCTATAACTAGAACTCTGATTTCTTACCAAGATTAGCAGTGTATGAAAATTTCATTATACCTTGCTAAATCAAATTTCAAACTATTTTTTTCTTGATTATTTTTATTCCAGCATTTTCCTTTAATTTGCTAATACATTTAATTTATGTCTATATACCTTTGTGTTTATATATTAAGCCATTATATTAAAATTTATTGACCGAATTTAGAAAACTTAGTGCACCATATGGTGGTGGCACATGTCTTTAATCCCAGCACTTGGGAGGCAGAAACAGGCAAATCTCAGTGAGTTTGAGGCTAGCCTAGTCTACAAGAGCTAGTTCCAGGACAGGCTCTAAAGCTACAGAGAAACCCTGTCTGTCTCGGGGAAAAAAAAAAAAAAAACAAAAACAGAGAGAGAGACACTAGCAGAAAGCAACTTGGGGAGGAAAGGTTTGTCACTTATCAGTCGCAGTCCTTTGAACAAAGTCAGAGCAGGAGCTTAAGTCGGGCAGAAACCTGGAGGCAGAAACTGGAGCCTAGACCATGGAGGAACACTGCTTATGGGCTTGCTGGTTTGCTTTCTTATATACCCCAGGACCACCTGCCAAGGGATGGCAGCACCCTTGATAGCTGTACTATTCTACATCAATCATCCATTATAATATGCCCTACAGGCCAGACTGTTGGAGGCATTTACTTACTCACTTGTAGTTCCCGCTCCTCAGACGTTTCCAACTGTTATCAAGTTGATCAAAAACAAAACAATCAGAAAGTGCAGCAAGTGACCTTTCTGTATTACTCTGTATTAAATAGACATTTTTGTTATTTATTACTGTCATGGATTTTCAAGATCTCTTATGTATGGTGGGGTTTGCCATCTGAATCATTGAGGATTTTTCGCTTAGTAGAAATGTCCCAGAATGGTCCCGTACAGAGGAGGTTGGATAGTTTTCCTCCATCTCCCACATTCCCCTACCTTTCTGCCTGGGTCCCCACTGTGCTCCTTCCTTTTGCCGTTTCCCCTCTTGCCTTCTTTACAAACCAGAGTTTTTAAAGTTTTATTTAATATTCATACATGCATTTTAAAAAAGTCTAATTTCCAATCATCTTCATCAATTTCCCCAATACCTCACCACTTTTCTATCCAGTTTCATATGCTCTCCTTTTAAAACCTTCCCACTGGTTCCGTTTAGCACTGCTCGTATGCACGTGGGTGTGGGGCCATCTACTGAAGCGCAAGTAGCTTCTCAGGACCCAAGTCCTGCAGTCTGACTCTCTCTTCCCCAGCAGTCACCAGTTACCAATAGCTCCTTAGACAGGGCTGGCTTAATGAGCCTCTCCCCAATCTGTGCTGGAGTTTTGACCTGCTATCTACGACAATTGAGCTCAGCTGAGGAGTATCGAGAGCTTTATTAATTGATGAATATCAAGATAAGAATTGTGAAGGGAGTTTAATATTGTGTCTATTTAGTAGAAAGATAATGCAAGGTTTTCTTCTATGGTCAGGTCATCCACAGGCTTTTTGGCCCAGTTGGAGAGTTGGAGAGCTTCATCTTGCACACACACAGCTTTAAAGGCAATCAAAGTGTTGTGTCTCCATGGCATTCATGCTATTGCTGCATCACGCTAGTCATTAATAGTAGACCAGATGTTCCATTTAGATTTCAGATCACTTTCTAATACCTGATTTTGAAGGATATCATTCATTAAACCTTGTTGCAATTAACTTGCTTTCTTAATATTTTACATTACATTAATTCTTTATAAATCTAATTAGCCCATAGTGGTTATGGATGACAAATGTTATTTATTATTTTATCTCAGCTTTGCTTACCACTAGTTTAAACCTGAGTAATACTAGACAAAGGCTTGTTTCTTTTGTTGTTGTTGTTGTTGTGTTGTTGTTACTGGTTTGTTTGGGTTTTTTTTGAGACTTTTTTTTTTTTTCAGATCATGTTGTGATCCTAGCTAGTTTGTAACTATATAGATCAGGCTGGCCCTGAACTCACAGATCCACCTCCCTCTGCCTCCCAGCTGCTGGAAATAAACACATACACTCCCATTTCAGGTTAGCCAGAGGCTTTTTTTTTTTTTTTTTTTTTTTTTTAGAAAAATATATTAGACTTTTTGAATGTTGATATTAGAATGATTTTAGTTTCACTTCTTTATTGGTAATTACTTATGTATTTGGTTAAAGCAAAACAAAAACCCTCTGACCTCAATTTATTTTTGACTTAAAATTGTTGTTGTATTTAAAACCTTATGATGAAACTTGGCTAGTCATAAAGCTTTTATTCGTCCATGCATACTTCCCTCTTCTTGTGGTAAACTGCTTTTTCAGTTCCACCATAAATTCTTGTAACTACACATGCTAGTGTGAAAAGAATATATTTGTAGTTGCAAAAAATGCAAGCTAAGAATTGTCTAATGTACTAAGAGGGTAAACGTAATACTTGTGTCTCACTAGAGTTCTTTACTTCAGGAATGCATTTGTTGATTTTTTTTTTCTAATTTAATTGTTTGTTTTTTGTTTTTTTTTTTCTTCCTGCTTAGGAGTATGGTATAACCAAAGCTGAAAAACTGGAGATTGCCAAAGGCTACTGCACTCCTTTAGTGAGAAAAATCCGGTCAGACCTTCAGAGGACACAAGACGACGACACTGTAAACAAGCTCCACCCTGTGTAAGAGACTGGACCAGTTGCTCAGACTATCTGCATCTGGTTTTGTGTCTTTCAAATCTAAAGTACTTACTGGTGCTTTTATACAGAAATCAAGAGTGTTTCACTTGATATCTTATGGAGATAGGATTACCTAGATAGTCCTGTTGATTACCTGTGATGGGGGAGCAGACTTAAGCATGCCATAGGCATATGATCTATTACCGACCTACGTCTCTGGGATAGTGTTTCTCTCTCGCGCGCTGACTGACCTCAGTGTAGCAATCTATCTAGCCTGTACCCATATACTGGTATTAGAGTCACCATATCCCATGCCCATCTCAACCAAGATTTTGTATAGTGCCAGTATGGAAAAGAACAAGGTGAAGGGTTTAGGAAGATGCTTTTCACCAATTATCTGTTTTAAATTGTGTGAACCCCATAGGCCATTATTATTTTTTTTATTAGCTATTGTTACTAGAGGAACTAAATTGATCTCTTTCCAGTGAACTTAAGTAATGCTCTTTTATGTTTTCTTTTGTTTTCGCTTTCTTTTTATTATTCTCAGAAGGTCTAGAGTGTTATTTTGTTCTGATTAGAAGTAACACTCAGTTGTGGTTTGAAGAATGATAGATTTATTTATTATGGGGTTTTGCTTCTGAGATGATTAATTTCCATAAAATCTGCTCTGACTTTAGGTATTCCAGAGGTGTTCTGTCTCCTGAGCGTCATGTCCGTACCAGGTTATATTTTACTAGTGAAAGCCATGTACATTCCTTACTATCCATACTTCGCTATGGTGCGTTGTGTGATGTAAGTATGGGCTATTTCAATCTAACTGACAAATACTGTTCTTGAGAGTTTATACTCAGATCATTAGCTAAATTTTTTTAACTGTTCATTATAATTTACTCTATTTTTGTGGTTTATCAACATTGCTTGAGGATATACGAGTCTGTACTAAGCATTTTACTGGGTTTGGGGGGATATAAACATGTTTACCTTCCTTCGGTAATGAATCATATGATAAATTAGACATGATCAATAACTCCTGCGAGGCTAATGAAAGCCACAGTCTTATGCCAGCCTCTTCTATGCTGCTGCTCCAACAGTGCACCTGCCAACTTACAGAGGACAGCTTTGTTCTCACTCACATCTTGAAAGGGTGCAGACCACCACAGTAAGGAAGATACAGATGAGTAGACTCATGGCTGTGATCCAGGCAGTGTGGAAACCGCTGGCTTATATCTCAGTGCACTGTTCGCATGTCTGCTGCCGTGAAGAAACAGAGACATTGGCTTTACATGGCTTGACTAGACCCTTTAGTCTCTGTACACAAAGAGGGCTTGGGCAATAGCTCAGTTGTACGGGCTTGTCTAGCATGTGCGAGACCCTAGGTTTACTAACTCCTTTCAGAAAGTAGCAAGAAATAGTAAAAGTGTCATCTTTGCCTACACATGTGGGTTGGTAGAGCCTTAATAAGGGCTAGACTGAGTGAGCAAGACCCTAACTTAGCTACAGAAGAAGGTGTATAGCCGGTGGTGGAAATGCCATGACTTTGAGAATAACAGCTGCATCTCTAACATGTCGAACATGTGTGAGGGATACAAAGAAGAACAGGAAGCTTGTTCTGCAGCCCAAGTATAGCCCGACCCAAGTAAGAGAGGAAGACGGTGGTTTGTGTTCTCAGAGGACCAGAAGGGTTTTAAGCAGAGGTCGGTGGCTGTTGCTGCTTTGTGGACAAAGGATAGACAAGGGAATCTGGGGAAAATGGTAAGGGCACTGTTAGAGATGATGCAGCTTGAGTAAGACCCTGCAGTTGGACTAGAGCTTGTTGGATAATTCACTATCTACAACCTTACTGTGATTGTAAGGGTTTATAAGGAAACTATTGAGTATTTTCACATCTTTGTAATGTTTGTTATAAATGGACAATGAAGGAACCTTTTCTGTGCTGCTCAGAGGGTTTATACATTGACATGCTGACTTTACACAGACCTTGTGCTTGGAGTTCTTTCTTCATTTCAGATAGAGTGCTCTGTCTTGAGTGTTCTCATTCTCTTATGATCCTTTTCAACTCTGATAGGTTATATGTGTAAAGATTGAATCTCTAACGTAAGATGGAGAGATGGTGATGGAGGTGATAAGATCAAATGATTGATGTATGTCTCCTCATGCTGATTATTTTAGAATCCCTTTAGGAGGTATTTTTTGTTAAGCGTATGCTGCATACTTGAACCATATATAATATGTTGGAGAGAGAAGTGATAATCTTGGACGATAATATTCTGTGTTAGGAGGCAGAACACTCTGCTAGGCGCTTTCAGACTTACAAGGTTAAAAAAGCTGTTCCTTACCCTCAGAATTCAGTAGCATATGTTATATTTCAAGAGGTTTTCTTTCTTTGTGTAAATTGTCTTGAAGAACTCACTCTGAAAGTTTGAACTATCTCAATATGTAATAAATTTTGCAAATAGTTTTTCTATTCCCCTGACACGTGTGGTGACATCAGCATTAAATAAGCTGTCACAGTGGGGATAAAGTGACCTTCATGTGAAAGGCTATAGAAACACTGACCCTAGACCTTTCGTTCAGGACTCAAAGGATGAGCAGTGGAAGCGAGCTATGGATTACTTAAACGTTGTCAATGAGCTCAACTACATGACGCAGATTGTCATCATGCTTTATGAGGACCCCAACAAGGTAATGGGCTCGTGATGTGTTCATGTGACCAGCGAGAGCAGACACTAGACGTTCCCCACTGAGCAAGTGTACCTTCATATGTTTCAGGATCTTTCCTCTGAGGAACGCTTTCATGTTGAATTACATTTTAGTCCCGGAGCCAAAGGCTGTGAAGAAGATAAGAATTTACCGTCTGGCTATGGGTATCGGCCAGCTTCCAGAGAGGTAATGAAGATGGGGCTCTCGGTGCACGGTTACCGCAGCTCTAGCCTTTCATGCACTGCTCTATAAATAATTTTCATATCAACTAGTAGGGGAAATTTTTCAGCTTTTAAGAATAATCGGCGGGACCTGGAGAGAAGGCTCAGCAGTTGAGTACTCCCTGTTCCTTCATAGACTGCAGGTACTACTCCCAGCACCTAGATGGTGGCTCATATGTCTATACCTCCACTTTCAGGCAGACGTGAGGCTCTTTCTGGCCTCTGTGGGCATCATGCACATGGCATGGTACTCAGAGATGCATGCAGGCAAAACAACCATACACAAAAATAAAAATAAATCATTCTTTAAAAATTTTAAATATATATGCAATCTGAGTAAATAACATGTTCATGTCTATTAGAAAATTTCAGAATTTTTTCTGATTTGGATTGTTTGGATTTTGAGCTTTTGTTTAGAATGGGTAAGTACATGTAGTTTTTTGTTATTTTGTTTGAGGACTACTTCATCTTGAACACAGTGCTGAGCACTTAGAGTGGATTCTTCTGTTTCCGCCTTACTGTGTTTGGGACTAGGTGCTTTCTGGAGCATGTTTTCAAAAACTGGCATGATTATGTTCTGATTTTTTTTTAATTATTAAATTTTGCTGTTTAGGAAACTACCGTGTGTAACTTAAAATTATTTATGAATATTTTAATTATTTGATCAATTTATTTGATGTACAATTTAGAGTTTCCATGTCTAATACATGTTAGGTTATATATATATATATATATATATATATACTTTGGTTTTCTGTAAAACTTCAAATTGAGGGTCTATAGTTGTCAATGATATTCTTGGATTATCTTTTTATTTTCTGTGAGACGTGTAATGATGTTTTTTATTTTTTATCAGTAATTCTTCATATCCATGCTTGTTTGTTTAATGAGCCTTGGAAAGTTCTGGCATCTTGATCTTTTCAGGAGCCAACAGTTTCCGAGCGGCTGTCTGCATCCGCGCGTCTTGAGCTTCACCTGCTGTTGTACTGTCTCCATCCTTCTGCTTCCATTTCCTTTGTCCTGTGTCCCACGCAAGTTGATCCAAAGTCAGACCATCTTTTTGAAGTTCTCTGTTTCTCATATTTCACATGAAGCTATAAATTTACTGTTAACTAAATTATCATGTTAGCTGCATTATGTGAACGTATTTTATTCACCAGTTTACTCTTTTCCTTGGTTTCTGGACTTGAGACATAAGATATAATTCCAACCATGTTGAAAGTATACTGGGCCTTTCCTAGGAGCCACTGGCTTAAAGGCAAGTTGTCAGAGAATGATTTGAGTGTTTTGTCTTTAATGTTTTTGGACCTGTCTTGTCCATACATTGATGGGGAAGTAATATCAAACAAGCAATTACATAGAAAAGTTAAGCCTGTACTTGACTTTCTTTGCTATAGTCACCTGACAGGATATCTTTTTGCTTCCTTCTAATGAAGAAATTGGCTGGGTAACTATTGAATAACTCTCTACCCACATGGTCGTATTTAATAAAAATAGGTGTTTAGTGCTAAACGAAGCCGATATATTCATAATTTACCATAACTGTAAGGTGTAGCCAGGGAGCACCAATAGCTAGCTATCAATCAAAAATAATCTGGTATACATATTATTGCCGTTTTCTCAAGTGTATATGTGTCTGTTTCTAATCATATTTTTACCATCTTCCTTATAAATTAGCTATTTTCTCATGATGAAAGGTCCCTTTTTATATCTAATGTTTTTGTTCTTGGTTTCTACGCCATTCTCAGGTTCCACATTTGAACCACATAATATAAAATCCTTTCAGTCACCATGTTCAGTTCTGTTTAGATGCGTGTAAGAGTCACTGACTAATTACATGAAGTGGCTCCTGCCATGTCAGTCCTTGTTAGGATTTGCTCAGTGACATAGCTGAGAATGGTTGCGTGATGTTTCTCTTGTATAATTTTTCAACTCATTTCTTTCAACCTGTCTGGATTCATATGTTTAAAATGTGTTTCTTATTAAATAGGATGTATTTTTGTTTTTTTATCTAGTCTCACAGTCTTTGTCTTTTAATTATAACATGTAATAAATAAAATATGATTTATTTGCAATTTATTATGGAATATTCAACCATCGTACTGTTTTTTTCTTTGTTCTATGTGTTTTATATTCCTTCCTTTCTCGCTGCCTTCTTTGAAATTTTCATACATGAGACATCTTTATTTTACACTATTATTTTTTAATGGTTAACATGAGGTTAATAACATGACTTAGTCGAATATGTAGTGTGTCTTGAGATACTTTAATTTTTTTAAATTCTCTATCTCGTTTTTTATATTCTGTTTGTTACATATTTTTTGAATCTACGACATACTCCACAGCCATTATTGTTTATATATAGTCACTATTTATTTACACTTAGAGTGTTAGTGCTTTAGAGTAGTAATTGTATCACAATAATGTTCAATTGTAATGTATATGTATATTTCCTTAGCATAGTACCTTTGTGTTGCAGCTTAACTTCCTAGGCAGATTGTGCTATATTAATTTTCTTTAATCTTTCCTGATACTTTTTTAAATTTGGTATTGTATTTTTTCCATATTTCTTTAATGACATTAATTTTTTTCTTTGATATGATATGTGTGATATGAAATCCAGGGACTTTTCTTGTTTTCCTGTGTAAATAACTACAAGAGCTAGTTCCAGGACAGGCTCCAAAACCGCAGAGAAACCCTGTCTCGAAAAACAAAAAAACAAAAACAAAAACAAAATCATATATTGAAGAATGTTTTCCAATTGTCTGCACTACCACTTCTGATATTCTGAACACATTCTTATTTTAGTGAGTTAATTTTTGAACTCTTAATTTACTATTATTCCTTTGACCTTTTTGTCTCTATCAGCATCAGTCTTGATTATTGGAGCTTAATGATCGTTTTTGGTGAAGTCCCCTGGCTTTTTTGTTCTTCTTGCTTTAAAACCTGTGTTTTGCTGAATGTCTATGACCTAGTTTCCTCTTTCTACTCCAGGTAGATACTGGTATAAGTTTTAACTTGTCTGTTTCCTATACTGTAAGATTCTTATAACCTGGGACTATGTCTCATTTATCAGAGTTCTTAGCACACTGTATTTACTGTAGAATTTAACTACAGGAATTTTTTAAATTTGTAGTCCATTTTTCATTGTCATTTGACTGTATTGTTTATCTGTTTGCTTGTTTGATGAACTTTGGATAAAGACTGGGTTTTCTATGGTTATAGTTATGATTTTAGGCTTAACTCTCCCACAGAACTTACTTGTCTCTCACAGTACCTGGCACACTAAGATGTCCTAAGAATTACATTAATATCAATTCACTTGAGGAAACACTTTTATGTTATAACTATTCTAGTTGGTTGTTAGATTTATCAGAAGCATTTTATTGGTGTTCAGAGTTTGTTTGGGAGGGTTAATGATGTCTTCTTACTCTGTGGACTCAAATTCTTGATTCCAGAGTTCTGGGATTACTGGGATGTACCATCGCACCTGACTCAGGAGAGTTGTTTTAATCTGAATTTTAAGTACTGTGTATTCTTTTCTCATAGAATGAAGGCAGAAGGTCTCTTAAACCTGATGATGATGAACCTCATACTTCTAAAAGAGATGAAGTCGATCGAGCTGTAATATTGTTTAAGCCCATGGTATCAGAGCCAATTCATATACACCGGAAGTCACCACTTCCAAGGTCTCGGAAGGTGCCTACAAATGAAGTGAGTACCCACGAAGAGTGCTTTGTTTAGAGGAAGCTAACTACATATTAATTAAAACTGGAAAGAAAATACAGCTTTAATTTTACTGCTAGGAACCCTGACAAATTTTTAATTATCAACATTATCTATCTTTTTCAAACAAATATTAACAAAAGAGAGAGATGCTATTAAAAACATACCGAATCGACCAGGCCTAGTAGCAGCTACCTATGGTCATAGCATTCTGGAGGTAAAGGCAGGAAGATCAGGAATTCAAAGTCACCCTTGACTTCTTAATGAAGCTGAGGCCAGTCTGGCTTACACTCTGCAGAACAAATGAGCAAAGGAAACCCGAGAGATCAGTGTTAAGACTAGAGTTTGTGTGGCTCTCCTGGCAGCGCTTACCGAAGCTGGGATTGAGGCTGATTAAGAGTTGAATTGGCTCATCCAGTTTTCTTCTGTCACTTTAGCTATTCTTCAGTAAATAACTTGATAAAAGCCTAATGTTTCAGTAATGTTTTTTGATAAAAGGAAGTAAGAATTCCCTGAGAAGCTTAAATGATACCTGATTCTAGTAATACTGTAGGTTTTATTAGCCTGGTGGCAGAAATATACATAGGAATTTGAAAGCTTGATGATATAGTGATGAAAAATTTTAATTTTCTATTAAGATCTATAATTAAGTAAAACCAATTATGTTCAGTTATGGAATAATATTTAAATAATATTTAAACAGCATAAAAGTAAAGTTGAGAGTTAGGATGAAGCTTAAATTAACTTTTACTATCAATAAGTATTTTGTGCTTTAAACTTTGAGTTACCTAGTTTGTCTACGATCTTCCTAGTATTGTTTGAGGCCAGTGCTTAATTTTTCTAAATCTCTTCATAGGAAGTAAAAAGTCAAGCTCCTAGGAGAAAGACCAATAACTCTTAAATTAGATACTTTCTGTTGGATGTTTATATGTCAAAAGACGTAGAATTATGTTTAACATTATCAAGCACTTGACTATAATATAAGGGACAAAAAAAATTGTGGTAATTTCCACTCACCCCATTTATAACAATAATATAAGTGTTCTGAATTTTTAAATAATTGACATTTATATGTTGGGGGAAACTCTTCATGAAGTTTATCATCATAACTTTATAAAGAAATTGTGCTAGTGTTTCTTTAATATGCTATTTAAACTTAATTATAAAAGATTAATTTAAAAAGAAGAGGGACATTAACTACTTCTGATCATTTGTTCTACTAAAATTCAATAAAAAACTGGAATTTATGAAACTTTGTCCAGATATCTTTAACCATAGAAAAAAAAAACACCCCAAAATAGAAATTACCTAAACTAATAGAACTTAAACCACCGTTTGTGTGAAGGCAGTGCTTTTGACACTAATGAACAAACAATTTTCGGTCAATCAAATTCTTTAAAATTTCACAATTATACCTTTTCCTCTGCCCTCCAGAAGATCTGTATATCACTAGAATAAGTCCTTCAATAGAACTACTGCTGTGGTTAGTTCTTAAAACTCAGCACACATTTTTAAAACATTTTCTTATGAATGTTTAAATAGTTACTTTGAAGAGATTACTTCTATGTTGTGCCAAACTCTTATTTTCGTAAGATAAATTATTCAATTAAAAACTTGGAGACTTTTTCCAGCCTCCTCTATCTCCCTGGATGTCAGAAGCTTGTTTTTCCAAAAGGCACACAGAGCTGGACAGTGTGCCGAATGAGGGAGTCGGCCGTAGGCTTGGTCTCCTGAGCTTCCCGGCTCTCCCAGAAAGGCTGGCCACAGAGCACAGACACTGGAACTTGAGATCTCTATCCATCTTACCCCTCTGAATTTTACACCTATGGCCGACTCATTTCCTTTTCTAAGTGACACATCGATTCATTTTACCCCTTGGTGCTTTAGATGGAAAAATCCAACTAAAATTAGCACAAAATCTTTTTAATATCTAATATCTAAAATAAATCAAAATACCTTTTATATTTAAATAATTTCCACTCAAAAGCAACACTGACTTTTTAGATTTCAGGGAGAAGAGCAGCTAGTAGACAATATAGCTTGCAATCTTTCCATGGTTGTTGGTGCTATTTGCTGATTCTAGAATTTCTTAGGGATTTAAATATTTGGCTCACAAACAAGTAATAATTTGGCTTTGAGGGGAAAAACTGATTAGCAAATGCAAATAAACTGTATTTTTTTTCTTCCTGATCATTTGGCTCTAATGTATCTAACTTTGCATGCTCTGCTTTTTTTTTCTTCTTTTTTTTTTTTCTTTTTTGCCCTTTTTCTTACTTCCAGGAAGAGAGCCCCCTGAGTGTGTCTAGCCCAGAGGGTACTGGTACCTGGCTGCATTATACCAGTGGTGTGGGTACTGGGCGTCGAAGACGCAGATCAGGGGAACAAATCACCTCTTCCCCTGTCTCCCCCAAATCATTGGCTTTCACATCCAGTATTTTTGGCTCATGGCAACAGGTTTTTAAACTTTATTTCATTAAACATTTTCCATTCCTGCATTCAGAGCAACAAACAGCTATTTCTGAGGACATCTAATCCCTTGCTTACATAGAGGAAATCCTTCTGTCTTAAATTTGAGTTCACTTAAAAGTACTTCCAATATGGGGCAACATTTGATGGAAGGAAACCACTTAGGTTGAGTGCATTTAGTGTTTTTACTGGCAAACTTTTAAATACACAGGAGTTTTAAAAATCCTAATTCTCCTGGATTTTTAACCATGCTAATAAAAAAATGATTTAGAAAAGAAAGAAATCTTTCTTTAACCATAGTTGTCCTGTAAACTTCAAGAAACAAAATCAATACAATTTGATGGTAAGAATATTTGATACCCCCTCATTATCACTTCATTCCATTTAGAAATTTTGTGATTGTGAAAATTTTAAAAACATCAAAAATTATGTGGCCTGGTCTTAATTAGCGGCAGATATCTGATATTGATTGGTCTCTATGACTCCCTTATCTGGAAGTACATAACTTGAAGTATACAGTGTGTTTCCCAAACACAACAGCAGGCATGTATGAATTTGTAAACGTGGTTCCCATGAAAGTAACGTCAGAAGGACTTTCTTTGATGACATTTGAAACTAAAACTCTGATTTTACAATGGAAGGTCTGCCGTCACATGACTTCTGATTATTTCAGCTATTTCCTCTTGGAAACGTAATGCATTGGATTATAGGAAAAGGGATTATGGTATCCACTAAGGCTGACTATTTAAAGGTTACTCTGATAAAGCCCATGCATGGATCAGAAATTGTATGGTGATTTCAACAGTGTCTGTCTGGCATCTCTCTGGTTTGTGGTTGTTTTCCTCTAAATACAGGAGCTGTTTAGCAGGGGCAGTGGGCTTCTCTTAAGAGACAGTGAAATTCCATCAGTCTGTGGATCGCTTCCCTTCATCTGTCGTGTTCCATTCTGAATGCTTGCTTCACACCACTTCACTGCAAGGACCTCATGAAACTGGACTCCCTTCAGAAGGGATCTTGCATGATCTTTCATGTTTTAAATATTTCTACTAATATTTATCATACAGCTTATTAACCTTTGTCTGCCTGGAACAGGCTGCATTTAAAATGGATTTTTACATTCATTTTGTTGGCATATTTCACTCTTTGTTTGCTCTACGCAGGTTGTTTCTGAAAATGCCAACTATCTTCGAACACCACGAACTCTTGTGGAACAGAAGCAGAGCCCTACTGTAGGTATGTGGTGCAAAGGGAGCTGTGCTCTGTACCGTCCTGAAACTCTCACTGTTAGGCACACGTGTAGGACTCTAGGGTGGGAAAATCATGACCAAATGCTATGCTTTAGTTTGTATCTAATGTGCACGAGTTCATAATTGTTGGATTATAGAACTCACAAGGAAGATACGATTTTCTTCCCACGAGAAGTTGCTGTCTAACCCTTTGAATGACTGCTCTGTGGTGACCAAGTGCCAGTGTTGGGTTGTTGTTTGTTTGTTTTTCCCATCCTTTCTTTTGAGGGAGGGATGTTATTGTAAGATTAGTTCTAGAGTCCCGCTTGTCCTTGAACGTATGGAAACCTGCTAGGATTATAGACACGAGACTTTTAATGCTTAGATTTATGAAGAAAAAACTTTATTTCAGAGATTGGTAGTCATAAGAGGCCTGGGCTTATAGGTCAGTGACCAAGCAGTTGCCCAGTATGTATGTGGTTCCTTCTTCTATACTTGGTACCATAAAACAAACCCGGTAGTCAGGTAAGGAGGAAAAGGTACCACTGTATTAAAAAAATAAGTAAATTTAATAATAAGAGATTTATTTATTTATTTATTTTGGAACTAGTCTCTCTATGTATTCCTGGCTGTCCTGGAACTTGATATTTACAGTAGGCTTGCCTCAAATTTATGGGAATCTACCTGTCTCTGTAGCTGGGATTAAAGACAGGCCCCACCCTACCCAGCTACAAATGTCAAACTAATAACATAATATAGCTGTTTTAAATGTGGCAGAGGAAAGACTGTCAGGCAGTGTCTCTTGCTAACCTGATGTTCACGTGAGTACTACCCAGAGCAGTGGTGGCACTAGCTTAAGGTCTGTGAATGGATGCTGCCATGAAAGCCCTTACTTTGTAGAAATAATATTCACTAACTTAAAATGAATTAAAAATGAATTTGGAACACATTCCAAAAGAAAGTGCAAAAGTATCAGCTGGTGATTACCAGTGAATATACCAAAAGATGATGGTTTCAGGTACAAATAAAAAAGAAAATAAAAAGATAAAGGAGCAAGTAAAGTAAAAAGACCTTTAAATACCCTCTCTGGGTGAGCTGGTTCTCATCAGGAGTAGCTCTTTGGAGACTATTAGAGCGAAGTTCCCGTACAGGCAGCCCTGCCCTTGGCTGAACTGTAAACATCCGCTTCCTCCAGAGTATTCAGAGCAGAACTGCCGAACTCCTCTCAGCCACTGACCTCATGCTCATTGCAGACAGAGGGGAGCAATGGCATATTATCTTCTGTACCTGCCTGTCTAAATACGCTTGACCCAAAACATAAATAGTTAACATAATGTGTTAAAATCTGTAGAATCTGAACTGTGTTGGTGCCTATAAACCTGAGCTCTTTCTTTAGTTTACTACCTCGACCTATCCTGAGCTTTTGGTCTTCCTGTGGTATCTTTATGTGATCATTCATTGCTCTCTTTCATTGACTGATCATATTATATATTTTACAGATATTATTTATACTTTTCTCAATGGTGAACATTTTTAAGTGGGAAGACTTGCTACAAATAAAGCATTGATTTATACTGGCTGTGTTTTATTTTTTGATGGCATTTTTTTTTTTTTGGAGGTCTTTATTAAAAGCTTACTATGGGGCTGGAGAGATGGCTCAGAGGTTAAGAACACTGCCTGCTCTACCAAAGGTCCTGAGTTCAATTCCCAACAACCACATGGTGGCTCACAACCATCTATAATGGGGTCTGGTGCCCTCTTCTGGCCTGCAGGCATAGACACAGACAGAATATTGTATACATAATAAATAAATAAATATTTTAAAAAAAAAGCTTACTATGTTAAGTCACTTACTTGTTAAGTGCCTGAAAAGGAATAACTTTTTTCTGTTTTCATTAATAAATATTCTTTTTTCATAAGAAAGTATGATAATTCTTAATTTAGGGGCATCAGGAAAAATGATCATTTTAAGGTATATGTTATAAAGTACCTAATGTGACTTAATTTTTGCTCAACTATATACACATAAATAATATATATGATATATTAAATTTCCTCTCACATATTTGCGATAAGACTCTATTCTGTTCTGAAATTAATTTTCGTGGTGGTATTTTTAGTACTTTTAGCATGTATATGTTTGATGATTTTGTTGGCTTATTTTTCAAAGAAGGCATTTTACCCAGTACTAAATTACTCCATTTGTGTTTGTGATGAATACTAGTGGCCTTTAGAAGCACTGAATTCAAATTGGTATCACTAGACTATTGCAAACATATTGCGAGTCTGTTCAAGGCACTGCCAAAGGCTGTCTGTGCATTGGTAAGAGCCATGTTGATTGCATGCTGCATGCATTCCCAATGTGAATGGAAGAACACCCGTTGTTGTATGTATCTTCTCTAACTCCCATCAGGGTCTCACTGTGCGGGCCTGTTTAGCACCTCAGTGCTCGGGGGTTCTTCAAGTGCACCTAACCTACAGGATTATGCTCGTACTCATCGTAAAAAGCTGACCTCTTCTGGCTGCATAGATGGTATGTGCACACACGCACACACAGATTTATACCTACACTCATGCACACACTCATGAGCAGTGTTTCTCCAAAGCAAGTCTAAGGCCACAGACTGCTGTGGAGCCCTAGCTACTTCTTCCCACACAACCCTCAGTGCTCTCTGGGGTCCACATCTGGGGTCTAGGTTCTGATAGTCAATAACAGATTTAGACTACATGCACAATAAATGGTCTGTTAAAATAGAAAATTTTATAACTTCATCATTATTTTAGCTGAATGAGAACCTAGATTATAAAGAACAAATTTCCTTTAACATTTAAACTTTTATCTATAATTAACACTCATTTTATTTATTAATATGAACAAACTATTTAGCATAGAATAGAATAGAATGTCTATTTGTGAGAGAAAATATATTGGCCATCATTTTATAAAAATAAATAGAACGGGCTATTTTTAAGTTCCCTGTTAATCTGACTTCAGTTTTAACATTCTGATATTCAGAATGTCTCTGAGACTCGTGAAAATTTGTCCCTTGTGATAGGAGGGATGTTTTCAGCTCTTGCAGGATCAGCACTGTTTAAAACGTTTGCTCTTATCTGTACAAATAGTAAAACATGGATTTACTGGAATTGCCAGGTCATCTTGCTTTTCTTTCTTTTGTGTATTTCATTAAACATTTTGCCTGTACCATCAAGCCAGTTACTGCTTCTAACCAGTCTTCGGCTTTCTCATTCTTCCCTCTGCATGTCACCCAGTTCTGACTTCCTCACGTGTTTGTGGTTCCCTCTGTTTTAAGTGTTCTTCTTTTGGCAGCTATGAACTTCAGGGACCTGTTTTTCTCTTTCTCAGACGCCACACGCGGGTCTGCTGTTAAAAGGTTTTCTATCTCATTTGCTCGACACCCAACCAATGGTACGTTTGCTTTTTATTTTAAAAGATACTCCCCGCTTCATCCCTTTTTAATTTTTTCTTTTATTTTAAAATGTGGGATACACAGTATCGTGTATTTATCCGTCTTTTATTTCAGTTGGCATACAATCCCAACTTACTTACCAAACCACTGTCTTCTTCTCTTTTCTGCTGTGATTTCCACAATAATTGAGCATCACTCATGAACTTGTCCAATGGCCACAGTAATGATGAGCCTTAATTCTGAATTAACACCTGGAAATTCTAATTTCTTAAGTGATCAGTTTATATAATTTTTAAAGATACAGTTACTATTCCTAAATTTCTTCTTAATTCTTAATATTTTTTTCTAATTATTTTTCTGATCACATTGTTTTATTGAGTTATTCAACAAAATCCAAAGCAACCCATGTCAAAGAGCCCAGTGAGACATGTCTCTGTAAAGGTCTTGGGAGCCAGCTGCCACGAGGGACACTGCAGCAGACGGCTGGCTCTCTGTCTGAACAGAACTCTATGAAGTGTGGACGGCTCCGGAGACGGTCCAGGATCAACCTGTCCTTGGGTGGCTATACCTATGGTTTACTGTTATCCAGTAGTCTTCGCGTTTTGGTGCCTTTGCTTTTTCTGAACATTTGGAAACTTCCTGGTCGAAAGAAAACTAAAGTTAAAAGAATCAGGTTCCATTATAGTAACGCTGGATAGGAGCGTGTCCGTGATTTCTGTTATGAATTGAGTTGTGATGTTTTAGGTTTTTGCTAAGAACTTGATGTCGATCCAGGCAGAATAGTTACTGATTGGTTGTGTTTTGGGAATGTTTTGTTTTGCTTGAGGTGGAGCCTGATATTGTACTCAGGCTAGCATAGAGCTCACTGTGTAGACCAGCTTGAATTCAACCTCGCAGTCCGTCATCTTGCGGCAACCCTCCCGAGAGCTTGGATTACAGACAAAAGACATCATACCTGGCTTTCTGTTTGCTTTCAAATCCCACATAGACTTTGCTTTCACTTGTAGTGAAGTTACTTTTATCCCTGGAACTTTGTTTTTTTTAAAACTGCAAATAAGTCTTTCAAAAACGGACTTTTATGAAGCCTAAGAATCGACACACAGTTATGATCTCCATTTGGAAGGTTTAACACTTCTACATAACAGCTGGCTAATACTTCTTTGACAAAGTTAAGAAGAACTCATCCTCAAGTGAAAGTTTAACCAAATAGCTTAATATGCTTTGCTTCAGTGTAGCTGTTTAAATGTTACTTTTTGGAGAAAAAAAAATCTGATTTGATAACAGTTGCAATTTCTAAAGGTAGCATATGCTTAGTAAGTCCTAGAAGAAAAGCATCTCACAGAAACCACTACAGGATCTATCATCTTTTGTATGAGTGCCTTTGTTTTCACAGCGAGCTCTGGGTTTTCTGGGAAAGTTCTATGTTTAACTAAAGGTAAAAGTAGTACTTAAATTTAATTGAAAATAAGAATAATTTTGTATTCCTTTGGTTTAGGCTTTTTCTTTTAAATGTGGCTTGTCTGCATTATGCAGCTTATTGCATAGATTCCTTTCAATTCTAGAAATATTCCTTTGGGGTTTTCGATATTTCTTCTTCTTTAATGCTATTCTGTCTTAATCTGTCCTGTGAATTGTCATGTGACGTTTTCACTTTTTATTTCCCATGACTTTCATGTTATTTCTGTCTATAACCTACATCCTACACTTCCCTCCCTCCATCTTTAGCTAAGGAACATGGTGCACAAGTGTCTTCTGGCAGTGTTAACCTTACTTTCTGGGCCTCTGTGCAGAATCCCTATCCCTCAGTGGGTGCTGCTCTGCTTCCTCTGTGCAATTTCTAGGCTCCAGTGGTATGTTTTCGTAGCTTCCAAACATGTCAGCAGGGTGGCTTTTGAGACTGCGGCACTAACCCTTTCATTGTACATTAAGAGCTGTTTGAGACGAATGGCAAGAGTGTAGTCTAGAGCAATTTGATCAGACGTCCTTTGCTGTTTTGAAATTCAGCGGGCAAATGAAAGGAGCTCTCACAAAAGACGGCTGAGCACCCTGAGAAAGGAGAAAAGCATATTGTCTAGAGAACTGCAAAGAAAGGATTTGTGCTTGTTTGCATGAACCACTTGTACTTAAGAAGAAAGGGAGTTGTAAAGCTTCGTTCCTCAGTGGGAACCGAGTGAGCTGCTTCAGCTGCTACTGTGCCATTTTATCGTTGCTTTTCTTTTGTCTAACATTACATGAAATGGTCTGTCATGCTTTGGTTTGCACCTGGAAATCTAGCATTAATTTTATTAATCCTTTGGTTATTTTCATAACAATATTCAATTCCCTTTTTAAAATGTTCCCCGTTCCAACTGAGAATTCCAGCAATTCTTGAGTTCCTCCCAAATTGTAAAGAAATCCAATAGCATACAATCGCATAAATGATCATATGTCTATGGAGAAGAGCCTAGTTTGCAGTCTGAGTTTAGATGACTTATTTTTTAACTAATAATAATCTATTTTTATGTAAATTTGAGTGTTGGGGATATTCTTTGAGAAGACTTAATTTGAATTTTGGGAAGCACTGGTTATTTTTAAAGTATATGGCAGTAGCTTTTAAAGCCATTCAGTTAAATAAAGTTTAAATAGATAATTTTATTATTAAATTGAGGAACTAGTTTTTTTGTTTTAGGAAAGTAATTTGTGTGTATAAGTGCTTTTGTGTTATTGATTATATTAACATATTGTTGCATGATTCATCATGAAAATCTTGTATACCTGTGCAATGGTTAAACATGAATATATTTGCAGTTTATTTGCTTTTTACTTGGTCTAACTTTGCTCAACCAGGGATTTCAAAAAATGAAATTATTGCCGTTCAGTAAAGGATTGTTTAAGAATTTTAAGACCAGCCTGATTGAGGAAGTGTTGCCCAAGGACCACATTAGGGTGTTAATGGCCTTAGAGAAAAATTACAATTTGTGCTTCACAATTAGCTACCTAATTAACTCCTAAAATTTGTGTCTGAATTTCCCTTCTCTATTATTTAATTGTTGAAGTACATATTATCAAGGTACTGTAACATCTTGGTCTAAGGGAAATACAGCATCAGCTTGTTCATCTGTTAAATAGATCTGACATTGAAAGATGAAAAAGTGAACATTTATCTCCCCTACATCCCAGGTTTTCTCCTTCCTGTACTTAGGTTTTTGTGACATTGGAGCATTGTGTGCATGCTGTACTGTCTGATGACATTTAAAGTGATCATGGTTGTATCTTGTTTTGGTTCCATGTTGCATAGCATCTGGTGTCATGACTTGAAAAATCTTGTGTGTTTGCATGTAAAAAACCTGAACTTTCCAGTCCTAAGTAAGTTGCCTTGCTTTCTAATGATTGAGTTTTGAAATAGCCAACCTTACTGTTCCATTGTTTGTTTCTTCTCTTTTAGGCTTTGAGCTGTATTCCATGGTACCGTCTATCTGTCCTCTGGAGACTCTTCACAATGCCCTGTTTTTAAAGCAAGTGGATGACTTTTTGGCTTCCATTGCTTCTCCATCAACTGAAGTTCTACGCAAGGTCCCTGAAATATGTATGGAATTTACCTTTGCTATATTTTATTATTGGACAATAGATATTACCTACATATAACCCAAATTTTAGCAATGCAAATTCAATAATAATTGTGATACAATTTTAAGAGAGACATAGGTAAAGGAATAATATTAGTAATTCCTTTGTATTACACATGGGTAGTAGACTGTTTTTCTTGATTCTATACCCAAATCTTTTTTCTCACAAAAAGTAAACAATATCATAGAATTAGCACCTTTTTAACTTTTTTGACTATACTTGCTGGAAAGCTCACATTCTTTTTTGTAATTTACAGAATGGTTCACATGAACTCACACTTGCCCATCCCTCACCGTATTTGCTAAATAGTTGAGACATTTAATTGTAACTGTTGTTTTGTTTCATTTTTTGAGACAGGGTTTCTTTCCCTAATTCACAGTGATCCTCCTTGCTCTGCTTCCCAGAACCTGAGATTATAAATGTTGTGCCACCACGTTCAGCTTTAGAAAGGTGTTTTATCAAAGATATCAAATTAGAACAAAAGGCTTTTAAACTGTATTTCTTAAAAAAAAAATAAAAAAAAAAGTCTGAGCCAGGCCACGGTGGCACACACCTTTAGTCCCAACACTTGGGAGGCAGAGGGAGACCATCTCTGTGAGTTCGAGACCAGCCTGGTCTATAAGAGCTAGTTCCAGGGTAGGCACCAAAGTTACAGAGAAATCCTGCCTAAAAAATAAAAAAAAAAGTGTGAAGAATGCATTCATGTGGATTAAGAGAGTTCCTCGCTATGTAAGTTTGGAATTGACTTTGTTCTCCCTGAACCTAGAGATACATTGATGTGTAAAAGGTTGAAATTTTATAAACAACCCAGGTTTTCTGCAGCATTTTTGTTATTAGGACAATTTTTTTCTTTCTTTTTTGCAAAGATTAAACATCAGGTGGCACTTGCCATTTTTAGCTCAGCGCATCCCTCAGAATGTTGAAATTTCCAGTTTGGAAAGCATTAATTTGAGGAGAGAACTATTCTAGTTACATCTTAGAAAACCACAAACTTTCGTTGCATATTATCCTCTTTTCTAATACGCTGTAAATATTTTTTTGCCTGAGCATAAAATGATGGACATTGAAGTTCTTAGAATTAATAGCACTTTCCAGTCTTAATGTCTCTCCCCTTTCCTGGACTATCACATTGTATATTTGAGGAGTACTGTTCATAGTTTAATCTGTCCTAATGATGTTCCTCCATCCTTCAAAGTGGTTATACTCTTTGCCATTTCTTCTGCTTCCGGTAGTATAGGCCAGCTGTCAGTAGTGATAATGAGGATGTTTCTAAAGTCTTTCACTTTGGAGCTGCCTTTGGAAAGCAGACTTTAATTTCTGATCTTCTATATGAATTGTCCAATCCTAAGCATCCATAAACTCCAAATGAAGTAAATTATAAATAAGAATGAGTCAGGAAAATAAAGATAGTCTCATTTTTGTTATCTACAATTTAATAAAATGCACAGTGCTGTTCCCTGTAAAATGAGACTGCACGCTGGTTTCCTGGCCACCCAGACCAGAATTATCACACAGAAATTATATTAATTACCGCACTGTTTGGCTAACAGCTGAAGAGTATTTCTAGCTAGCCCTTACATTTTAAATTAATCCATTTTTATTAATCTATCTATCGCCACAAGGCTATGACCTACAAGTAAGGTTCCAGCATCTTTTTCCTTAGGCAGCTATATGACATCTACCTGAGTCCGCTTCTTTCTCCCTGCATTCAGTTTAGTTTTTTTGCCTAGGTCTATTCTGCTCTGCTATAGGCCAAATATATAGAAATATATATATAGAAGCAGCTTCTATATTAATCAGTGGTAATAAAACATATTCATAGCATACAGAGGGGAATTTCATTTATCTCCCCTTTTCTGTCTAAATCAAGCAAGAATTACAGTTACAGTATTTCTTTGTGACTCTAAAATTTTATATCTAATTTATCTTTTATCATGACTAAAGTTATAGTTAAAACTATAACTATCTGTCTTCAATTCCATCAAAGACCCGAGAATAGATAATCCAAATAGGCTCTATTATTGTGTACTGTTTCCCCCCTAAACTTCATGTTTCAATGCTCCCCTGGGCTGAGGTTTTCAACTCTTCAGTTATAGAATATAGAATGAGTTTCATAAGTGAAAAGGTCTTCCGGCATCTATTGATGCTATTTGATTTTAGAAAGCTTGCAGTTCATGACTTGGAAGTCAAACAGGAATGATGTCTCTTTGTTCTTAGGAAAAATGTAATGTAATAGCTAGAGAGATAATCCTAAGATTGATTCCATAGTACTCTTATTTTGTGATGACTTCATTTTTTTATAGTTAGTGAATCCAGTTCATTAGAGTAAATTATTATGACATTAGTAAGGTGATTTTAGATTCCTGTCCTGTTTGTTCTGATGAGCTCTTCTCTGTATCATGAGATTTTACTCAAGACTTTCAGATTTTTTTAAAATTTCATGTTGTTGCCGGGCGATGGTGGCGCACGCCTTTAATCCCAGTGCTCGGGAGGCAGAGGCAGGCGGATCTCTGTGAGTTCGAGACCAGCCTGGTCTACAAGAGCTAGTTCCAGGACAGGCTCCAAAGCCACAGAGAAACCCTGTCTCGAAAAAAACCAAAAAAAAAAAAAAAAAAAAAAAAATTCATGTTGTTAGCTATTAAGAGAACTGGATGAAAAGGTGTGTCACATAATGTAGTCCAAAGGACTGGATAGACATCATGGGGGGGGGGGGGCAGTGTAGATCATTGGGCCATAACCGAGATTCCCAAGGACCATTGAAAATCCATGACTAAGAAGGAAACTGAATGTTTAGAGCACCTTATTTTCTGTGACTTTTCATCCAGCAGAACTGCTTTGATACATTTTATTTTTAACATGGTCTTTGGGGAAAGTTTCCTGTCAAAGGAAAAACCCTAGTAGATATTGTTAAGGACAATCAACTAGTCAGTTGTTAAACAGTACTAAACCCGAACTCTGCTAAAGCCTTTGTTACACCCCACCCCAATTCTTTTGGATTACTAAATAAAATGTGCCAGTTATGAAATAATAATCTGAATCTCATATTTTATAGACCAGTTACAGAATTTATACTTAGTATGAATACTGTGAGTTCGTTGTTTATGTTTCATTCTCAGTAAGCTCAGGACTGTAATGATTCTGTGGTGTTTATAGCAAAGAATAAATTGGTAATCTAGTTTGTCTGGAGTCTTTTCTTCATTGAGAACAAAATCCAAACGTTGTGATTGAAGACGACTGACAGCAGTATGTTACCAGAGCTTAGAAACTCCTGCAAGTGAGCTCCCTGTGCTGCCTGCGCGCTGTCTCATCTCTGCGCGTAGGACTTCATAGCCAAAGTTACCCCCTTACCTGCTCCTGCTGTCTCATCTCTGCCCGTAGGACTTCACAGCCCACAGTTACCTCCTTACCTGCTCCTGCTGCACCGTTCTGTGCCCCCATGTTGAACAGAAAGCGGGGCTGTGGATAAATTCTCCTCCCTTCATGGAAGATAACTCTCATCTGTGTAAAAAGGAAGAGAACCTGAATTATTTAACTGCTTACCATACAGTTACCTGTTTAATAACTATGATATGTCAGTAGATGAAAATGCTCATATATATATAATCCCAAGTCTGCACTTATCATTAGGATTTTTTCTTAAAAATTGCTGTTTGTTACAGGCAATAAAACTAAGCCATGAATCCCTGCCATTTTTTAAGTGCCTCTTAGAGCAGGATGCAAGTAGCATGTTTCTCTGTGGATTTGGGGTGTGGGGGTTCTTCGCTGTATACTGTTGAAATATGTATTTGCAGTATAAACATTTATTTGAGTTAAGGCTCTGAGAAAACTGCCTTTTTATTAGAAAGCTGACTTGGCTGAATTGACTGGAAACCTTGTCTTTTCCATTATATACCTTTATTTATTACTTATTGGACATATTTTTACCCACTAAACCATATTATTAGAATTTTTGTAGTTGGGTTTTGTGGCACAGGCCTGTAATCCTACCCTCTCAGGAGACTCTGGCAGGAGGATTACAATTTCAAGGTCAGCCTGGGCAGCAGAGTGAGTAGAGAGTCAGCCTGACTGAGCGTCTTTGGCTATCTCAAAATAAAAAGTAGAAGGCTAGGGATATATGGCTTAGTGTTATAGTACTTCCGGAGCGTGTATGAAGCTCTGGGTTCAACTTCCAAGATTGTAAAAATGAGAGTAAAAAGTGGTTTTGTAGTGTTACTATATTTTGTTTATTTCTTTTCAGCTTCTATGGCCTCACGTTCCAGCCCAGGAATAAGAAGAAAAGTTTCATTAAATACGTATACACCTGCAAAGATCCTCCCAACGCCACCGGCTACCTTAAAGAGCACTAAAGCAAGCAGCAAAGCAGGTTAGAGATGCCCTTGAACTCTGGATTCCACACAGCAGTAACAGTGGCGGCAGTACCTTTTCCTGACGCTGTAAAAATCATAGCGTTTCCTACTGCCTTCCCTGTAGTGATGCCGAATTCAAAATCTAATGCACATGTCATTTATATGTGTTTTTATCTATGTAATCTTCCTTTCCTCTTTTACTTCCGTGTTTTCCTCCAGTATCTGTTGGGCCTAAGGCATCATCATTTTATGTTTAAAAAACAAAATGTTACCTGGTGCTTTTTATCTTCCATTTGTAGTCTGGTGATGTGACGCCCACATTGAAGGCTTTTGCCAGCATTTTTGTTTTAAGTACTTGCTAATGTGATTGTGTGCTGATCCTTCTACCATGATTGCCAATGACATTCTCCATCTTCTTATTTTTCTCTGCTCGCTAACTCTGCTTCTCTGGTCTGATGATCTTTCTCCCTATTCCCTATCCCAGATGGGTACTGCAAACCTGTTCATTCTGTGGTTTCACATTAAAAACACATGGCAGAGATGTTGAGATTATTTTCAAGTTTGTAATATTTTTAGATTTTCTTTTTAGTATGAACTTATGGTTTGGAGTGAGACGGATATACTTGTTAGTTCTGTGACCTGCCTGACACTAATCCTTAGTCTCCACTAAGAAAATCTGGATAATGATTCCTTTATGGAATTATCAGAGGTGAATACACACGTGTGAAGTACTTGGCTACATTTTAAACATTCATCGAAAGGTAGTTTCTTTTATTGCCGCTTTCCTATAGCTAACCTCCATTTCTGCCAGATGAACAGATCCCCTGGTACTCTTGCCCTGTGAATCAGTTGGGGTTTTAAATAGATTTGAATCTTCTGCAGTCAGATAAGGGCCACAAAGCTCATGTCCAATACTACACAGTTGTCGTCAATATAATTTTGATGTATTTAATATACAATACAAAACTGACATTTGTATAGTTTCTTTTACTAAGAAATTAGTACTGTTTTTATGTCCATGGCAAAAAAAAAAAAAAAAAAAAACCCAGCAGAGGAGGAGGTGTGATTGGTGTCTTGGTGTCAGTCAGCCTAGCCAGTAATCAGGGGACCAAAAGGTTCAGTTGCTCTTGGGACTACAAAACATGTTGCTGTTCCTTATATACTAATTAGTCTTATACTTATTTTTATTGTTTTCTGCTTTATTTTGAATTGATTGAGTAATCTGTAGAATTTCACTTAAATATTTGTGTTGCTTTTTGTTGTAATTTTTTGCATTATTCTTTTATTTCTTTCTCTACATACATAATCTTAGCATTTCATGGTCTACTTGGAGTTAACTGCGTACCATCCAGAGTAATACATAGAAAGGTTGCAGCTTCCTTCAATTTTTCTTTTACCTTTTATTCCGTCTGTCCTTTCTACGTGGTTATATCTGTGTGTGTGTTAACTCCACATGCAGTATAAACAATAGAGTGCAATGCTGTGATAGTTCCCTTGAGTAGTAGTTTATCTTAAAGAAACGAAGCAGGGTGGGGAGACAAAGCTCCATACTTCTCCACATCTGCCATTCTCTGATGTGTGTCATTCCGTCATTGAAGTCTGTATTTCTCACTCGTTTCATTAAGCATAAAACTCTTTTACCATTTCTTACACTTTGGGTCTTTTGGCAACATCATCTTTTTATTACAACAGAAAAATGTCTTTGCCTATTCTTGCAAGGCAATTTTGCTATCCAGTTTTGGATAGAATTGATCTTTTTCCTTGACAACCCACTGATTTCTGGTTCCCTAAGAACGTATTTCTCTAAGACGTGCTAGTTAACACTTTCCGTTTTCTCTGCCTGTGCCAGTGTTCTCGTTCTGTGTGTATTTGTGTGTGTGTGTGTGTGTGTGTGTGTGTGTGTGTATCTGTGTGTGTGTCTTTCAGTACTCTGATTATGTCTGCCTCTGCTCTTTGTCTTCATTCTTCCTTTCTTTGTATTTTTGGTGTAATCCTCATTGCTGTTTTCTTTTTTGCCTCAATTTGCTGTTAAATCCAACCAATTTTTATTTCAGTTATTTTATTTTCATGCTTTAATTTGGAGCATCCTATTTGATCTTAGGTTTTCTTTCAAGACTTTACAAGCTTTTATTTGTTATAAGCATAAGGATTTATTTCACCACTGAGCATGAAGTTGCTGCTCTAAAAATTGTTTTTTAAGTTATTCATTTCCTGATTAGTCTGTGTCACTTTTCTCCTTTTTAAGAAAGACGTTTTTCTGTTTCCTGTTATGTTAAATATTTATAATACCATACATTAATCTTAGTATATTAAGTAACTTTAGTTATATCATAGACATTATAAATGACATGTTATAGAAACTTTGGATTCTAGTATTTCAGTTATATTTCTCCAAAAAAAATACTGTATTATTTGAAATGTAAATAGTTAAATTTGCTGAACTCAGATTGTACAATTATGTCCCTGGAAGTGACTGAGAGCTCAGAAATTCAGTTCTTTTCTTGTAGCCTGCTCTACCTGAGGCTTTCTGTGGATGCAATAGATTAATCATAGTTCATGTGTGAATTAAAGTCTCTTCCTTTCTGTCAGCTGTAGTTGTCCCAATACTTGTCATCTGCTTCTTCATGCTAATAAGACTAGCTTTTATGCTGGAGTTCTAGCCAAGTTATGTGATGGATATTGAGACCAGTTTTCAAACTAAAACATGTTGATTCTTCTCTAGTAACTATCTAATTCTGTCACTTTCTGCTGTCTTTATACACTGGTGTTGTAGGAGTTCTTCTTGTCTTGGCTGAGTGCTTGTCATATGAACAGATGTCAGCCTGACCAGCCTCAGCCTGTGGAGCAGACCTCTGGCTGCACTCAGGGTAGCTCTGTGACTGGCCATGGCTTTGATGTTGGGCAGACACAAGTTGTGCCTCCCAGTTCTGCAGCCTCGCACAGTAATGAGATGGAAGGTGTAGGAAATATGGTACCCGTAGGGAAATGATATTCAGTGCTAAGCATGCTTTATATTCCTGTCAGATATAAGTAGAGACAGTTCTAATGGGCAGTTGGATTTCTGTATCTGGAGCTAATGGGGAAAAGCCTGGCCACAGTATAAACGAGATTAGCAGAATGGATTGTACTTGCAATGATGAATTTGAGTGTTTGCCATGAAGAGTATAGAGTGAACTAAAAAGTTGGTTTTGTGAACATAGTCTTTTGTCTCACTCTTCTATATTTGTGTTGAGTTCTAAAAACTTAAAATGTTATATTGAAAGCTTATAATGATTTTTTACAGTTATAGTAAAATAGTCCATCCCCACCAGCGTTATTTTATCCTTCATGACTTGTGTATCTCACTGTCTCTTTCTTCTGTTGGTACAGCAGTCAGCGGACCATCTACAGCAGTTGCTTCTCATACCTCAACTCGGAAAAAGAGCTTAACTGGCAAAACTGAAGGGCATGAACACAAGAAAAGCACTGGGAAGAAAAGATGAAGTCGCAACAGAATTGAAAGTTCCATATACTTAGAAAGGAACTTGTTGCTTCGCAAAAGATGTGTAAGAAGCCTTTATGAAGCTGTTCTAAACCAGTGATCCATGTGTTAGCAGACTTTACTTTATATACCTGTCTATTTGCTTTAAACACCTCCAAAGCCAGAGGACCCTCTGTTTTTATTCCAATGAAGAGCTTTGGTGGGATCTAGAAATGTTTAAAATAATGTTTGTCAGCTTTCTGTGTGTGACAAAATACATGACATCTGCTGTTGTTGTCACTGTGATGCTTACCATGTGCCTATGGCAAAGACAAAGGACACAAAAATCCGGCTGACTGGTACCAAAGTGCACTCTGGTCAGGTGACTCTACATCCTTACATCTCCACAAGATTGCATTCGGTAGGATTGGACAGGCAAGATCACACATTGATGACTTTTCTTAAAGTGTATTTCCAAAGAGATCTCGTTGACCATTTACATTAGAATTTTTTTCGTTGTTGTTACTATACCATATGCTGCAATATTTATTAACTAGAGAATATAGAACATGAATTATTTTTTCAATTTGTGCTTTGAATTTTGTATTGTAAATTATTTAAAATATTACAAATACAGGTGGGAAAATTATACCTTTATACACATAAATTTGCAAATTCATTCATAGAAAAATATTTTCTTTATACATTTCTTTACCATAAAGAGTACTTGGTTCACCAGGAAAACCTTTTTTTTTCTGTATTAGCAAAAAAGGCATTTTTAAAGTTTTTTTTTTTTTTCATGAGCTGTAACTGGTAAGTTTATGAATCTTACACTTAATTTTCAGAGTTTTTCTATGGACTCAGATAAAAAATGGGAGTTGTTGATGTTAAGCTGAATTCTGCTGTTACTAAGTGCCATCTCTGATATGTTTGTTGTGTTTCCATTCTTATGTTCAATGTATTTGTTGATTTCACCAAGAAAACTCAAAGATTGAGCATTTGTAGTAAGTAAATGTCATTTACAAATGATGAGATTTGGAGATCACTGTTGAAATTTCATCTAATATTTTTACAAAAAGAAGAAATCACTATCCTTGGTGCTTTTTCCCCTTTATGCACAAATAATTGTGTGAAACATTTGAAATTATTAACAAATGGAACAGTGCAGCCTGCTAAATAAAAGTCAGGAATTGGATGTGACATGACATAAAGCAGTAAGCTATAGCCCCAGGCTTATGTTCAGAACTACTGCACCCTTGTTGTACAAATAGAGCTATTATAATTCTTCAAAAGTAACTTCTAATCCTAAATCATCCTATATGAACTGATTCGTAGAGAATAGTTATTGTATTATCTTGGTTGCTTTAAAAGGGATGAAATACAAAAGTTAAAAAACTATATGTAATTAAATAAGTTCGTATACTTCATTTGAATGTAAATGAATTAAATGGATTATATGGTGATATATCTTGTAAACAATTGAATGTATGTTAGTTTTCTGTATGTGAATATGTGGTTAATGTGCTCATTTTGGGGGGTGAGGATACTACTTTTATTTTTTAAGTGGAATGAATTAAAATTCTTTGTAGAATAAGATTGACTTGAATGTCAAGTGCTTTGTGTTCTTTGTTACTTTTATGTTTCAAAATAGAAAGTCCCAATAACATTTTATATTATGTAATAATTAATAAAACTTGTTAGTGACCATGCACATAGCAGTTTACTGTCTTCCACCTTAGAAAGTATGCTAGCCCTCATTTTTTGTTTTATTTAGTAGTTGTAATTTTTATTTGCCAAAATCAATAGTATTGCTTAGTAAGCTTATTGCTTTGAAGAATCCTAGAATTGTTTTTAAAAACACACTATCAGAGAGTCTCTTTTGTACTAGCAAAATAGTTACCCTAGACTATTTATGGAAGCTTGTATGAAATATCTGTTTCTTACAGGACTCAGGAGATGTGGAGTTTGAGAGTTTTCAAATACTAGAAGATGTTTGTTTTTGCAGCGTCAATTGTCCAGCCAGGAAAGGGATGAATAAGCCAAGCTTGAGGAATTATCAAGTCATCCTGAGGTGTCAGTTTTCCTTATTTATCTTTCATTCTTTCACACTTGGGAACCCCGTATCTTAAATCTTAAAGTCCCCTGTTGGTAGATCCTGCTGACCTGATTTTAATGAGGTATTTAGTCCATTCTGAACTACTCACAAGTGTAAGAGGGCATCATAGCCATCTTGTATTGAAGAGCAGTGTGCTCAGCAGTCGTATAAATGGACAGACTATAGAGGCAAAAGGGAAGTGACAATGTGACTGAAGCGTATGACATTGTGTTCAGTGTTTCTACACAGCAGAAATGCAATAAGCCAAAGTTAAAGTTCCTCGTGTAATCTAATTTAAAACTAATTAGCTGTTGAGAGACTTTAACTGGGAGGGGGGTTCTTACACAGATCAGGGAGGACGTGGGGTAAATAACACTAGGGATGTTTGAAGAAGCCCTGGGAAGACATTATGTTTACTTTTAAAAAGTTATATCTACATATATACACACACACACACACATATGTGCACATATCTGTATAACTTAAATGGAGTTAGGTGTAGGCATACTAAGAGTTCTACAATAACTCAGAAATGGAGTACAATAAAGGTTTATTTAGGGGCAGACTCACAGAAAACAGTGATTACCAGTCATCTGCATGAGTGGGGAACTGGAACCAACAACCAATCTACACATACTTTTACATCTGCATATATAGTACATGTGACCACTCCCAAAGTGGGTCAGTATCTTATAGGCTATTCGCTGAAGGAGTTCCTACAGTACCTCCCCCTTCTGTCTAAATAAAAGAATTCTAAGTCTAATACAGAACTATATACAATAAGAGCAAATATCAAGTATAAAAATTAGAATTACAATCAGCATGAACAATATCAAGCAAGAAACATATGCTAAATGTTTCAATAGTTATTCTATCATAAAGTGTCTAAGTCTTTTATTAGAAATGGCTTGGCTAAATAATATTACTTGAGTAAACAGGAAGTACAATCAAACAACTTCTAAAAGGTTGAAGAAATGGCAGAGACAGCTGACTACCTGGGCAATCACCCCAAGATTCATTTGCAATGTTGGGGCAATGAACTATGGCTAAGGCCTAGAGTAACAGATGGACAATTTTCAGAGGCAGGAAAATTTGAAAGACAGTCTTAACCCTGTTTTGGCAACGTTTGGCAGTCTTTTGCTTGTATTGTACTTGTCTAGTTAGGACATCATGAATTTTGTCAGTGGCCCAGGCAGGGGCAGTACTTTCCCCAAAGGCTAGTTTTGCCAAGAAGAAAACAAGCTCCAAGTGGAGTATCTTTTGTGCCCAACATTCTCTTGGGAATAGATTGTTGCTGTCAGGAGCAATCATGTCTCAAGTCAACAGAACCCTAAGTTATTTAAGTGCTATATTCTACAGTTCTTTGAAGTATTTGAAGATTACATCTATCTGAAATATATCTGTACATCTAGAAAATCTAACTAACACAACTACAGTGATTATTATTTATGACTATTGATCTGTATTTCTTCATTATACATTACATTTTTAAACAAGATGCACAACAGTACCTTAAACAAGAGCAAAAATATATGTACACAGTATAGCAAATCGACCTTAAATTTGAATCAATAGAACAAAGTTCATACCAAGGTAAAGTATTCATCTCTATATATTGTATCCCCCTGATTTATTTATTTATATAGAAATGGAGAGTGACCATTAATTACTTATAATCAATCCTTTTAAAATGAAAACAAACATCTATAAACAGTCATTTGGGAATTTGGGCATAGTTTCCTCCAAACTGCTTCCTGCTGTTTGTTGGGCAAGGTATTTTTAGGGGTTCACACAGACCCTTCAGAAGGCTTTGTTTTATCAAATCACATTATCCTGGAATGAATCCACAGGTTCTCATCTTCTGTGGAAACAAAAACAGAACCTCTTTTCCAAAGTAACATATCCTTAAATAAATTTTGAAATCAAAATACCTTTAACATATATATTATATATTATAATCTAATAAAGATTTACTTATTTAGGGGTAGATTCACAGGTAAAGCAGTAATCAGCTGTCCTCTGTATGAATAGGGAACTGAAACTGAATCCAGCAGCCAAGAGGGCCTGTACATGCTTCTACATCTGAATATATAGAACATGTGACCACACCAAAGTGGGCCAGTGTCTTAAAGACTATTGGCTGAAGGAGGTCTTACAGCAGTTAGGAGTTATATCATATGCCACCTGGAGTGGTAATGCTGCCCTAAAAAACATAGGCTGTTTTAACAAAAACCCCAGTTCCAGGAACGGAAAATTTGTTGAGTTGTTAATCAACGTAGACCAAGAGACTCCCAAAACAGTATAGTATATTGCCTTTGCCTCCCAGAACTTGAAGGACCTATTGCTGAAGACACCACACACTCTGAACTCAAGGCTTGAAGGAATCACCTTGGGTACTAGTGGTAATAATATCCAAAGGTCCTTTGCAAGCTGCTAAAATAGAAAAAGTTGTTAATCCTACCTAGCTATAGAGCCTGTGAGTCACAAGGGTGCCTAGCCCAGCATAATGTTCCCAATGGTGCAATAGTAGCACTTTTATCTTGGGAGTAACTCATAGCTGTGTAATTGAACTTGAGACCTTCACACAGGGAGGGAAATCTTGCCTAGTACTATGACCAAGTTAAACACCTGTGACTGGAGAGGTCATGAACCCTAGAAGATAACCTACTTGTATTACTTTCCTAAACATATATAATTTCTACTTTTACTTTATTTTGGTTTGTATTTATGTTTTCTATTTTTTGTGTTCCTTTTGTAGGTATTAGAGTATAATTTACAATGGGTTTTGCTTTACAACTAATATTAGGATATCTTACAAGAGAGGTTTGTATAGCCCATGTGTCTGAAATGTACTTTTGGTATTATTGCCTGTAAGATTTTCAACTTCTTGTGGCTATAATTTTTCACTGTAGACAAGAAAATACCAATTAAAACTGTCTTAAACTGTTAGAGCAATCATTATACATTTCTTAAGGTCTAAAGGCAGAGTTGGCTCCAGCCTCCTGGCTATCTGCACTAATATTATCAGTAACCTGACTCCTCCCATTAAAATAATACAAAGTTTATCCCAACAGTATTTCACCGCATACTCACAGGATCACTGTCATTAGCAATCAGGGCTACATCCTTGTTCATTACCAGCCCAGCAAAACTTGAAGGCCATTCTTCCTCATGAGGCTCGATTAGAACAATCGAAATGGCTTAGTTGACCATCTATCTGTCCACCCCCATGTTATTAATATTCATGGAAAATTCCATGAGCCTGGAACTGATGATGACCAGGCCAGGCCACCAGAAAGAAGCCTTAACACTTTACATTTTGAACTAGATCAGTGTTTCAAGATATAGAACAGTATCTATAAGAAATGGAGGTGTTACAGTAGCCATTTAAGACAAGGAGCCAAAATGAAAGCTACAAAAGAGTAGCCTAGGCTCCTTCTGTCTCATCTCCCTCCTGTGGACAGGCATGAGGAGTGATGACATGCAATTCCAGGAGGAGAATTCACTGAACAATGGGTGGTTCCTGGGTTTTTTTCCTGTGGGCTGGCTTCTCCTGCTATTGTGTGGTAACAGGAAATGCTCTAGTGTAGACACTTGTCCCATTCCATAATTTTAGACAAGGCTCTGGTATTTCCCCCTCAGATTATGCCATCTACTTTGGAAACTGTTATCACTCGGTGTCTAAAGGTGTCAGCATTCTACCCAAGCACCTTCCTATTTGACCTTCACTGCACTCAGCAGCTCTGGCTCATCAGGACTAAGACTAAAGCTTCTTTTAATTTCTTCCTTTAATTTTGTTGAGGAAAATTTGTATTTCTATTTTCACATATGAAGGTTTTTTTTAATTGTTGAAAACTGATATTTCTTTCCATTTTCCAACTAGGCGTCACTTTTTTGTTGTTCATTACAAATTTTGGGGAAATTAATGATAGTCCTATCTACAATATGCTATTGTCAGAATCAAATCAAATGACATTTAGTAAAGTATAAGGGGAAAAACAGATCTGAGACATTATTTTTATTCTTCTGATGTATTAGGGTAGTGTATTGTCCAAATGTCAGCCAGGCCTCTCATTTCAGTGGCATTTCAGCATTTTTAGAGCCAAAGATGCTCTCATAGCTTCTGAAACTCTATTATGAATACATGTGTTGCCAAGGGAACAGCCTGCCTAGTAACAATCTAATAGGTACCCCCAAAGATCAAGGTTATTCCAGCATCTTCCCTATTGAAAAAATATATTTAAAATGAAACAATCCAATCTCAGAGCATGTTAGAGGAAATGAGAGCAACTCTAGCAAACTACCATGTTTACTGTTTAACAAAATGAGGCATGCACTGCCACGCATAAACTTCATATTGTAACCATTGTATTACCCCAGGGGATAATGGAAGCACAATTTAGATGCCCATTTTAAAGCTTTTATAAAGATGTGCCTTGGTGAAGACAGCAGGCCCTTTGTCATTCCATGTATAGTGCTTCAGGAGCACTTGATCTATGGAAAGGTTTTTTTTTTTAAAAAAAAAAAAAGAAGAAAAAGTGAATATGTCTTCTGGAAATAGCTTGCTGCTTTTAAAAATCCCATTTTAAGTTACTCAGTGCTCAAGAGAAAGCTCAAGAAAAGTGGACGTATGAATAGATTGATGGAAAGAAAAGGGAAAAGAGAGAGAGGGATGCATGAAGCATAATGACAGAACACAGATTCCACCATATTGCTGAAGAGTATTGTTGCTTTCAGGAAAGAAATTAGAAAGCATATAATTTAAAAAAATTGTCTCTTTGGCTCTATGTAAAAATTCAAATTTGTCTTGCTGAAAATTCATGATGAAAATAGGAGTCCTGCATGCTTCAGAACATCTGGAACCATTTTTGTAAGTCACTTGCCTTGTATACATGGACCGTGCCCCAAGAGGGGAAGCCACACAGTGATCCATCCCCCTATGAGACAGGCACAACCAGTTTCATGTAGAGAAATGCAATTTTGAAAATGTAAAATTGAAAGATTCAAAACTCAGGGAAAGCATGGGATTCTTTCAGTAATTAAAAAAATAAAAGGAAGTGTCCAGTTTGGAGTCATATGCCTAAAGTCCTCCTGCGTGCCAGGTTGTCTACAGGCTTGGCAAGTAAGTGAAGTACCAACAATGAATGGATGTGTGGAAACTGCTTATGCTGTTTGGTTGTGATGATTTTCTAAATCTCTCAAGGAAAGAACACAGTGGTCTGCTGTCATGGATAAGGAAATGGGAGAAAGACCTCAGCATTCACCTCAACGCTCCTCTGTTTATGTGGGAAACCCTACACTGCTCCGTATTCCATTGGGTCTTGATTTTCTGTCTCTATCCCACAGGGTTTGCTTGAGGTCCAGAAACTTCAGAATCCACATGGCTTGCTTTTCCTTTCCCTCTTAGAATTTTCGAACATTTTGTAGTCCTTCTGCTATCCCTGTCACCCTCTGTCATCACAGTTAACATGCTCTTTTGAGCTCTTGCTTCAAGAACATAACCAGAAAGTTAATGGCCCTTATTCCCATTATTACTCCCTCTTACTCCTTAATGTGGTCCTGAGCAATGTTTTGAGAATTATCAGCGTGACAGAATGGAATTTACTTAGATGATAGCTTCTTGTTGATATGTAGAATATGTTTAGTTCTTGGTGTTGGTGGATGTCATGAATGCAAACTAATTTTTATATTAGCCAAAATAAAGCATTATTATAAGAATATTTCTGTTACAACAACAAAAATATATGTATACAGGATCAGTCTTTGCAGGCGGTATCTCCCCATAAACTAAATGTCCATAAGAGACAATTTTAGTGTTCAGGATTCCAACCATAGGTGATATATTAGATTTGTCTGATTAGCTGCTACAATGACATCTGTAAAATTGATCTTAAAAATGAACATCTGGCTTCTGACTTATTTCTTATAGCAGAAAACTTGTTTGCCAAATTTATTATTTACTGTTCTATTCCTGTGAAGTGATGCTATGATCAAGGCAACTTTTAGAAGAAAGCGTTTAACTGGGGGCTTGCTTGCAGTTTCTGTGAGTGAGTCCATGATTATTGTGGCAGGGAGCATGGGGGCAGGCAGACCTGGTATTGGAGCTGGAGCTGAGAGCTTACATCATGATCCACAGCAGGAGAGACCACACCTAATCCTTCCCAAACAGTGACACTAGCTGGGGACCAAGCATTCAAACATAGGAACTTATGAAGGACATTTCTGTTCAAATCACGACACCAAGTATAGTATAGGAGAACTTCTTACCTAATTGCTAGATCTAGGATCTAAGTTAGCATTGGAAATTCCTACCAAAACAACAAAACAAAATAGATTGCAAAATCTTGATGATCTCCCTGTGGTGAATATAAAGATAGCCTCTTTAAATATACAAATGCCCTTAGAAGGCATTCTTTACTTTAGTGATCAATAATGCCATAATTGGAAGCTTCTCCCATGGTAGCCTGAGAGCAGGTGGGGTTTTTTTTTCACCTAATGTGTGCTAAGTGAACATCCTTTATAAGTAGATAATTATCCTCTTTGACGAATGTATGAATATAAAAGGTCTTGTTTCCATTTGGAAAGCAACTTATCATTCGGTATGGACCCACACACTCAATAGCAATCACAATCCATGACAAAATGGTGTCTGTGATTAGTTTTCCCATTCTGAACTCTCTCTCCCCCAATAGGTTGTGCACTGCCTCCCTTTTTCCTGGCCTGTACACACACTCACTGAGTCCCATTTCCAAAAGACAGCTCCTTCCAAATCCACTAGCTCTTCTCCAGATATTTGCCTCCATATTTTTATAATAGTTGTGTAGGCTTATGTTTTGATTAATTGGTTTTGCTAGTATATATTGACTTCTCATTTTAAAGAGAATTTAACTTTCTAAGGCCCACTTTTCTCCCAGTGGTATGATATTCTTAAGTCATCAGTTGGAGCTTTACAGAATGCCTATGTAAATACTGTTTATTGCTTAGCCCAATAGAATGATGATTAGTTGTACATTTGTACATTGTACATTAGTTGTACAATGATTAATGTTTCATTGTTTCTCACTCAGCAAATATATTTCAAGCTCTTCAGAGTCTATATTTAACATGATAGAAACTTATTAGTTTCATTGTTCTCCACAAATATTTTCTTTCTGTTTCTTGTTTTTAGATAATGGGCTGCAAAATGAGAAAAAAAAAACAATAGCAGCTATTCAGAAATAAATTCAATGTCATCTCACTATATATGAGTTGTGCTAAGAATTCAAAATTAATGAAAGATTCATAAAATTCTCTTTATGTTATACAGGAGACATTTATGGTCCAAAAAAGGACACATAAATACAAAATATAATACATCATTTAGCCAAGTAGGTAGAACAGACAGACTCAGAACCCTGTCGGAATGCTGTATGAATACCTCAACATCATAAAGGCAGATTACAGCAAGCCCATAGCCAACATCAACTTAAATGGAGAGAAGCTCAAAGTAATTCTACTAAAATCAGTAGTAAGACAAGGTTGTTCACACTCAATATAGTACTTGAAGTCTTAGCTACAACAATAAGACAGCGGAAGGAAATCAAGGTGGTACCAATTGGAAAGGAAGAATTCAAAGTACCTTCATTTGAAGATGATATACTAGCATACATAAAGTGACTAATAATTCCACTGGGAGACTCCTACAGTTGATAAACACTTTCAGCAAAGTAGCTGGATACAAAATTATTAGCCTTCCTAAATACAAATTACAAAAGGACTGAGAAAGAAACCAAGCAAACAAGACCCTTCTCAATAGCCTCAAATTATATAAATTATCTCAGGGTAACTCTTAACAAGCAAGTGAAAGATTTGTCTGATAAAACCTTTAAGAAATTGAAGAAAGAAACTGAAGAAGGTATCAGAAGTTGGAAAGATCTCCCATGCTCATAGGTCAGTAGGATTAATACAGTTTGTAACCTACAAATTTACAAATTCACTGAAATCTCCATCAAAATTCTAACACAAATCTTCATAGGAGGGAGAATATGAGCAAGGAAGTTAGGACCGCGAGGGTTTGGTCTACCCACTGAAACAATGTGCCTGATCTAATGGGAGCTCACCAAAGCCAGCTGGACTGGGAATGAGCAAGCATGGAATCAAACTGGACCTGCTGAATGTGGCTGACAATTGGGGACCTAGAAGCCAATAATAATGGCACTGGGATTTGTCTCTACAGAATGTACTGGCTTTTTGGGATCCTAGTCTATTTGGATACATACCTTCCTAAGCCTAGATGGGGTAGACAGGGCCTTGGACTTCCCACAGGGCAGGGTACCTTACCCTTTCTCAGGACTGGAGGATGAGGGGGGAGGGTGAGTGAGAGAGTGGGAGAGAAATGGGAGAAGAGGAGGAAGTGGAATCTTTGAATGGTATTATTTATAAAACAATAAATAAATAAATAAACTGAACTCACAGACTGGAGAAATGACTCAGAGGTTAAGAGCACTGACTGCTCTTCCAGAGGTGTGAGTTTAATTCCCAGCAATTACATGGTGTCTTAAAACCATCTGTAATGAGACCTGGTGCTCTCTTCTGGCCTGAAGCATACATGCAGACTCACACTGTATATAATTAATAAATAAATCTTCTAAAAAAGCTGGATTCACTTGCTATGCTTGACTTATTTATTTTTTAATTTTCAGAAAGGGTCTCATTATGTAGCTTTATCCAGCCTGGAACTCATGCCCACCTCTCCCTCTGGAGTGCTGCAATTAAAGGTATGCCACCAGAGACCTACTTATTCTTTAAGTATCTGCCAACTCTAGACTAACGCTCTGCAGAGACTCCCTGATTCTATAAGACTTTTTTTTGAAGGTCCTGAAATAATAAAGTATTAACTTTAGGAAGAACAGCTATGAAATTATCAACTATAGAATACATGTTTCCAGGTGGCTCATTATTTTACAACTGATTCATGTGTTCTTACATTTCATTTCAACTAGAGTAAACACATTATAAGGTATGTTTTATTATGTGTGAAACACCACAGTGTCATGTTTTTCATTTGCATTACTGATAAAAATGCTTAAGTAATGAGGAAGACCATTTTTATGACCAAAACAAAACGATTTTGAGGTTTACCCTCCTTTATAGCCTTAGCGACATGGCTATTGGTGGAAAAAAAAAAAAAAAAAACTGAAAACCATAAGAAGCAGTTTACTCAAATTTGTGCTGCTGTCCTAGAACCTGAGACTGAGTAATTTATAACAAACAAATTTATTCCCTCCCAGTTCTGGAGGCTGCAGAGCCCACTCTCAAAGTACCGTCCAGTTAAGAACATATAATTGTTATCATCTTGACTGTCTCCCATCTGTATCCCTCTGATATGTATGGTGACATCATGACTTTCTCCCATCTGTATCCCTGAAATGTTTGATGACATCATGACTGTTTCTCAACTGTATCCCTGATATGTATGATGACATCATGACTGTTTATTATCTGTATCCCTCTGATATGTATGGTGACATCATAACTGTCTCCCATCTCTATCCCTCTGATATGTATGATGAATCATGACTGTCTCCCAGTCCTTCAGATTATAACTATTCAGACAGGACCTTTGAGGAGATAACTTAAGTGAAGGAAGAACATATAGAAGGGCCCTCACCACACGACTAAGTTTCTGTGGAAGAGATTAAATGATGAACCACACGCAAATTAAGAAACAACTCCATGTGAACATAGTTACACTGAACCAATCTTCAAGTTAGGACAGGAACCTCAGAAGAAACCCTGAGCTCAGACTTTCAACTCCTAGAAGCATGAGAAAATGAATTTCTATTATTTAAGACAGTAATTCTGCTGTTTTATTATGGCAGCTCAACAGAAATGAATACAGTAATGAAATATTTAATTCCTTTTTAAAGTTTACTTTCTCTGAAACTACATACAGGAGCCCTATCATTATTAAGAATTATTAAGACAAAGGAGAATAAATATGAAGAACTCTGTCCCCTGGTATTTGATTCCTACTAGTTGAGCTTATCTTCTTGTATACAATTGTTATCAAATGAAAGTTTATGTAACTTACTTGAGGATGGTTTTTTCTGGAATTCTACATTAAAGAAAGAGTAGAATGTAATAGTTCAAAGCAAGGTTGTGGTTGATAGCCTTCAATCATATCCTAATACTGCTGTTGTATTAATTATATATAAACTAAATATTCAATGGATCCTCTTCTTAGGGCTGGTATGAGGAGTAAAGAAGTTACTAGATGTAAAGTTTAGAAAACTGTTTATAGAACAGTAATACTAATACAGGGATGTTGGACTTGCAATTCACATATCAAACACCTGATGGCAGTTTGGCTGAATAATCCTGGCATTCAGTTTATGAGCTAGCTAGAGGGTCTGAAGTGATAATAGACTTCTAGAAGATTTCTATGAAAATAAAGTAAACTTAATATCTCAGTGCAAATAATTTTATACATATCAAAGAAACATATGTAAAATGAAAACTTAAAGTATATTTGAATATATTAGATGCTTGTTGCTGTAGATGGACACTATAAAGTAGTCCCACACTAGCTCAGAATTGAGTATAATAAAGGGTTTGTTATTTAGGGGTAGACTCAGCAGATCACAGTCCTTTGCATGAGCACGGAACAGGAACTGAATCCAGCAGAGAGAGAGAGAGAGAGAGAGAGAGAGAGAGAGAGAGAGAGAGAGAGAGACTGCAAGCTTTATGGCTACATTTATACTACAAGATATCATGCCCAAATGTTTTGGTACCTTAAAGGCTATTAACTGAAGGAGTTCTTACAGCACTCTACCACTAATCTTAAAAATCAATACTCCATAATTTGCTGACCAAATAGCCATGAGCAAGTTACTTTTTATAAGACCCAACATTCTTGCCTGAAAACTATTGCATGCATATAACTTTTAAAAAGTTTTCTGGTTTTTGTTTTTATTACTGGTGATTGGACTCAGAAACCTGTACATGTAAGTTAAGCATTCTTTCCACTGAGCTGTTTCACATTTTTTTTTGCACTCGTATTTTATGCCATTATTCTAGAGGCTCAAGATATAGGAAAGATAAGTGTACATATTTCTATCCTTTGGGAGAATTTGGGGAGCCAAATGAACATGAAAATAAAAGGGTTTATTAGAAATGTGGAAAGGATGAGAAATGAAAAAGAAAAGAATAATAGGAAGAGTGAATACATACACTGTAAATGGAGACTGTGCTTTTGTTTTCTGGCCACCCAGACTCGAATAATCACACAAAAATTATATGAATTATCACACTGTTTGGCCAATAGCTCGGGCATATTCCTAGCTAGCTCTTACATCTTCAATTTACCCATTTCTATTATTTTATATTTAACACAAGGTTAGTGGTTTGTTACATTACATCTTGTTTTTTTGGTGGCTACATGGTATCTGCCTGATTCCACCTTCTTTCTCCCTGTAGTCAGTATAGTGTTCACTGCCTAGCTTTATTCTGCCCTGCCATAGACCAAAGCATCTTTTTATTAGCCAATGGTAATAAAACATATTCACATTATGTTTGCCTGCATGCCAGAAGAGGGCACTAGATCTTATTGTAGATGGTTGTGAGCCACCTTGTGGTTGCTGGGAATTGTACTCAAGTACTTATGAAGAGTATCCAATGCTCTGTAGTAAGAAGCTGTTTGTTCATTCCCGGCTGCCCAGACCATGAAATAATCACCCAGAAACTATATTATTTGCAGAACTGTTTGGACAATAGCTTAAACATATTTCTAGTTTGCTCTTATATCCTAAACTAACCCATCTCCATTAATATGTGTATTGTCATGTGGCTGTAGCTTACCAGGTAAAGTTCCATCTGGTGTCTGTCTCTGGTGATGGCTACATGGTGTCTCTTGACTCTACCTTCTTTGTCCCAGCATTCAGTTTAGTTTTCCCCACCTAGCTCTACTCTGCCCTATCACAGGCCAAGCCAGCTTCTTTATTAATTAACTGATAAAAGCAACACATATACAGAAGGACTTCCTACACCAATGCTCCTAACCTCTGAGCCATCTCTTCAGCCCCTGGTATTATTCATGCTACATTTTGTGCCCAATGTAAGTCTTGAACCCACGACCTGAGATTAAGAGTCTCATGTTCTACTGACTGAGATAGCTAATGGTGCCCAATGTGGGGCTGATAGCTGTTGTATAGAAAAGTTAAAGTCTGGCTGGATTTCAAGGCAAGCTACCTAGTTTGGCTGCAGCCTGAAAAAGGGATTAAAGGAGAACCTGTAACCCAGTGGGAGCCCCATGTGTAGCCCTGGCCTGTGTTAGTGGCTAAAAAGCCTCAGGCTTTTCATGAATTTGTATCCCAAACATTGAGTGCCAAATGTAGCATGAATAACAAAAACCCAGGGACAGAAACTGAGGTTCAACCCAAAACCAGAAAAGCAAGGCAGTCAAGCCACTAGAGAAGTCTTATCACTACCAAGACTGGGCAACCGCAAACTAACTAGACTAAGCCTCTCTCACCTCGCATTATATATTCCCTCTAGTGCTGGAATTAAAGGTGTGACTCCCTAGTACTGGGATTAAAGGTGAGGCACCACCACCTGGATTTGTTTCTGCATTGATTTTGTGCAGCCCAGGGTGGCCTTGAACTCAGAGATTTCTCGGCCTCTATCTCCCAAATCCTGGAATTAAAGCTGTATGTCACCTTTACCTGACCTCTAGTGGCTTTAGCTATGCCTCTGATCTTCAGGCAAGATTTATTTATTAAAATACAAATAATATACCATGACAGTACAAAATATATCATATACATATGTAGAAATATCATGACCAAATCTGTAACCTTGTATGAGGATTTTGAAGTACCATTTGTTCTTCCAGTTTTCCCTGAATTCCAAAGGATCCAGAGCAAAATGGTTTCTATAGCAAGATTTCCAACAGTCCACCTATCTTCACTTTCAAAGTGACTATCAAGCAACTGGCAGTTTTAGTTTCTTTAACACAGGCATATGAGAATGTGTGAATAGTAGAAAGAAAGGATTGTCTTCAAGGACAATAGGAAAAAAATTTTGTAGAGAAATTTTTCTCATCACACTGGAGTACAGGTAATGTTCATCTTAATAAGCAGGGGTCTTCAGAAGCATCACTGACCTGAGCTCCTTGAGCTAAAGTGGACCAGGCTTTTTCTTTTGGGCCACCAACCACTTCCCAAATCATGATACAGAGACTTGTTATTTGTTATGAATACCCGGCCTAGGTTAGACTCATTTCCATCTAGCTCCTTTAACTTAAATTAACCTGTTTCTCTTTATGTACCTTTTGCTTCAGGACATTTTACCTTTCTTTCTTCTGTATATCTTACTTCCAATGCTTCTTGTGTTTGGCTGACTGGCAGCTGCCTGGATGACCCCAGGCATCTTCTCTTCCTCGTTCTCTCCTCTCTTCTTCTTCATTCTTCATGCCTATCTATTCTCTACTCAGCAGCTCCCCCTGCTTCCTCTCAGTCCTAGCCATCGACCATTCGGCTTTTTATTAGACCAATCAGGTGCCTTTGACTGGCAAGGTGAAACAAACTCAACACATCTTTGCATAATTGAACACACATCTTTACAACATGCATCACACACAAATGTCACACATATTTGTATAATTAAAACAATATTTCACGTATTCTAGCCTGAAGTGCTACAGTGACAATAAGAAGTCTGCCCTTAAGAAGCGTATGCTTATTGCTGACCTTCCGTGTAGCAACAATGTTTCCTGTGGTCTAGGTGTGAACTCTAAAGATGCTAAGAGTCCCTTTGTAAGAAGGACAGTTATATTCTGTAGAGATAATGCACCAGACACGCACACAATACTCAGCAGGAGCCCCTGATTGGCAATGTCACAGTCTGAAAGCCTTAGCAGTGGTTATCTTAAAGGGCCCCACTTTGAGGCTGGGGAGGTGACTCAGTAATTAAACCACTTTCTGTGTCAGCATGAGGAGCTAAGTTTTAATTCCCAGAGCCCATGTACAGCTAGGCATAGCAATACATATATGTAATCTCACTGCTTCTATAGAAGGGGGGGAGGAGGACACAGAAGGGGCCCTAGAAGCTCACAGATAGCCAGTACAGACAAAGGTGATATACCAAAGAGACTCTGTCAAGGAAGGAAGATGACATGGGCTGTTGCCTATATGTGTCTCCACTGTGTACATGTGCATTCCCGTGTGTGTGCACACACATGCATGCGCGCGCGCACACACACACACACACACACACACACACACTACATTAAAGAAAATCAACCCTAGAGATCATCAGCCCAATTAGCCCAGAAGTTATGCCTCATCCAAACAAGAACTTTCCTGTCCCTTTTCTAGCCACATTCATTCTAACTCCACTTGGAGAGTATGAGAAACTATTCACAGAGGACACAGGAAAAAGAAACGACACTCTTTCTCCACCTGCTGTCTGTCTACGTGGGACTTTATAGCCCACGAAAGATCTCTACTGGGGCAGAGCAGGAACAGTGAGCATTAGGAGTACTATACTGCACTGAACATATTAGTTACTAAAATGAGAATATCCTTGTATCAAGGATAGATTGATGTTACTTTTTATTTTTCTTCATTCATTTTTACATACTAATCACAGTCCCCCCCCCTTCGCTCCTCCTGTTAACTTGTCCCACCTCCCTTCTACCCCTCCCTCCATTCATTCCTCTTCTGTCTCCATTCAGGTGGAGTAAGATCTCCTTTGGGAATCAACAAAACATGGCAAATCAAGTTGAGGCAGGACTAAACTCCACACAACATTAAGGCTGAACAAGGTATCCCACCATAGTGAATAGGTTCCAAAGAGTCAGCTCATACATCAGGGACAGGTCCTGGTCCCATTGCTGGTGGTCTCACAAAAGACAAAGCTACACAATGTCACCCAGATGTAGAGGGCCTAGGTCTGTCCCATGCCAGATCCCCTGTTGTCAATCTAGAGTCTATGAGCTTGCGCAAGCTCTGGTCAGCTGTCTCTGTTGGTTTTCCTATCATGATCTTCACTCCCCGTTGCTCAGATAATCCCTCCACCCGCTCCTCAGCAGGACTCCTAGAGCTTGGTCCAGTGCTTGGCTGTGGATCTTTGCATCTGCTTCCACCAGGTACTGGATGAAGGCTCCATGATAACAATTAGGGTAGTCGTCAATCTGATTACAGGGGAAGGCTGTTTCAGGCTTCCTCTCTGCTATTGCCAGGAATCTTAGCTGGGGTCATTCTTGTGGGTTTCTGGGAGGTTCCCTGGCAACAGGATTCTTCCTAAACTCATAATGGCCCTCTCTATCAAGACATCTCTTTCATTACTCTCCCCCTCCATCCCACCTCCAACTCAACCTGCTCCCTCATGTTCGCATCCTCCATCCCCTCTGTTTTACTTTCCCCTATCCCCAGTTTACCCAGGACATCTCATCTATTTCATCTCCCCAGGAAGATTCATGCATCTCTCTTAGGGTCCTTCTTGTTACCTAGCTTCTCTGGGACTGATAGTTGTGGCCTGGTTAGCTCTTGCTTTACATCTAAAATCAACTTATGAGTGGATATATACCATGCTTGTCTTTCTGGGTCTCATGTTCCTCACACAGGATGATTTTTTTTCTAGTTCCATCTATTTGCCTGCAAATTTTACAATTTTTCCCCATTGTGTAATAATCCATTGTGTAGATACACCACGTTTTTCTTAATCCATTCTTTGGTTGAGGGGAATCTAGGTTGTTTCTAGATTCTGGCTATTATGAATAATGCTGCTATGAAGATAGTTGGGAAAGTGTCTTTGTGGTATGGTTGAGCATTCTTTGGGTATATGCCCAAGAGTAGTATTGCTGGGTCATGAGGTAGATTAATTTACAGTTTTCTGAGATACCACCATACTAATTTCCAAAGTGACTATACAAGTTTGCACAGCAGTGGAGGAGTGTTACCCTTACTCTACATCCACTCCAACATAGACTGTCATTAGCATTTTTGCTCTTGGCCATTCTGATAGGTATAAGATGACATCTCAGAATCCTTTTGATTTGTATTTTTCTGATACCTAAGGATATTGAATAAATTCTTTAAGGGTATCTTGGCCATTTAAGATTCTTCTGCTGAGAATTCTGTTTAAAACTGTACCCTATTTTTAAATGGTGTTATTTGATATTTTGATGTATTTTTCTTGAGTTCTTTGCTTATTTTGGATATCAGCCCTCTGTCAGAAGTGGGGTTGAAGATATTTTTCCCATTCTGTAGGCTGTAGTTTTGTCTTATTGACATTATCCTTTGCTTTCCAGAAGAATTTTAGTTTCAGGAATTCCTATTTATTAATTGATGATCTCAGTGTCTGTGTTACTGGTGTTATGTTCAGGAAGTAGCCCCCTGTGCCCCCCTGGGTTCAAGGCTACATCTCACTTTCTCCTTTATCAGCTTCAGTGTAACTGGATTTATGATGAGGTCATCGATCCACTTAGACTTGAGATTTGTGCAGGGCGGAAGATATGGATCAAGGTGCATTCTTCTACATGACATCCAGTTATCCCAGCACCATTTGATGAAGATGCTTTTTCTTTCCTATTGTATATTTTTGGCTACTTTGTCAAAAATCAGGTGTTTATAGGCATGTGAATTTATGTTAGGGTCTCCAATTGGATTAAGTTGATCCATGTATCTGTTTTTATACCAATACCAAACTGTTTTCATTGTTATAGCTCTGTAGTAGAGCTTAAAGTCAAGAACGGTGATACCTCCAGAAGTTCCTTTATTCTACAGGATTTCTTTAGCTATCCTCTGTTTTAGTTTGTCCATTTGAAGTTGAATATTGTTCTTTTGAGGTCTGTGAAGAATTGTGCTTGGATTTTGATGGAGATTGCATTGAATCTGTATATTGCCTTTTGGTAAGATTGCCATTTTTCCTATATTAATCCTACCTACCCAAGAGCACAGGAAACCTTTACATTTTCTGATCTCTTCCCCCCTTTCTTTCTTCAAAGACTTAAAATTTTGTCATACAGGTTTTTCACTTGTTTGGTTAGAGTTACTAAATGTATTTTATATTATCTATAATGGGTGTTGTTTCTTTGATTTTTTTTCTCAGCCAATTTATTATTTGTATATAGGAGGGCTACTGATATTTTTTTAGTTAATCTTGTTTCAGCAACATTACTGAAGGTGTTTATCAGCTGTAGGTGTTCCCTGGTAAGAATTTTGGGGGTCACTTACGTGTACTATTATATCATCTGCTAAGAGTGAAAATTTAACTTTGTCCTTTCCAATTTGTATCCCCTAGATCTCCTTTTGTTGTCCTATTGCTCGAGTTAGAACCTCGAGAACTATATTGAATAGATATGGAGAGAGTGGACAGCCTTGTCTTGTTCTTTATTTTAGTGGAATCACTTTAAGTTTCTCTCTGTTAATTTGATGTTGCCTGTTCACTTGCTGCATATTGCCTTTATTATGCTTAGGTATTCTCCTTGTATCCCTGTTGTCTCTGGAACCGTTATCATGAAGGGGTGTTGAATTTTGTCATAGGTTCTTTCAGAATCTAGTGAGATGACTATGTATTTTTTCTTTAAGTTTTTTTATATGGTGGATTACATTGACAGATTTTCATATGGTGAATCATCCTTGCATTTCTGGGATGAAGCCTATTTGATCAGGGAGAATGGTTTTTGTGATGTGTTCTTCGATTCATTTTGCTAATATTTTATTGAGAATTTTTGCATCAATGTTCATGAGGGAGATTGGTCTGTAACTTTCTTTGCCACTCTTTTTGGTTTGGTAACTGGCCATACAAAATAATTTGGTAAGATTCCTTCTGTTTCTGTTGTGTGGAACAATTCGAGGAGTCTTGGTATTAGCTCTTCTTTGAAAATAAACTCTAAACATAGCAAGGATCTCAACCTAGGAGCTGACATTTTAGGTTTCTAGATGAAAAAGTAGAAGTCTGCATCAACATATAGGCATAGGTTAGTACTTACTGAATAGGGCTTTAGCAGCTCAGGAAATAATACGAAAAACTGACAGGCAGGATGTCAAGAAAAAGTGAAGGCAATTATCAATCATTTGAATAGTCAGTCCACAGAATGGGAAAAATTTTGTCAACTATATATATCTGATAGAAGATTAGTTCTAGACTGAATATATAAATAGCCCAAATAACTAAACATAAGAAAAACAACAGAGTTTAGAAATGGGATTTCAAACTGAACAATGAATTTCAAGAAGAAACACGAATAACTATCAAACATGTTTCGACACATCTTTAGCCAGAGTCCTTAGATCAATGTTGAGTAAGACTATAATCTCAAATAAGGAATAAAGCCTGATGATCACTCAGTAGGCACTGGCCACGGTGGGCATTCAATGTGTATTTGACTGAAATCTAGTGCATGAAACTATAGCCAAATGCCAAAGGATGCATAACATTTGTGACTGTGGTGTGAAACAGCTAGTCTTCCAAAAAAAAATAGTGGGCATTCTCAGTGGGGCCTTCAGAATCTACCCTGCCATCCCCAATGTTTCCACCACAGAGTATCAAACTTTTCAGTAAAGGAAACTTTGTGCAGTGATGTTCTGTCAACTTTGCATGTGCTGATAGTAAGATAGAAATAAGAAAATAAGTTTCTACTAGTCAAAGAAGCTTGGGAAATTCTATAGCCACACACTGCATCTGTGGGATATGCACATGAGCATATTATGTTTTGAAAGTCACAAAGGTTAATTTTGACAAATCTAGGATAATTCTTGATATTTTAGCAGCTGAACACAATTTTGAGCAGTACACATGTTAACCTTCTCACTAGTGTTCTGGTGACATCATACTGGGAAATGTATGATCCAAATATTGCCTTCAGAAGGAAGATACATGTTGTCATGGCTGTTCATTTTTCTACATTTGTATTGGGATCTATGTTTCTGGAGTGTTTGTAGTGTTTCTTGTGGTAGACATCTGGTCTTGTAGTGATATTTTGTTGGTAATCTAATGTAGTCCACTGGAGCTGGATGGAACATTACCTGGTAAGCAACAGCCACGTGCCAATACACAGATTAATAGAAATAGGTTAAATTAAGATGTAAGAGTTTGCTAATAATAAGCTAGAGCTAATGGGCCAAGCAGTGTTTTAAATAATATAGTTTCTCTGTATTTATTTCGGTTCTGGGTGTCCAGGACAAACAAACAGCCTCCCTGTTACAAATTGGCATGTGAACATGGAGGACTAAATCGATGTAAAACCCGAGAAAGCTTAAGAAGGAATCCTAGACACAAAAGAACAGAGTTCGACACCCAAAACTCCACCAAAGAATTTGACAGCTGATAAACACCTTTAGTAATGTGGCAGAATACAAGATCAACTCCAAAAAATCAGTCGCCCTCTTATACACAAAGGATATGGAAGCAGAGAGGGAAATCAGAGAAGCTTCACCTTTCACGGTAGCCACAAACAGCATAAAATATCTTGGGGTAACTCTAACCAAGGAAGTGAAAGATCTATTTGACAAGAACTTTAAGGCATTGAAGAAAGAAACTGAGGAGTATACCAGAAAATGGAAGGACCTCCCTTGCTCTTGGATTGGGAGGATCAACATAGTAAAAATGGCAATTCTACCAAAGGCAATTTATAGATTCAATGCAATCCCCATCAAGGTCCCTTCAAAATTCTTCACAGATCTTGAGAGGACAATAATCAACTTTATATGGAAAAACAAAAAACCCAGGATAGCCAAAACAATCCTATACAATAAAGGATTGTCTGGAGGCATTACCATCCCTGACTTCAAACTCTATTACAGAACTACAGTGATGAAAACAGTGTGGTACTGGCATAAAAACAGAGAAGTCGACCAATGGAATCGTATAGAAGACCCGAATTTTGACCCACAAACCTATGAACACCTCATTTTTGATAAAGGAGCCAAAAGTATACAATGGAAGAAAGAAAGCATCTTCAACAAGTGGTGCTGTCATAACTGGATGTCAACCTGTAGAAGAATGAAACTAGACCCATATCTATCACCATGCACAAAACTCAAGTCCAAATGGATTAAAGACCTCACTATCAGTCAGAACACATTGAACCTGATAGAAGAGAAAGTGGGAAGTACCCTACAGGAGATGGGCACAGGAGATCGCTTCCTATGTGTAACCCCAACAGCACAGACATTAAGGGCAACATTGAATAAATGGGACCTACTAAAACTGAGAAGCTTCTGTAAAGCAAAGGACACTGTCACCAAGACACAAAGACAACCTACTGACTGGGAGAAGATCTTCACCAACCCCGCAACAGACAAAGGTCTGATCTCCAAAATACATAGAGAACTCAGGAAACTAGACTTTAAAATGCTAAATAACCCAATTAAAAAATGGGGCACTGAACTGAATAGAGAATTCTCAGCAGAGGAAGTTCAAATGGCCAACAGACACTTAAGGTCATGCTCAACCTCCTTAGCAATCAGGGAAATGCAAATCAAAACAACTTTGAGATATCATCTTATACCTGTCAGAATGGCTAAAATCAAAAACTCCAATGATAGTCTTTGCTGGAGAGGTTGTGGAGGAAGGGGTACCCTCATCCATTGCTGGTGGGAATGCAATCTTGTGCAACCACTTTGGAAATCGGTGTTTCGGTTTCTCAGGAAATTCGGGATCAACCTACCCCTGGACCCAGCAATACCACTCCTGGGAATATACCCAAGAGATGCCCTATCATATGACAAGAGCATTTGTTCAACTATGTTCATAGCAGTATTATTTGTAATAGCCAGAACCTGGAAACAACCTAGATGCCCTTCAATGGAAGAATGGATGAAGAAAGTGTGGAATATCTACACATTAGAGTACTACGCTGCAGTAAAAAACAATGACTTCTCGAATTTTGCATGCAAATGGATGGAAATAGAAAACACTATCCTGAGTGAGGTAACCCAGACCCAAAAAGATGAATATGGGATGTACTCACTCATAATTGGTTTCTAGCCATAAACAAGGGTCACGGAGTCTACAATTGGTGATCCCAAAGAAGCTAAGTAAGAAGGTGAACCAAAGGAAAAACATATAGTTGTCCTCTTGGCTATGGGAAGTAGACAAAATTGCCGGGGAGAAAATTGAGATCTTGGGGGTGGGGTGGGATGGGGGTAAGGGGAGATGGGGAGAGAAAAGGGAGAAGGGGAGAATGGGGGGAACTTGGGGAAAAAGGAGGATTGGGATAAAGGAAGATTAGATAGGGGAGCACGCAAGCACAATTCTTAGTTAAGGGAGCCACCTTAGAGTTGGCAAGAGACTTGAACCTAGAGTGGCTCCCAGATGCCCAAGCCGAGGTCCCCAGTTAGTTCCTTGGGCAGCTGAGGATAGGGAACCTGAAATGACCCTATCCTAGAGCAATACTGACGAATATCTTGCATATCATCATAGAACCTTCATCTGGTGATGGATGGAGATAGAGACAGAGACCCACACTGGAGCATTGGACTGAGCTCCCAAGGTCCCAATGAGGAGCAGAAGGAGGGAGAACATGAGCAAAGAAGTCGGGACCACGAGGGGTGCACCCACCCACTGAGACAGTGGAGCTGATCTATTGGGAGCTCACCAAGGCCAGCTGGATTGTGACTGAAAAAGCATGGGATAAAACTGGACTCTCTGAGCATGGCGAACAATGAAGGCTGATGAGAAGCCAAGGACAATGGCACGGGGTTTTGAACCTATGTAATGTGCTGGCTTTGTGGGAGCCTAGCCAGTTTGGATGTTCACCTTCCTAGGAATGGACGGAGAGGGGAGGACCTAGGACTTACCACAGGGCAGGGAACCCTGACTGCTCTTTGGACTGGAGAAGGAGGGGGTGAGGAGTGTGGGGAGGGGGATAAGGGTGGGAGGAGGGGGATAAGGGTGGGAGGAGGGGGAGGGAAATGGGAGGCTGGGAGGACATGGAAACTTTTTTTTCTCCTTTTCTCAATAAAAAAATGGAAAAAAATAAAATATTAGAAAAAGATTAATTATGACAAATCCAAAAAAAAAAAAAGAACAGAGTTAATCATGGCTTGGTAGTGGTATTTTCTTGGGTGGGATCCATTTGCTAGAAGCAAGCAGAGACATGGCCCCTTTAAGAGAGGTTTTCCTGAATCAGTGGTAGCAGAAAAAAAGTCATGCTGTTTTGAAATGCCAGTTTTCCGGGCCATGCTGTCAGCATGACCTCTGACTCTTTCAGGAGGCTGAACATTTAAATAGGGTTTGTAAGAAGCATGTTACAGACCGTTTAATGGATACATATAGACCTTCTACACACTTGGAACTGGGGCAATGTGCATGGCTTGCAGCTTTGGTGAACAGACTTCCACCATGTTGGGCTGCGTGGAGCAAGCAGACAATTCTGTATTTCTCCTAAGAATGCCACAGCTTAAGTTTTTAAGAAGCACTTAGCATTTTAAGAAGTGTTCTTGGACAGCAAAGAATTGAAGATATACAATAGGACAGATTCAGACATAAAAGACCTCAAACTGGGTCACAGTGTTGGATATATGTACGTAGGCTTGGAAGAGAGAAGAAAAAGAGTATAAAGAGAAGTAAATGGTTTTTAAAAGATAAAACAAAGTCTTTAAAAAGATAGAGTACAGACAGTCATAGAATAAAAGGAAAATAAATAATTCACGTAAATATGAAAAATACACAGATAGTATTTTTGTATATTATTATGTTGTTTTTTAAACTTTTTTGACTGTGAAAGAGCTAAGTACAGAGAGACATCTCTTTGTATGGGCTGCTAAGCTAAACCAGCATGTATATTATAAAGGTATCTTGACTTTAGACTTTGGATCTAGGGATATGTTGCTTTGGAAAAGAGGTTCTTCTTTTGTTTCCACAGAGGATGAGAACCTGTGGATTGCTTCCATTTGGTTTGATGGACCAAGACCCCCTGAAAGGTCACTGAGTTCACCCCCCAAAATTACTTTACCCCCTCAAAAAGCAGGAAGTAGTCTGGAGAACTATGCCTATATTCCCAAATATTGTTTAAAAATGTTTCTTTATATTTAAAGGGGGATATGCTATAAAGATTTGCATTGGTATGGATATTGGTTTATTGATAAAAATTTAAGGTCAATTCTGTTATAATTAAGAAATATAGGTTAATAGATAATCATCTATATTAGTTATGTTGTTATGTTACTTAAATTTTCTAGATGTACAGAGAGGTGTTTTAGATGGATAGACATTCTTTAAACCTTTCAAAGACCACAGAATATGGCATTTAAAATGCTTTAGGAACTTAGAACTTTTCATGACAATGAGTCACATCTGCTCCTGGCAGCACCAACTATTTCAAGAGGAAGATGGTCATTGAAGAGGTTCCTTATGGAGTTAGTTAGCCATTTGGGCAAGAAACTGCTCTTCCTGGAATATTTGATGAACTGGACATGCAGGACATGCAGAGAAATGACTGCTGAACTTGCCTAAAGGTAAATCCACCCTTCAGGGTTCCAGTTTCATGAACGAGCCTGCTAGATGTTCTTCAGGACACAGAAAAAAAGTGACTGACAAATTGCTAATATAGGCGAAACTGTCTTTAAAATTTTCTGCTTTGTGCAAAAGTCTGCTAGATACTATGGGCCTGTAGACTGAAGATGAATGCTTCAATGTTATAGAAGAACTTTGGGTGACTCTTCAGGCAGCAAGATGTCTCTTTTGTTTCTAGAGTTGTAGAAGTTGCTTACAATGCACTTCCTTTTTACTGAGGTAATATTGTATCCTTCTGGAGTCTTTGATGGCATTGAAGAATAGGTATAGTTCTCTTTAGTCATGATAAAAGATAAAATAGATATAAATGCTGTAACTGTAATTCTTGCTTGATACCTGTTTTGTTATATATAATTTTACAATGTTAAAATTAAAGCTTCTTTTTCATTTAAACAGAAAAGGGGAGGTAATGTGGGAATCCCCTCTGTATGCTGTGAATACTATTGGTTAATAAAGAAACTGCCTTGGCTGTTGATAGGGCAGAACATAGTTAGCCAGGGAAAACTAAACTGGATGCTTGAAGAAAGAAGGATGGAGACAGAGAGAAGCCATTTAGCCCCGCAGGAGCTGGATGGAACTTTACCTGGTAAGTCAGAGCCACATGGTGATATACAGATTAATAGAAATGGGTTAAATTAAGCTGTAAAAGTTAGGCAATAAGCTAGAGCTAATGGGCCAAGCAGTGTTTTAAATAATATAGTTTATGTGGGATTATTTGGGGGCTAAGTGGCCGGGAAACAACAAGTGGCTCTCTTCTCCAACAATCTAACAAATAAAGATTGTCTGAAGATCAGAGTGCCACTAGTTAGCCATAGAGGCCAGGCAATGGTGGCACACACCTTTAATCCCAGCACTTGGGAGGCAGATGCAGATAGAGCTCTGTGAGTTCAGGATCACCCTGGACTACACTCGATTGATCTAGTCTCAAAGAGAACCAGAGCCAGGCAGTGAGAACGCATGATACATGGCCTTGTCTTTGTTGTGCGGGTTTTTCATTCTTTGGTTGCTGTTGCTCACTCTGGATCCTAGGCAAGTATGGTCACTGTGGGGTCTGCATTAAAGAGTGGTTAATCAGGTCAGCAGGGCTGACAGAAAGGAATGGTGATAGTCTAGGAAGAAAGATAAAGAGGGGCAGTGGAAAAGAGCTAGTTATATCAAGTAACACCAGTTACACCAAGAGGTGAACTATTCAGGAAGTGGAGGTGGGGTGGGAGGAGGGCTGTGTACCAGCTGGTACAGGACAAAGAGTAACTCGAAGGGACTGGAATGTATGACAGGAAAGATATGAAAAATCCACTACCTGCATCTTAGTCCAGTGAGGCCACTCGGATCTCTGGTAGAAAGTATTTTTGTGGATCAGTAGCTGACACAAAGGAATGGAGATGGGCTAGAATGGAAGGAAGCAGAGCTGAAATGTATTATGGCTTTGCTATGGTTACAGTCAAATTGTTATGTTTAGAAATAAAATAATTCTGAAATTTAAATTAGACTTCTTCAAAATTAGAACTTCTTCTCTTTTCAGACACAGCTAAGAAAAAGAAAGGAAGCCATGATGGAGGAGGTTCCACTCCACATATAAAGTACCTGTGTTCAGAATCTATCTATCTTCCCCCAGATTCTCACAAATAACAATAAGAGAAAAAAAATCCACATTCAAAGGAATCAAAGTATTTTACTCTATATCATACGAAAGAGATGCACTTGAAAAATATATGGCAACATTATTCATCAAGGAAAGTAAGTTCCAACACCTGGTTAGAATGTTGACAAATAAAGCAATTGATATTGTTTCAAAAAGTTAAAAAAAAAAACAAACTACAAAAACCTAGAAACTTTTTTACACTGTTGGAAAGACTTAAAATGAAATAACTATTTTGCAAAAAGATTTAGCAGCTCCCTTAAAAATGAACCCCCCCCCCCGTCTCTTTATGTATGTGTGTGTTTTGTATGAACTGATGAGCACAAACTATTGCAGAGGCTAGAAAAGGACTTTGGATTTTCTTTGTGGATGGCTGTGAGCCATCTGATATGCATGCTGGAACTAAATTTGTGTTCTTGACAAGCAGTGGTAGGTTTATTTGTTTGCTTATTTTGGTATGTGTGTGTGTCTGTGTGTGGTTTGCTTTGTTTTATCAGAAAAAAAATACTCAAGCAGTATCTAAAATCTGCTCATTGACACTTAGATATCTCAGAGTAAAATTATTAACCAAGTATTGAAGAATTATACACAATAAAAATTTACATGAATGAGTGAACAACCTTACTTCTCAAATGATTTGTTAAATGTTAATGCAAAAGCCTTTGAATAAAAATAACATCCAATATTTCCAAGAATATATTTATTTGGATCCCCCGGTCCTAAAATTACACCACTGTCTGCACACATAGCTTCTAGTTGAAAATTTTACATAAAATAACTTTGTTTCTAGTGATTTTGGCATCAAAATCATCACTATTTGGGTAGCACCAGTTAAAGACACTTACAAATGGCTGTTCATTCAATGATCCAATAACAAGAAACAAAAATTAATCTATCTTCTCTGTTTCTGAATATGTTCATGCTGCTACTACTGATAAACTCTGGTTTATCAGAAAACAATGGCCACCATAAATTTAATATGTTTAGAAGAAAACAACTGAAAATGAAAGAGCCCTGGAGCAGAGAATTTCTAGCACTTACATATGAAAGATCATAGAAAACACATGGCAAATATATAATTTCTAACACCACTGTTTAGCTTTGAGCTTATACTTGAATGTTCAGTTTTTATTATCTATGTGTATATGAAAACTATGAGAAATATGACACATGTTTCTTAAACTTTCAAGAAAAAAAATACAAAAGAAAAACAGCATACAGCTGGAAGTTAAACCTTTGGAAACACATTGACAAGTGATGTGTTCCCATTCTATAGCCTGGCTTTAGCAGCAAGCAGTTCATGCACACAGCTGTAGAAGTACAGCTATTCCTGACTTCTTTTAGGTAAAATCAGTTATCTTTAAACAGGAACCGTCTTTGACACTATCAATATTGTCATCACCTTTGTACTCACTGTCTACTTCTGTTACAAGTATTCCTCTGTCTCATCTCTCTGTCTCTCTGCCTCTCTTTCTCTGTCTTTGTGTGTGTGTGCATCATACAGAGACATACACGACTATCATTTTAGTACTCAGAAATCAAGGAAATAGAAAAGTTCTAGATTGTAGCACCTGCACTGTGGGATGGTACACGAGGTAGGAAAGGGGCTGGAGATTGTAAACACACAAAGACACACACACAGAGACACGGGGACATGGGTCATCTTTGATACAAGAGTGCCACTTTATTGTGCTCCAGGGAAGCTTATATAGGGATCCTTAACTGATAGTCATGCCCCAGCTCCTGTAATTTTCATTAACCCCCCCCCCCCCGAAACCACTCCCCTGCCATCAGGAACTCATGAGGGTCTTGAGCTCAGAGCAGCTGCAGGCACAGGAAAACAAATTGTTTACTAGAGCAGGCAAAGGGTCTGAGGCAGGCAAAGAAAGTCAAGGGGCCAGGGGTCTGCAGTCCCCAACAGCTCTCTCTTTTCTATATAATTAGACCAGGCCTGTCTTGGGTTGCAGAAGCACATATTCACATCTTACCCATCATCAAGAACACTTGCCTCGGCATGCAAGGCCTCTGTCTTAGGTTGACTGTGACAGGCTCCTGTCTAACTCTGGCTCACTGGTCTTTCCATAGCCTGCTAACTCATACTGCATTTGGAGGAAGCCCACTCTCTTGGGCAAATAGTGATATTACATTGCTGCTGCTGCTGCTGACACCTGTTGTAGAGGCCGAGCAACAGAAACCATCCAGCTACAGGAGTTCCTAAGGCCAGCTGTTCAGTAGGCCTAGGTTGTATGGGAATGGCTGGACTGGCATGGGCGTGGCACAAATATAAAGAAAGGAAAGGGAGCTGCCAACCATATACTTCAACTGCTCTTATAAAAGGAGGTCTATAGGTCAAACCAAAAAATGCCCTGGTGAAAATTATATAGGGAATTCTGGATCTCTAAGGCAGTGGCAACTTGTCTGGCTAGGGGATCAACAGTGCTAGACACAGCAGTCATCTGACTGGTGGTAATTCTGGTTGTCCCAGAGGCCGCAGTGGTGACAATAGCAGTCACCCGTGATGATCCCAAAATCTCTGCCAGGATAATTCAGCACCAGTTGACTTCACTGGGACAGGCAACAAACTAGAACCCGGCCACAGTCAGTCACGGTCATCTTGTTAGCCCAACAGCTGTCCAAAATACATAAAACTTGAAAACAGTTAAGTGCAGAATCATCCAAGGCCTAACAAGCCACAGACAGCCTAACGAGAAGGCCCACATTGGCTCTGATTCCCCACTCCACTGTGACACCAAACAACGTCCAGGTGACAGACAGGCTTGGGGACCTTCTGCAGCTACTACATGGGTTTCTCAGGTCCTGCTGGAAAGCCTGACACTCACACTGCAGGCTCTTGGGTGCCCAGAGCCTGGAACCACCGCAGCGTTCTCCATTTGCCACATTTGCCACATGCAGATGGGCATCCCAGTGGGATCTGAGCAGCTCCAGCTTGCCTCGGTGGTTGTGGATGTGCCTCACTCCCTGTGGCAGCTCTTGGCACAGCTGCTGCCTAAGGCATTCCCCAAGGTCCCACGACCTCCAGTAAACAATCATTTAGGAAATTTGGGCATAGTTCTCTCTCCAGACTACTTTCTGCTGTTTATTGGGAGAAGTAATTTTGGGGGGTATTCACAGTGACCTTCAGGGGGTCTTAGTGCATTAAATCTCATTAATCTGGAACGAATCCACAGGTTCTCATCTTCTGTGGAAACAAAACAGAACCTCTTTTCCAAAGCAACAAATCCTTATACTCATTTTAAAGGCAAGATACCTTTCTTAGTAGTTCTCAAATCAAAAAATCAAAAGACAACACAATAACATACATAATCCAAATTATCTGTGCACATTCCATCTTTACGTGGATTATTATTATCACTTTTACTCCTTTTAATCTCACTGTCCATACTCTGTCTCTTTAAAAACTTACTCTTTTTCTTCCACTCTTTTTGAGGCCTTCAATTCACCCTCTCCATTTCCAAGGGTGATCTCTCAGCATGTCCCCAATTCCCAGTCTTGCTGGGAGCCTCCACATGTACCATTCGTCTGTACTAGGTGTACTACGGCACTGTAGTGCCTGTAGTACATGTACTATGGTACTATGCCTATAGCATAATGCCTGCAGTATGAGACCATTTGAGAGCTGGACAAGGGACTGGTAATTTAAACACAGAAAGACACACACAGAGAGACACGGGGACACAGGTCATCCTTGATACAAGGAAAGCTTATATAGGGATCCTTAACTCTATAGCCACGCCCCAGCTCCTGTAATTTTCAGGTGTAAAACCCATCAGAAACCATTCCCCTGCCATCAGGATCTCATGAGGGTCTCTTACACAGAGAAGCTGCTGGCACAGGAAAACAAGTTGTTTACTCCAGCAGGCAAAGGGTCCGAGACAGGCAAAGAAAGTCAAGTGGCCAGGGGTCTGCAGCCCCCAACACTAAATGGCAACCAACAGATTAAGGAATTAAAAAAATGTGGTTCGTATGCACAGTAGAATTTTTTATTCAGCCACAAAGAAAAGTAAAATTCATGACATTTGCAGGAAAACTTGTGGAGGTAGAAACTATATGAACCAAAGTAACCCCAAATCAGAAATACAATTAAGCATGCATTCTCTCATATGCAGAACTTAGATTTAGCTTTGGTATGTATGAATCTATGTGTGGACAGGGTGTGAATGCTGTCAATGCGCTAGAAAGAGTTCAATAAGAAGGGAAAAGAGGTCTTCTGGACAGCCAAGGAGGGGAATAGAATACACATGAGGATGAAAACAGAAGGGAGTTACTATAGGGATGAGTAGGAGGGGGTGGAGATTTGGGAGGAGTGGGGAAAGGAGGTCAATAATAACAAAGTATGAAGGAAAATGCTCTAATTAAACAGGTTACTTTGTATGGTACTTTTTTTAAATAATAAAAATGTTAAGTGCTCAAATTTTTTTATTCACAGACCAATTACATAACCTTCCTCCCTCCCTTCCTACTTCCCTTATTCTTTTCCTCTCTCCTTCCATCAATAGTTAAAAGGACTTACTGAAAGACAACAATAAATCATAAAATGAAAAGTCAAGGTCCGTGGCTTATGCATGCAGAATGGGAGACTGCTGAACAATTGCTCAGTGCTTGAGAGCTTTGTGCTAAGGAACTGGGGGCTAGGAGACTTGAGGGTGCAAGGAAACTGGGCCACAAAGGCCTCAGAGATATTTGCTTGTCATTCGATATGAGGATACGGAAAGTTCAGGATCTCTAGGAAGGGAGAAGCAAGAGGAAGACTAGAGAAAAACAACTCTACCTGTAAAGAGAGGAAGGCCAAGCAGCATCCAAGAAAGGTTCAGCTGTCTCTGTCTTGCCCAGCTCTGTCTTTCCATGTCTATGCCTCTCAACAGACTTGAGTCAAGGATCCATCTGAAAAGTACAATTAGGTGTGATTTCTATGTCACTATGATGACTTAATACTAAGGAGCAAAGGTTTCCATGTGCCTCTGAGCAGGTTTGATAAAAGCATCTCTGAGATGGTTGTTACTGAACAGTATGTGAACCAAAGGGTGGACTTAGGACTTCTAGAGCTGAGTCAGAAGGATGCACCTAAATTTCCAGTGTAATAAAGTGATACTGCAAAATCATGATGCCTTATAATGAAGGCATCACCATCATACTGCTGGGTCATGGCTCTTAACATGACACCTTGTTGATTAAACTTCCTAATTTGTAGGCATCCCTTCCTTAAAAGACTCTAGCTGACATATGATAGGGCATCTCTTGGGTATATTCCCAGGAGTGGTATTGCTGGGTCCAGGGGTAGGTTGATCCCGAATTTCCTGAGAAACCGAAACACCGATTTCCAAAGTGGTTGCACAAGATTGCATTCCCACCAGCAATGGATGAGGGTACCCCTTCCTCCACAGCCTCTCCAGCAAAGGCTATCATTGGAGTTTTTGATTTTAGCCATTCTGACACGTATAAGATGATATCTCAAAGTTGTTTTGATTTGCATTTCCCTGATTGCTAAGGAGGTTGAGCATGACCTTAAGTGTCTTTTGGCCATTTGAACTTCCTCTGCTGAGAATTCTCTGTTCAGTTCAGTGCACCATTTTTTAATTGGGTTAATTAGCATTTTAAAGTCTAGTTTCCTGAGTTCTCTATGTATTTTGGAGATCAGACCTTTGTCTGTTGCGGGGTTGGTGAAGATCTTCTCCCAGTCAGTAGGTTGCCTTTTTGTCTTGGTGACAGTGTCCTTTGCTTTACAGAAGCTTCTCAGTTTTAGTAGGTCCCATTTATTCAATGCTGCCCTTAATGTCTGTGCTGTTGGGGTTACATATAGGAAGCGATCTCCTGTGCCCATCTCCTGTAGGGTACTTCCCACTTTCTCTTCTATCAGGTTCAATGTGTTGTGACTGATAGTGAGGTCTTTAATCCATTTGGACTGGAGTTTTGTGCATGGTGATAGATATGGGTCTATTTTCATTCTTCTACAGGTTGACATCCAGTTATGCCAGCACCATTTGTTGAAGATGCTTTCTTTCTTCCATTGTATACTTTTGGCTCCTTTATCAAAAATGAGGTGTTCATAGGTTTGTGGGTCAAAATTCGGGTCTTCTATACGATTCCATTGGTCGACTTCTCTGTTTTTATGCCAGTACCACACTGTTTTCATCACTATAGCTCTGTAATAGAGTTTGAAGTCAGGGATGGTCATGCCTCCAGACAATCCTTTATTGTATAGGATTGTTTTGGCTATCCTGGGTTTTTTGTTTTTCCATATAAAGTTGATTATTGTCCTCTCAAGATCTGTGAAGAATTTTGAAGGGACCTTGATGGGGATTGCATTGAATCTATAAATTGCCTTTGGTAGAATTGCCATTTTTACTATGTTGATCCTCCCAATCCAAGAGCAAGGGAGGTCCTTCCATTTTCTGGTATACTCCTCAGTTTCTTTCTTCGATGCCTTAAAGTTCTTGTCAAATAGATCTTTCACTTCCTTGGTTAGAGTTACCCCAAGATATTTTATGCTGTTTGTGGCTACCGTGAAAGGTGAAGCTTCTCTGATTTCCCTCTCTGCTTCCATATCCTTTGTGTATAGGAGGGCGACTGATTTTTTGGAATTGATCTTGTATCCTGCCACATTACTAAAGGTGTTTATCAGCTGTAAAAGTTCTTTGGTGGAGTTTTGGGGGTCACTTATGTACACTATCATATCATCTGTATTATTTGTAATAGCCAGAACCTGGAAACAACCTAGATGCCCTTCAATGGAAGAATGGATGAAGAAAGTGTGGAATATCTACACATTAGAGTACTACGCTGCGGTAAAAAAACAATGACTTCTCAAATTTTGCATGCAAATAGATGGAAATAGAAAACACTATCCTGAGTGAGGTAACCCAGACCCAAAAAGATGAATATGGGATGTACTCACTCATAATTGGTTTCTAGCCACAAACAAGGGTCACGGAGTCTACAATTGGTGATCCCAAAGAAGCTAAGTAAGAAGGTGAACCAAAGGAAAAACATATAGTTGTCCTCTTGGCTATGGGAAGTAGACAAAATTGCCGGGGAGAAAATTGAGATCTTGGGGGTGGGGTGGCATGGGGGTAAGGGGAGATGGGGAGAGAAAAGGGAGAAGGGGAGAATGGGGGGAACTTGGGGAAAAAGGAGGATTGGGATAAAGGAAGGTTGGATAGGGGAGCCCGGAAGCACAATTCTTAGTTAAGGGAGCCACCTTAGAGTTGGCAAGAGACTTGAACCTAGAGTGGCTCCCAGATGCCCAAGCCGAGGTCCCCAGTTAGTTCCTTGGGCAGTTGAGGATAGGGAACCTGAAATGACCCTATTCTATAGCAATACTGACGAATATCTTGCATATCATCATAGAAACTTCATCTGGCGATGGATGGAGATAGAGACAGAGACCCACACTGGAGCACTGGACTGAGCTCCCAAGGTCCCAATGAGGAGCAGAAGGAGGGAGACCATGAGCAAAGAAGTCGGGACCACGAGGGGTGCACCCACCCACTGAGACAGTGGAGCTGATCTATTGGGAGCTCACCAAGGCTAGCTGGACTGTGACTGAAAAAGCATGAGATAAAACTGAACTCTCTGAACATGGCGAACAATGAGGGCTGCTGAGAAGCCAAGGACAATGGCATGGGGTTTTGAACCTAAGTAATGTGCTGGCTTTGTGGGAGCCTAGCCAGTTTGGATGTTCACCTTCCTAGGAATGGACGGAGAGGGGAGGACCTAGGACTTACTACAGGGCAGGGAACCCTGACTGCTCTTTGGACTGGAGAGGGAGGGGGAGAGGAGTGGGGGGAGGGGGGGAGAAGGGTGGGAGGAAGGGGAGGGAAATGGGAGGCTGGGAGGAGGTGGAAACTTGTTTTTTTTTTTCTCCTTTTCTCAATAAAAAAAAAATGGAAAAAAAAAAGACTCTAGCTGAAAGGTCCTATAAGAAAGGAGCAGCTGGAGAGGTTCTCTCTGGGGGCAGGAATCCTTTAAACTGAGCACTTACTCATTCAAAGGACAAGAAGGGAAAGGTTAAGAAACTGACAGCCTGTACGTGGGAATACCTTGGAGCTTGTCTGTATTGCTCAAAACAGACCAACAAGAGTGGCTCTGAAATCTCTAACTACTGAAGCTGATTCAACTTCACCTAATGATAAGGAAGCCACTCACAATATTACAATGCTTTGTCTACCGGTAAAAAAGTTTTTTCCAGAGAAGTGATTAGGCGGATCCTTTTCTTCTACTTGAAATTTATTTTATATAACCCTAGGCAATGAATTCTATGAGGTTATGAGTGATTTTTCTAGTTGAGTAGTCAAATTGCAGCATACAATGAGGAAACAGAACAGTTGGTACCCTTTGAATATTAGTTTAGCCTTCTCACATCTGCCAACAACACTTGAAAGCATTTTCCATGAAGAACCAAAGCTGAGTTAATTCTTGTAGTAAGACCACTGTGCATGCAGCTGAATACATTGAGATTGAAGTTAATGAATCTTGGGGTCCCTCCTGTATGTCCCCATGAGTCTCTGTTGATTGATTCTATTGAAGAACAAGGTAGAATCTTCATCAAAATGCAAAAATTTCTCAGAATTAAATATATCTAAATAACAATAATCACTTTGGAGTATACATTTATGTTTACGTATATAATTTAAACAGAGAAACTCCTGTGACATGATCCTTTTGAGTCAAGTATAGATTGAACTAAGAACCCAGTAATTTGTTCATTGACAAAGGCAGACTACTTTGTAACTGGAAATATGGAATTACATATTATTACATGGATCTCACTATAGCAAGTGGAAACTTATGTGAAAGTTTTATCTTAAAAATTTATTGTGCAGGGCTGGAGAGATGGCTCGGTGTTGCCTGAGATTTCTGTCCTGCCTGTCCTGCAGCCATTCAGTCCCAAAGAAACACACAGAGGTCTACATTATTTATAAACTGGTCGGCCTATTAGCTCAGGCTTTTTATTAACTCTTTCATCTTAAATTAGCCCATAATTCTTGTCTGCATTAGCCATGTGGCTTGGTACCTTTTGTCACTGAGGTGGTCTCATCTTGCTTCCTCTGTGTTGACAACTGCAGGCTGAGACTTTCTTCTTCCCAGAATTCTCCTGTTCTGGTTGCCCCACCTATACTTCCTGCCTGATTATTGACCAATCAGCGTTTTATTAAAACAATAGGAGTGACAGGGTACAAGACCATTGTCTCATAGCAACTCAGTCGCTAAGAGCATTCATTACTCTTGTAGAGGTCAGGAGTTCAATCCCAGAATCCACCTCACTGCTGACAATCACCTCTGACCCCCCAGCTTATAGAAATCTGACACTCTCTTCTGGTTGCTCTAGACATATGCATACACACACTTACTTAAGTAAAATTAAAATACATACTTAAAATTCATTATCTGATTACATCATTTTGGAGAGTCTTTAATGCACGAGGCTATTGAGGCAGTGTAGAAATAAAGAAGTGTGGGCTGGAGAGATGGCACAGAGGTTAAGAGCGCTGGCTGCTTTTCCAGAGGCCCTGAGTTCGATTCCTGGCAACCACATGGTGGTTCACAACCATTTGTAATGAGATCTGGTGCCCTCCTCTGGCCTGTAGGCATACATGCGGGCAGAACACAATCTTTAAAAAAAAGAAAAAGAAAAAAGAAATAAAGAAGTGTTGTTTGCCTAAATTTGGTTTGAGATAGTTGAATGCATGTATATCTGAGGCTTTGTGTAAGCCATCTTCAGTTACAGTGGATGAAAATGTAGGCACAACGCAATCATCCCTGTTTAGTAAGTACCTATGAATTTAATAAGGGCTATCTTGTTAAAATGGCTTCAGGTTGATTTGTTGTCTCCTTTGGGTACACAGCTGACAATCTCTTGACTTTGGAAGTTTGCTCATATTGAAAGAAAGGGCCCAAAGGGAAGAAGGGAGAGTGAGACAGACGTGGGGATAGCACAGTGATTTTCTTTAAAGTCAGTTTAATGGCTGAAGCTGTGCTGATCATCACCTCTGTGGCAGCTTCCCCAGTTCAGCCTCTGGTTTTCCTTTACTAAGTTTGCAAAGGAGAAGGTGCATTTCATATCTACTCTTGGGTCTGAATATGGCGGCTGACTATTCATGCCATTCACAGCCAGTCCTACCCTCTCAAACTCTCACCTGTCCTCCGTATTAAGGTGCTGGGCTGGACTCTACCTGACTGTCATGAGAAGCTCTATACTTTATTACTATGCAGTTTAATTTCCCAGAGCACAAGCAGTCATTGAAAAGTTGGAAGTAACTCAAGAAAATTAATTATAACTTAGGGAGAAATGAATTCTAAAATTGCATCTTCAATATGTCTGTTTCCTGGTCCAATGGAAGAGGGTAAAAAAGAAACAGACAAGTCCTTGACAGGTTCTTATTTAAGTGTACATTTTCTGTGCCTTGCTCTTCTTTCCCGCCCCTTGTCTCCAATATTCACTGACATCCTTTTTAGTAAAACTCTATTGTCCTCCCCAACTGGGACTTGTCTTGCCCTAGTTTCCATGTGTAAGAAACAGAAGAACTAAATGTGTAATCAGTAAAATGAAATATTCTCCAGCCATGTATTTGAACTCTCTAAGATGCTCAGTTTGAGCAACATGCTATGACTGTAGCTGAGGGTAGCAGAAATGGAGTGAGCTTTGCCATTTCAAATGATGAGTGTCCTAATGTTTCCAGGAGAGTTGGGTCTTTTCATCCTTCCTGTGGGAAAGCAATACTAATGGACAAAGTGTGTGTGTGTTGTGGTGTGTATGTTGTGGTGTGTGTATGTATGTATAGTTGTATGAACATTCACACACTTTCAGGAGGATGGACATAAATCTCACAGCAGACAAGGCTGAACTCATCACATGCTTGTTATATGTTATATAAGAAGCTGAGATACACTTTACATCAATAACCACAGCCATGTTAGTTCTCTCTAGATTACTTCAGCAGATACCCTGGATTTCCAATGTAAATGTTAATAAAAAGACTCCATACTGGATTCTCTTGATGATCCTTGGTCTTTGAAACAAAAGGGCATTTTTAAAAAATAATTTTAATTCCCCATGCATGTATTGCACACTAGTTGCTTTCATTCATACAGAAAGCCTAGAAAAGTAGATGCAATTCTATTTGCATGATAGATAATGGAAGAGTGTTATGTAGCTTAAACCATTCAGACAAGGTTACATGACTATAAAATTTGACTGCATGATTTCATAGTCCATGCTAATTTTTTTTGAGTTTTAGTAACACTGTATCTCATAAGAAATTCAATATCATGAGACCAGGTCTAGACTGTTCCAACTCACACAAGTGTGCAAATAGTTTACAGCAACAGAAAATAAATGCTTTGATTAAATCCCCACTAACTCTTTTTTTTTGTTTGTTTGTTTGCTTTTGGTTTTGTTTTTCAAGCAAAGAGTGGGTACTCAGATTTGAATATTTTCAGAATTAAACTGAGCAGGGTTTGGGGATATGTTTGGCAAACACGAAGTTCCAATACTGTAGTAGGAAATGGCTGCAGAGGGAAAACGGACTTGTGATATGTAGCTCAAGCTGACTTTGTTATTATAGACCTCTTAGTGCTGACATGTGTTATTATAGACATATGCTATCATGCCTGGGAGATTTCCCTTTCTAATGCATGGACCTAGAGCTCCAGTTGCCCTTCAACACGGATATGCTTGTGCTCCACGTATTTCATTATGCTTTACCATTCAATAAATAGAAACAAAAATTCCCTTGGGGATTCTTCTTTGACTCCTGGGTTATATAGAACTTTCCAAGTATTTGAATATTCCCCTACTATCTTTCTGTTAATAATTTCTAACTTGATTTCATTATAGCTGTAGAAAATTATCCACACAGTTTAATTTCTTTTGTATTTGCTGAAGTCTTTTTCTGTGAAGCAGGATGTAAGATGTGTTGGTATGTGTGCCAAGGCCATTAAAAGCACTGTGCTTTTTTTCTGTTCTTAGGTGATGATGCACAGTTAGAAGTTTGAGCCTGTTGGTTGGTGATATTATCGATTCTCAGTGATCTGTCTATGTATTTGTTCTATCATTGGTTAATAAAAAGTTTTGAAGCTGTCGGTCATTGCATATTTACCTACTCCTTCTCTGCTTCTCCTTGTTTTATATTACATGCTCTAAGTTCTGATGTTTTATGCACATATATTTGTTTTCTGGTTATGTTGACCATATAACATCATATAACATATAACATCCCTACCATCTCTGGCATTTTATTTTTGTTCTGATGTCTATTTTAGCTGACATTAATTTAGCTACCCTTGCTCTTTCCCCAACAGTTTTTATGATGATATATTTATCTTTCTTCCATCCTTTAATCTTAAGATATCTGAGTCTTATAATTGAAGTTATTTTCTTATAGAGAGCATATAGTTGAATGACATTAATAAACTATTTTGATACACAGAGAATTGCTGTGTATCGGGTAGAAAAAAAGAAAAAACTATTTTGCCAACTTCTTTCAAACACAAATTACTCTTATTTTTATTTTTTGCAAGTATATGTTTATTCTCTAGTTCCAAGCGTTGACTCCAAGGTCTTGTGCATACTTTGTCTTCCCTTAACCATTGAGATAAACCCTCAACCTAATGTTATTCATTATTGTTCTGATAGAGTTTGAACATGCTATTTTATTTTAGTTTGCGATATATTATTTTGGTGTTTCTTCCTCTTTTGTTTTCTTTTGTATAACTCGTGAGCATTTTCACAATCCATTTTAATTTTTCTACAAGGCTTTTTCAGTTAAACCCTTTTGCAGAGAACTGAGTAGTTGGGTTGGGTATTACACTGTCGATGTTCATACCCCCTGTGGTGTCATCCTTGAGTTGTCTTATTAGCTAAAGTGCAATTTAGGAACTTTACCATTTCCCTTTTCCCTCCCCCTTTTTAATTGTCCTAAGTCTATTCCATGAATGTATACTAGAATAACATCAGATGTTATGATATTCTCTCTCCCTGTGAAGAATTCTTAGAAAATGCAGGAATGGAAGAAAAATCCGTTATACTCACACCTATGATTTTGCTCACTTAATTTTTTTCCTGTTTTAATTTGGTGTGCCAATGTTCCTTCTTTTGTTGTTTTGTTTCCGTTTAAAAATTTCTTCAAACATTTATCAAGGTGGATCCAACAATAGCATCTTTCAGGCTATGTTACCTGTGGACATCTTGATTTCCCCTTCACTTTTGAAATATATTCTAGCAGGACATAGGACTCTGGGATGACCACTCTTTTCTTTCAGTACCTGAGAAACGTACTGTTGTTCTCTCTGGCTTCTCCTCTGACTCCTGCTGTCATTTGAGTTATTTTCTGTTACAATGAAACAAACATTATTTCCTGTCTCAAGGATTCCCCATTCCTTGTTTTCAGAAGTCAGAGGCTGATATGTCCTGTCCGGTATTTTGTTAGGTTTTTCCTAGGGATTTTTCTTGGCTTCTAGATGCTTTACGGCTGTGTGTTCTGTCTGACTTGGACAGTCTTCAGTCATTAGAGCAAAACCATTTCCCAGCACTGGCTTTGGTAACCTTCTGGAGACAGGGATGCTAGATCTCTTGGCACAGTTCCACAGGTCTCCAAGGCTCCATTTGCTTATTATTTCACTCTAGTGTCTCTCCATTATTTAGATTGCACTATCTGCAATGTTTCTAATTCCAGGTCTCCATTTATTTCCTCAGTCATCCCTAGTATGCTATCAAGCTCAGCCATTGAATTTTTTGTTGTTGTTTATTATTATACTTTTTCTTTTTATTTTTTTTATTTTTTTTTATTTTTCGAGACAGGGTTTCTCCGTAGCTTTTGGTTCCTGTCCTGGAACTAGCTCTTGTAGACCAGGCTGGCCTCAAACTCACAGAGATCCGCCTGCCTCTGCCTCCCGAGTGTTTCATTTCTCCTTATGTTTTCTATTTCCTTGCTGGATTGGTTTTTTTTTCCTTTATTTCCCTTCCTGTCTTCCTCTTGCTCATTCTCCTCCTCTCCCTCTTGGATATTAGGTGTAGAATTTTCTTGTACTGCCCAGATTGACGACAAATTCCTGGGGCTTGAAGGATCCCCCTTTCCAGCCTCCTAAATACTCTGCAAGCCTTTAAACTGCCCCCCCCCCCCAGTTTGTGTTTTTTATTTGTTTTGAGTATATTTGTAATTGTTAAAGAATTTTTTTGACGACTACTTTTAAATCTGTGAGCTGATCCTGCCATCGATCTCGCCTCCTATTGATTGTACATCACTCAATCGAGGTTGACTTGTTTTTTGACAAGGAACTTTAAAACTGGAATCTTTGCATATTATTCTGTGAGACTGTGGATGGTATTTAAGGTTTTGGTCTCATTGGGCCCTCTGTACCTCACTCCAGCAAGGTAAAGGAAAGCGCGAGTAGCAAAGGACACACCCAGATTCTTCATTCAGCACCAGGGATTCGTGACTGTCACTACTGATGCCACTTGGATAGAATCATTTTGTTCCTGTTTCCTGATATATTTATGTTAGTGCCGCCAGGCTCATGATACCAACTCCACGGGCAGAGGAGGACATACAGATGCGGTATGGATGTACTAATGGGAGGGACTTCTTCCCATGTGTCTGCCCCTGCCGCTTTGAGGGGCGGGACACTTTCTGTTCCTCACTCCACCTTCACTGACACTACCCAGGTTGTGGGGCCTTCGCGCTTGCACAGCCAGCAAAGGTGAAGTTCTAGCATCCCTGCTTGACTTCTGTTCATCCGGGTCAAGGGAAACTTGAAAACGAATTGATCTGCTGATGTTTTGTTGGAGTAGACTGGTTGGTTTTGAAATGTTACTAGGTTGCTAGTATGTTCTTCCCCTTTTCCCACGACAAGAGAGAATGGGACTTCTTTGGTGTCTTCTTCATGCCTTCACTGATACTTCTAGGCCATTATCTTCTCTGACATCATCTCTGTGGTATGTGATACATAAAGAAAATCCGGGAATCAACAATTGGGGCTGGTTTCCCGTATCTCCCTTACCGGTGTTTCTTTATCTAGTTAACAGTTTTATTATATTTGTTTAATAAATAATGTTGGTGTTGTTGCTCAGGAGTTTCATCATGACAGTAGAACCAAAGACAACCATATGCACATTTATGAAATTATCAAAGAATATTTACATAAAATAAATGCAATTGAATGCACACAAAGAAATTAATGTCCAGAATTTGGTGTCATGTTTTGCTGGAGGGCTAGGAAAAGGCCCTTCTACTTCATCTTCCCTGACATATCTCTTCATTTAATTTTAACCACAATGAAGAGAAAACTAGTTTAATGATAGTTTTTAGATGATGATATACTATAAAACATCATCTTACAGTTAATTTTTATTGATTATATTCAGAGGTTTTTAAACATCCATTCATATTGAGCTTCATTCTTCTTTACACATGCGTAATATCTCACTAAGCAAAATGTCATTACTTCTTTAACCAGGCTCTTACTAATAAACTTAGCTTTCACAATGATGTTGCAATGAATAACATTGCATATATTATTTCACTGCAGTTATTTCAGTAAAAAGTTACCAAATATTAAACTCAACTACTGTATTTCACAATAGGCAAATCAGAAGTACAAGGTGCTCCTTTTGGGTTTACTAAATTTTCTTTCTTTATAAAAACAAACTGTAAGTCCCATGGCTTACAGATAAAAGTCTGGCCACTATTTCCCTCTCACAGTGTCAACGAATGTCCTGATGTCATCTGCAGATCTTTGGCTGAGCAAGGAATTCTTTAATTCTCTTCCAGTTCAGGGTCCCTGAGTTGGTGTGGCTTGCGGACAAGTTGGTGCCTCCCAGTCTTAGAGTCTGTCCAGTCTTTTTTCACATTAATTTATATCTGTATTTGATGATTTGTGTATATGTGAGGAGTTTCAGAGAAGTTTAGAGGAGCATGTGTTCTTAAAACAACAACAACAACAACAAAAAACCCAACAACTTTTCCTAGAGGAAAAAAAATACATAGGTCAGTGAAATAGACAACAAACACAGTTTTCATGACTTATTGTTTTTTTTTTTTTCGAGACAGGGTTTCTCTGTGGTTTTTGGAGCCTGTCCTGGAACTAGCTCTTGTAGACCAGGCTGGTCTCGAACTCACAGAGATCCACCTGCCTCTGCCTCCCGAGTGCTGGGATTAAAGGCGTGCGCCACCACCGCCCGGCCCTTTCATGACTTATTGTAAATATTTTCAGAATTAATTTCTTTTTGTCCTTCAACAGAAATCACAAAATCAAGCAAGACTTCTAAGCACATCCTTTAGCATCATCTTAAGAAGGGACAGTAGTTTGTACACATCTTAATGAAACCACAAATAACGATGACATTTCTTTGTTGATTCTACTTCTGTGATGGGATCATTATGACCATCAGGCCCTATGGATTGGAAATTGCAGAAATTTCTCCTCTATTGAACATGGGATTAAATTTTGCAAGTTTGCAATTCTAAGCCTAATTTTCCCATATAATAAACATACTCTCAGAGATTCACAGAGAGGATTGTAGGCTATTAAGAAACCAAATTATAACTGCACAATTACTTACCTGCCTATTTAGTTGGCCTTAAACTCCTGGGGTGAGGAGGGAAAGGAAGACTATATCGCCTCTCTTTCTGTGCCTCAGTATGTAACACAGATCCGGTACATACTATGTCTTCAATACGCCAGAATGGGAGTGGGTGTGAAGATTCTTACTGCTCTGTGCAGATCCCTTTACATGAAGGTAGATCCATTACTACAACTTCTTTCTAATTTTCCAAGAAAACAATTCTGTCAGAGAATTGCATTTGTTCTACTTGGTGGGTCTCTTAGGATGGGGCACCAGAGAAAGAGCCAGGGGTTCTTAAATGCCAAATCTTTGATACGAGGACACCTTCCAAGCCCAATGTCGTCCATTATCAGTCTGAGATATGGGGATGTTGGCATTGTATGCTAAACTACGTTTTCCAGATCTGTAGAAACAACTGGCTCTATTTTGTCTATGCCTTAGTCTAATTTCTCAGTTGTTTGGAGTGGGGTAGCGAGAACTGTAAGACCAACCTCAGAATTAGAGATGAAGGAACAGAGGCCCACAGAATGGAGGCTAAATCCAATGACTAGTTTTTGAGTACTTGTGATACAAGGAACACACACGTAAAACACAGCTCAGAGGTTTCTGAAGCAGTTAGCGGTCAGCCTGAAGCCCCACAGCAAGCTACTGCCAGAGTGGAAGCCAGGAGAGGATTTCTCTCACTATGCTTACACGACTTTCCTCTAGTCTCATTTCCTGTTTCCTTACTCCACTCTTTTCTATCCTCTTTGATGATATAATTAAGAGCTAGATTTTCCTATGCAAACCATACAATTCTGTATTTTTCAAATCACAGGCTTTAATCATCTGACCTACCTTTATGCTCCTGCACACGGGAGGAACCCTTTAGTCATTTCTAAACGTCAGCTTATAAACCGACTCTTGGCAACCAGGACCAGTAGAGAGAGGTGGGACATCCTGAAGTCCTGCTTACTGGCTTTACCTGTCTCCTCAGTGGAAATGTCCTCTTCGTGGCTGATTACAATCTACCGATGACTTGGAACCAGCTTCTGAAAAAGCAACACGAAGTTCCAAGTTAGAGAAAAGCTACCTCCAGGAGGTCTTCCTGGGGTCATCTCTCCCCTTCTCGGTAAAAAGCAGTGAATACTGACTGAACATCTGTTAGAGTGTAAATCTCCGGGAGCATCCAGCTTCGAGAAATAGACCGTTTATCCCAGCACCATGTGGAGAGTGTTTAGCAATGAAAGAATACTGAGTGACAGGATTCGGGGTTCAGGGCACCATCTCTGTGACACTGGCCTTTAAGGACATCAAGGGATGAGTCTGGCTGCTCTGTGCATCTACTGCAGTGATGAGAATAGAGACAAACGTGAACCATACTCTCTTTGATGAGAGCTGAAGGGAAGCCTGCAACTCCCACTTAAGCTTGTACTCCCCATTTCCAGCCTCGTACCTGACAGCCATGGTCTGTAATTCAGACACATTCCACCCAAGCTCTTTCTGCCTCCCTTCTCAACACAGCCTATGGCATTCCTCACCTTTTACTTCAATGACTGGATAAGTATTTTGAGACGGTACTTTATTTTTTCCCGCTTGGTGCTTATCGTTACGTGACAGGGGATGCAGGCATAGCCCTCAGGACATTTATTCTTACTACATTTAGTTGCCCAAAGCCTGGATCCCAGAAAGAGAACCAAGTTTTCTGGCAAAGCAACTGGAAAGATAGAAGGAAGGGCAAAGGCTTTCCTGAGAGAGGTTTTCTTGTATCTGGAAAGGAGGACAAGAGAGAAGCCACAAATCCTGGAATACTGCGATTTGAGGCCTGCCTCAAAGAACACCACAAGGTCCTAAATTTGAGTGACTGATGATGTGGGATGCTTTCCAGCATGGTTCCAGATCCGAATAATGGCTTTGGTTTTAAGTAGTGAACAGAGGAAAAGAGCCAGTCATGGTGGAGCACACCTTTAATCTCAGTACGTGAGAGGCAGAGACAGGAGAATCTCTATGAGTTCAAGGGCAGGCTGGTCTACATAATGAGTTCTAGGCAGGTCAGGGCTAAACAGAGAGACCCTGTCTCAAAAGCAAAACAAGGAGTGTTTGGGAAAAGACCTAAAAAGAGAGATTATATGTTTAAATCAGGGTCATGCCGTTTATGACATGCATACTGCAATATTTGGCTCTAGGTGGTAGTTGATTAGAGAGCCTACAGGACACCTGTGGGGTACCAGGGCAGGAGGAGCGGAGACTCTGTGGTACATTTCCCTTTTCTCCTTGCCATAGATGCTTCCTTGGCAGTCATCTTTTACTCCTGTGGAGGCTGCTTGTGCCACCTGACCCCACAGGAGCCTCGGCTTGCATTTCCCCTGTCGGGGCTGTGGTAACTAGCATCTCAGTCTCTTCACTTTGGGAGACACTGCGTAGCCTCTGAGACCTTCACTGCGTCCAGTCACTGTGCTGGTAGACATCGACGTGGGCATGGTGGCCCTTTCTGATGACAACCTGCTGGAAACACCATGGTTACGGACAAGGCGATGTATTGCCTGCACAGCTACATTGTAGTTTCAGTTTTACAGCACTGTGTTTTTACCAAGTTCACCGTAATCTTGTTCTTCTTAGATGGTCGTTTGCTAAGTGGCAATCTATTGATATGTAATTCTTCTGAGACAAGTGATGTTTGAGAAGTGATTGTTTTGGGGATGGTTGCAGGGACGAAGGTCAAGATACAGTCGCATTTAGGATGGAGCACCTGAGCCCCAGGATCTGAAAGGCCTTTCAGAAACAAGTTCAGTTCAGCAATCGGAACTAGTTCTTTGAAAGCATGTCTTTTTAAAGAAATTATTATTTCTTTATGGATTGAACTGAACTGCTCTTCCTAGAACACACAGTAAGCTTGGCAAAGTGTCTCCATAGAGCCTTCCTCTTTCTCAGGCCCATAGCCACAGTCGTCACAGGCTCCACATAATTTAATTTAAATGGTCTCTAGATAGAACTCTCATGAAACGCACATAAAGCTAAAGTCAGCCTTGCCTGTCCAGTGAATAGGTGTTCTTTGTCACACTCAAGAACCAAACTAACTTTTGATTGGATAAAAACAAACAAACAAACAAATAAACTCAGATATCAGAACACAGGGCACCATGAAGCAAGGACACAGTTGGAGACAATGCTCTCTCATGGAGTTAGCCTTGAGACCAATGAACCGGGAGGCCAGTTGGGGTTTTATTGCTTCTGTCCAAAGAACAATGCTGAATTTTCAGAACAAAGGCCAACTTACAAGGTTCTCCTGAAAAGATTATGAGTTCAGGCAGGACAAAATGAGATTAAGCTTCTTAAAATAAAATATAATGTTTTTAAAATAAAAAGTTCTGATAAGAACGAACATCATAAAAGACACCACTGTGACAAATTCAAATGGAAAAGACTTCCAGTGCCTTCTCCAAGGAACCCATGAGGAAAAACAGAAATCAAAACGCAACAATCTCACAAATAAATGTTATATAAATCAACCGCTTATACATACCTATACATATATGCACTAGGGTCTTTTATCTGACAAGTTACATGTGTCCCATGTTGGAGAAAAGTAACTATTATTTTGAGAACAGTCATGAATCCGGACTCTTCTTCCGTTTTCCGACACTTATATCAGAGCACACAAGAGACAATTCAGAAAGTATCCTTCTAGTTCAGAGAAACCCGAAGCCATCTCTTGAATCCACCCACAGTGTTTATATACGTTTATTAATATGGTTGGGGACACAATTTATGATCCTTTATGATCAAATAAAGCATCCTTCCAAACATCACACAAGACTGGAACACAACTCTACATTTGTAAACGCATAAACATCTCAGCCGTATATTAAGTCTGTGACTTTAAGAAAGTTCCTTCCGTTTTCCGTATCTTCAGAAGGTGGATTAGAACGGTTGAGAGGTGTAAACTTGGAAATGTGTTTTAGAAGGGTTGCTACCTAGAGCTAAATAAATGTCAGCAAATACTTCTGTGCGCATTTGACCTCTTTGGGGAGACTTGCGAATAGAGAAAAGAAAATCTTGTTGGGAATGGCACGTCACTAACTGCAAAACCCGAGCTCTGAGAAAGGTTCTCAGGAGCTTGAATCCAGCCTAGCCTGCAGTGAGAGATGCTGTCAAGAAAGAAAAGGGAAGAAGGGGAGGAAGAGAGAAGAGAAACAAATGACTCTGAATCGAAATTTGGCCTTCACCCTGCCCCCCCATGTTTAGTTGTTTTTCTTTTTTTGTTTGTTTTTTAGAATTACAGTATAATTTGTAACTTCATGGGCTTCTGCTCTCCCCAACTTGTGTTCAAGCAGAAACTCACAAATGACAGCCATGCCCACACAGCTCAGCACACGGCTCTATGGGGAGCCGTCCGCATTCCCAGGCCTGCCAGCTGCGGCTCCCTGGCAGGAGCGCGGGGTTTTCGTCTGGGAGAGGCGGTGGCATCACGCCGCCTCGCGTCCGCGCCCGCCTCCGCTCCTGCGCTCTCCTGCCGGGCCGCCCAGCGCCTCGTCCGGCCGCCCGCCCTTCAGAGCGTGCGAGCCTGGCGCAGGAGGCGGGCTCTGCGCTCACCGGCCTCGCCTCCGCAGGCGGAGGGAGGGAGGGAGGAGGCGGGAAGGCGGGCGGGGGCGGGGGAGGAGGCGGGACTACGGCGGGCCGTAGCTGGCGCCTTGCGCGGTGGGAGAGCAGCGGGTACCCGGCTGGCTTGGCTGGCGGCCTCTGCCCGCACCTCGGCGCCGCAGCCCCGCGTCTCTCTCGCCCTTGGCTTCGACTCTGCGGCCGGGGACTTAGAGGAGCCGGCGGGAACCCTGGATCACTGGTACGTTGGACGGAGACCGCCACTCCTTCTGCAACCTTTTGTGCTGCAGAGGTGGCGGTGGTGATGGGTGGAGTACGCGCGTGAGTGTGGGTGCCCCAGTCAGCGAGCCACTGTGCCAGCCCCAGGCACGGCGCCGCCCCTTCCTCCTCGCCTCGTGTCCCGGCTGGGCGAGCGGTGTATGTGTGTGTGTGTGTGTGTGTGTGTGTGTGTGTGTGTGTGTGTGTGTGTGTGCAGCGCAGAGAAGCCCCGGGCGCGCCGGCCTGCTGGGTGGCTGGCATTGCAGCCTCGGTGGCCACCGGCTTCGAGGGGGGCCGGTCCCCGATCCCCAGTGCGGATGGCAGACTGGGGTCTGGAGACTGGGGTGGGGCCCGCGCGGGGTGCAAGAGCCCGCAGCTTCCTGGCACAGGGGTGGGGCTGGCGACGCCGGGAGTGTGCAGCGCGTGTGAGTGTGCGGGGGCGTGCGCCCCGTGTGCGCGCGGCGGGCGGACGAGCAGGCGGACGAGCGGGCGTGCGCTCGCCGCCAACGTGCGGTGCGGGGAGACTCTGCGGCCCGGAGCGGCGCTCCAGCGGTGCCGAGGTGCGGAAGTCTGGGTACGTTGGCGCATGCCAGCTCGGCCGCTAGCGGTGCCCGCAGCGCCAGGCCCAGGGAGGGCCCATTGAGAAGTAGCTCTTGCCCTGCCTGTCGCGCCTCTGTCCCCAACGGTGTGCGGGCTACTACTGCGGGGGCCAGATAACGCTTGGCGGGAGCCCAGACGACCTTATCGCGCCCGCCCTGTGCGCGCTGCACCCCGCGGGCGAGGCCGAGACCGGCGTAGCGGGGAACGGTCGGGCCACCCGGCGGTGGCGTCTGTGGACTGTGGATCGCGGCCCGGTGCTGGCCCAAAACTCCCGCGGCAGATGTCTCGGGCACCTCCGCCCTCGCCCCACCTGTCGCGGGTGGACTTTGGGGCGGTTGGGAAGCGTAGAAAAGGGCATCTGGTGGCGGGCAGCGGACAGACCTTGAGAAGCAGCCCATTGTGAAGCTGCCCAAGTCGCTCTAGTGGTGGAATCTGCAAATCTCGGCCACAAGGCCAGAAAGGAGCCCGGGTCGCGGAGAGAACGACGGCCGCGTGCTTCCCCTCCCTGGCAAGTGTCTGGCTCGCTAGAGACTCCAGGGCTCTCCTCCCACGCCGCTTTGCTCCGGGTGGGCTCTCGATCTCTGCAAAGCCGGGATTTGCGCGCGCGTGTGTGTCTGTGTGTAAGTGTCTAAGTGTGTGTATGTGTGCGCGCTCAGGCGCGGGCTTATGCGAGACTGGGAGACACAGGGAACACTGGAGCTGAACTTTTTCATCCTTTGAAAAGGAGTAAGAATGGAAACAGCAACACTGCACATTGTTAGCTGCTCCTAGCAGGGAGAGCAGATCCTGGAGAAGATCTCCGAGGTTTCTAAACTTCGTTTTATGTTGATTTTCCTCAAGAAAGCCACCCTGAAATTGACAGTGGCGAGGTACTTTATGGTGGTACAACAATGTAGACACTAGGGATTGCCACCTCTTCACAAAGTTTATTCTCGCAATTAGTTCAAAGCACAGTTATTATCCAGGATGCTTTGGGTCATAGTTTGTGCTTACTTTCTTTTAATGAATGGAGGTTCCGCTAATTTTTTTTTTAATGGTGCCTTGGATTATAAACAAAACAGAGAGGATGAAATGTAAGCGTTCATGAATGGGCATGAAGACCACATAACTTTGGCAAGAGCTGGTGCATAGATTGTGTTTTTGGTATGTTCATTTAATTGTAATTGGGACAGTTAGCAATAAATCTCCCAGAGTGTAAGGTATACCCACCGGCATTACTGACAGCCAGTTAGCTAACATTATGTGCTCCGTGTTTTCGAAGAGTACCTTAACATTAAGTCTTTTTTTTTTAAATTTATTTATTTATAAAACATTTCTGTCTCATCCCCGCCACCACCTCCCATTTCCCTCCTCCTCCCCCAATCAAGTCCCCCTCCCTCCTCAGCCCAAAGAGCAATCAGTTTTCCCTGCCCTGTGGGAAGTCCAAGGACCACCCTCCTCCATCCTGGTCTAGTAAGGTGAGCATCCAAACTGCCTAGGCTCCCACAAAGCCAGAACGTGCAGTAGGATCAAAAACCCATTGCCATTGTTCTTGAGTTCTCAGTAGGCATCCTCCTGAATATTAACCTTCATCAGGCAATGAAAGGAGACAGAGACAGAGACCCACATTGGAGCACCGGACAGAAATCTTAACATTAAGTCTTAAAAGTAATTGGTGTGATGAGAACAGTAATTTACAGGTGCTATTTAATGTTTTGTTTCCTCATTTGAAGCCTTGGTTATTTTCTCAATGAGTACCCAGTTTTCAGCTTTTCTTTGGAACTTGCATCATCTCCACCATAGATTTCTGTCTCCCTGTGGCTCTGCTTCCAGAAGAGGGAGGATTCTTGTAAAGACTTCGTGTAGACTTGTGGTTTCAGCTATTGTCAGACATGTTTAGGGGGAAGCTGAATATGATGTAGTAACGTGGGTTTGGTTTTAACTAGCAGAGGTAGAAACAAAATGAGTGCCGGGCACTTTAAGGGAGTTGCTATTAAAAGAACTGATACTAGAAAGAGGAACACGTTTATGTCTTACTAAACCAATTATGGGTCGCCTTACCATGCTGGGAAGGTTGATGGTTTGTTGGTAAGGTCAAAGAAGACCTGTAAAAAGTCACACGGTACTTACTAACTGCCCTTCCAAACACTTCGTGGTTTAATTTTACAAACTGGGGAAAGATAGGAAGGTCGGAAGTGGTCTCCATGGTAAGAGCCCATGGCTTCGGCTAAGCATTTTCTTTTCCACTCATTGCTGCAATCTGGCAGCTGAACCATTTTATTTTTGTACAGTGTTTTTCTACTTGAAGAATGTTTTGGTCCCTTATTTATTTTAGAGTAGGCTTTGAGAGCAGAAAAATATTTTGCTTATGAAGCATTTTCACTACTTGAACTAGAATTTCCCCTGCTCCAGGGTCTCTCCTCAAAGTTCCAGGTTTTGGGTGAATTAAAACTCATCACTTAATACTCTACTTTTTTCTCCTATGAAATTCTGTCTTTTCCCAATACCATCTTTAATTAGTAGTGGAATTTATTAAAATGTATGGTGCCTCCATATATATATATATATATATATGTAATATAATATATTGTGTTAAAATTTGCCATTTTTCTTGATATTTAGTTAGTGGATGTGGGTTGATGCCTCAAGTATGGCAATTTAGGATTTAAGAGTAGAGCATTTGTTTAGAACTGAACATTTCCACTTTCTTTGCTTTGTGGAAAGAGGAAAACTTTGGGGTTGCTGGCGTTATTCCCATTTGCTGTTGGACGGATGAAGTTTGTGTTTCCTGACGTTATGCTTGCCTCCCTGCTTCTATGTACTCAAGAAATATTGTTGAGTGGCCTGCTACGTCATTGAGTGAATGACTGGGTGGATGCACCTTCCAAAGTCCACAAGCGGAAAGATGTCTTTTCCTTTATAAAAGCCCATACCTTTTTACTGCTTTGTATGATTCTGGGATAGGGTAGCAATATGTTTCTCATCCGATGATATTTGAAGGTCCAAGAGGTTCCACAGATAGTTATGCCAGGGTAGGAACTGTGAACCGACATGTTTCTTTTTGAAGGACTTTATTATACTCACTGTAATGATACATATCATTTACCAGTTGGCGTTGGAAACTTTCTGTACTTGCGGAGCCTTCTTGCAGTCAGTGTTGGATGTCTTCCCCTCTTCCTCACCTGTGACTTCCTTGCCAACAGTAGTTGGCTGCACTTGGTGATGTTTAAGTTTCCTGTCCACATAGTTTACAGAGCAATGTCATGGAGCTTTCTGTTTGTTTCAGCTCTCGCTATTGGAAACATTGTATCTTCAAGCTTTAGGTTTATTGACTTTAATCTGTTTTTTTCTATGCCTTTTTTCCTCCTGTCTTAAGAATTTGTAACCAGTCTTTTCCATTCAAGCCTTCAAATGCCGAGTTAAAACCAGAGTCATTTTCGTTTTGGGGATGTATAGATTTTTAAAGCATTCTAAAAATGGATGATTTTATTTGAGAGTTATATTTTTGGGGTTGCTTTATTAAAGCTTTTAATCTCTGTTTTGGGAGTTGGTAGTGAAACCTTTGCTTTAATTCTGTAGTGGGTAGCTCTGTATACTGTCTCAAAGTAGGTATGTAACTACACTATTTCTTGGCTCTGTTGTACTTATTTTGTGTCTCTTTCTTCACTGTATCATTTTTCCCTTCCTGGTGCCTGTGTCTAGCTGATACTCAGTTACACATAAATAGCAATGTCAGGAGCAAAAATGAGGACCAGGCAGATGCTTCTATACTTGGCTCACCTTGGGTCACTGCTGAGGGATCTGTTCTATTTTTGACTTGGCAGTGGCAAACTAGGGATAATAAGTCACTACACTTTGCTCATTATGAAATTAGAGACCGTTTCCTAGACTTCATCATGAGCTCAGTGATGTTTGATAATTGCTTTAAGGTTCCTCTGCTTTCAGTTTTAGACTGAGGGTTTAACCAGGTCTTTCTATTGGTGTTAAAAAAATGTTCGGAAGTATAAATATTGTTCTAGTGCTTCTAAACGCTTGGAAAGAATATGCCACCAAATACCTGGCATAAATTATGTGACAGTTGAAAGGAAATTTAAAACTTTCTTTATTCAAAATTAAGGCATCATATAAGGCAGACAAAAGGCATTCACATTTTTCTAATGTTTACTTTTGCTTTTCAATCTAAGTTTGTAAGACTCTAGATCAGATATCTCTCACTTTGTAAGTAGTGTTGCCCTGGCATCCAACTGTAGAATAGCGGTAGCTTGCAAATATTGTTGGAGATTTTTTCCTGCCATACTATTTATCTTCCTTAGGATTACTGTTGCTGTGGTGAAACACCATAACCAAAGCAACTTGGGGACCAAAGGGTTCATTTGGCTTAAACGTCTACATCTTAGTCCATTCCATGGGAACACAAGCAGGGCTGGAGTCTGGAAGCAGGAAGTGATGCAGAGGACTTGGAGGAGTGCTGCTTGTTGGCGTGCTCCTCATGGCTTGTTCAGCTTGCTTCTTTTTTATAGACCTCAGGCCCACCTGTCCAGGAATGGTACCACCCACAATGGAGTGGGTCATCTCCCATCAATCACTAAGAAAATCCACTACTGACTTTTCTACATCTTGATAAACAGATCTAGCATATTATATAAATTTTAAAATATTTATCGTGTGTGTGTGTGTGTGTGTGTGTGTGTGTGTGTGTGTGTGAGAGAGAGAGAGAGAGAGAGAGAGAGAGAGTGTTCCGAGGATTGAACACAGGTTGTCTCTGTCTTCATACTGTAAAATCCTAACATTTAAAAAGTTTGACGTCACCTTGGAACTAGTAATAAAACCGTTTCCCTCCCGTCTTTACACCAAGGAGGTAATGCAACATTTATATGAAGTACCTTTTGAAACAGAGTAGGATTGCACCCACAGAAATGAATGAATGCATGCTTTCACGTGCATGATTATTGTGTGACCTGCTGTGCTTACACAGAAGTTTGAGAATGGGAAGAAGGCCTTGGAGCCAGGCTAGTTGGTATGCAGATTCATGCACTGCTCGCAAGTAGGAATACTTAACTGAATACTTCACGGTGGGAATAATAATACTTTCTTTAAGGGGTAAAGATTATATCACATAAAGTATGTCTTTTGACATATTTTTGACATAAAAAATGTTTCTTTTTAAGTCCCATCCCCTGTCACAAATCTATTTACTTAATATATCAGTGTGTATTTCCTAACAACATTCTGTAACTCTTTGAGGGGTAAATATGTGAAGCAAATATTTTTATCCTTAGGAAGCAGATTTTGTTTCACTATTCTTCAGCTTCTGTTAAGACCACGGGCCTCATTGGAAAGGGAGGTCCTAGACTTAATTACGCAGATTGCTTGTTTGCTAAATGTAAACATGGTTGGTGGTAAAAATAAATTAAATAGAACATGTCTGATCTCCACATGGCTGGTAGCATCAAGGTTCTTATCATGATGGTTTTGCTGTATTAGCCATTTCTGGATATTAAGCAAAATTCCTTGAGTTCAGTAAATTATCTATTTCCTTTGGTTGAAACTCCTCTGTGCTGGGAGGAAAATAACAACCTAGCAGTTCTTGGCCTGTTTCATTTGCTTTGGTCTTTAGTCTGAGAACATGTTGTATAGCACATTGCTACATTTCCCGACTTCACACAGCTATGTAGATAAAATGAATCCTAGCCACTCGTAGGAGCTCCCACCTACCTTATGTTGAGCACAACCTTGAAAACTCAGCAACCTCTGAAGCTTCTACACATTGAGAAAAGGACTTTGGGGAAGCTTTTGTTTTGGTTTTCGTTGTCTTAACAAATCAATCCAGTTAACTGGGGATACAAGAGGTAAAGACAGTTCCCTTTAATTCCCATGGTGAGAGGGGTATGATGTTGAAGACATGCTCGAGACCATGAGTATGTTGCTTTGTTTGTCTCACTAAAAATGTTTTCTGATCAGGGAGGTGCCTCAATGGGCGAAATGCCTGGTGTGCAAAACTGAGGACCTGTTTGTTCCCTAGCATCTACATAAAAGCTAGACATGGCTGTGCACTTTTAAAACCCCAGTTCTTGGCAGAGACAGGAGAGCCCAGTGACTGCTTGGCTAGTAGCTGAACCAAATTGATGGTCTGTCAATTTAGTTAGAGACTCCATCTCACAAAATAAAATCTGGACTTATGAGGATAGCTCAGTGGCAGAGTTCTTGCTTAAGATGTACAAGGTCCTGGGCTTACTTCCCAGTACCAATAGAAATAAGGTTGAATAGAAAAGAAGAAGATAGCCCCTGATGTTGACCTCTGGCTTCCACATGTGCATGTATGGTTGGTTGTTTGTGCACGTATAAATGCACGTGCACATGCACACACAGACACAGACAGACAGACACACACACACACAAATACACACATGCTATCAAGAGCCTTCCAGTCATTTGCCTCAAACAATCTAACAAAAGTCTAACAAAAGATACTTTTATTGTTGCTATTTTAGAATTCAAATGAGTAGACACCAAAATTAATTGTATAATAATGGATCACACATCTGTTAAGAGCTTGCAGCCTGAGTTCCCTCAATCCATATAACCTATGTTCGAGAGGAACAGGGGTATGAATGGCCTCATTTTAGAGATTGCTGTTTATGCACAGGAGGGAGAGTTCTTTGCAAGGCCACAGCTAAGATCCACTTTTTGTGCCTGCTTGAGCATTGCTTTTTCCCCTATACAGTCTTCTGAACACATCAGTGGGAATGGAGTGGGTACAATTATTATTTAAGCCTTTAGTGTTTTATGTGTCTTTATTTAACCTAGCTAAATACTCTTAGTTTGTAGGTAGGGTTTACACAGCATAACATAGGGGAACAAGTACCGTAAGATGTTTTTTGAGTACTCATTTAGCCAGAATAACTCAAAACAACTTTTGAATTGAATTAATTAGTTACAGTGTCTCATATACCCTGTACCAAACATTTTAGTACCTCCTGTGACTTTCATTCTGCTTTGCAGTTAGTATTAATATAATTGCTTTATAAATTGTGTTACTCATTAAATTACAGGCTTATTTTTGTGTCTCATGTTTAGTATCTGGAGTAGAACAGAAAAATTATTATGCCTGTGCTCCCTTGGGACTCTTTGGAAGTTGCACAGTGACATCATCTGGGATTTAGTCCGGTAAGTTATATTTTGCTGTTTCTGTTTGTTAACCATTAAATGAGCATAATGTCATGGGGTCTGTTAAAGATTACATAGGTAAACATGTGAAAATGGTGCCCATGTATTGTTACAGCTGTGTGTCACAGTCATAAGACTCATGGTTGGGATTGAGATTATGATTGTCGCATGCTAAAATTATTTGAAATGTTTAGCGCTTTTATATGGTTTCCTTCTTGTGAAATTCCTAGAAGATATGGGAGGTCTTAAGGAATAGTATTTCAGAATATATGGTAGAAAGAGTTGCTCAACTCTTTAAAACTCTGAGGGATGTTTTAATAAAAAAAATTTCCAAAAACTGCTCAAGTCTCAATGCATTCTATTTGTGTGTTTTCATAAGCAATGGTGGCTGAAGGAGAATTACTTTCACGTAGTTGTAATTGGCAGCACACGTGACTCCTCTCTATCTTACCGTACTATGGGTAACTTAAAAGTATGCAACACTTTATCATCTTTTAGTTTCCCTTCCCCCAGACCTGTGTTTATGCTCACTTGTTGTTTGTGTGATTTCAAGTCTGATGGGGAATGATTTAAAATAGCCTTGTAGCTCTTTAGCATTTTCAGAACTATATTAATGTGAGTGGCTGCTCTTTGAATCCTTGTGGTTTCTTGCTTTGACTTAGAGGTCATTGTGTCTGCAGAAGGCAGTTTCGTACTCAGTGATCGCCAAATGGTCAGCAACTGGAGAATGATTTAAAAGGATAATGGGGGAGTGTGCTGGCATTAAGTAGATGGATGGATCATATTTCATCCGTTGAATGCGCACGAAAGATTTCATTTTTAATTTTGTGTATTTGTTTATGTCTGTCTGTGGGTTTGTACATATGATTGGCTTTCAGAGGCCGGAAGAGTGCCTTGAATCCCCTTGGAGTTGGAGTTAAAGGTGGTTGAGAGCCAACCAACATAGATAGGGGGAGCAAACTTGGGTCCTCTTGGAGGGCTGTAAATGCTTTTACCTGATGAGATAGCTCTCCAGCTTCCAAGATGCACTTTAAAAAACTGAAAGCACTACTAAAATATCTAGTCTTTAGGAAGGGAGGTAATTTAGAAATTCCCAGCACATTTAGAAAGAATACAGTCACCAGCCCGCCCAGCTAAAGTAAACTAGAAGAAATGGGCAGGAGGCTCGGGGAGACATTTGCATGGCTCTCTATATGTATCTGTATGTACATAGTGTACATTTATACTGTTTCTATGCACACTGTTTGTATTTTCTTTAAAATAAAGTAGCAATCTAGCAGAGCTACAAAAGGTGAAGTTACTGTGGGATAATGCTCTTGGACACTGTAAAAAATCTGTCACTCATATTTGTTTAATAAAACACTGATTGGCCAGTAACCAGGCAGGAAGTATAGGCAGGGTGACCAGACTAAGGGAATTGTGGGAAGAGAAAAAGGCAGAGACACCGTCACCAGCCAGAGGCAGAGGAAGCAAAATGAGAATGCTGCACTGAGGAAAGGCACTATAGCACATGCCTAAAAATAGATAAGAATTATGGAATAATTTAAGTTGTAAGAGCTAGTTGATAATAAGCCTGAGCTAATGGGCCAAACAGTTTATAATGAATATAAGCCTCTGTGTGTTTCCTTGGTAGTGAACAGCTGTGGGACTGGGTGGAACAGAAACTTCCTTCTTCATGAAGTAATTCAGCTTGGGGGATGTTATCACTGAAGGTGGTCAGACACATTACAGGCTAACTGCTGAGTTTTCCTTTTGACTGAGACTATGTAGCCAAGAAATTATAATGTTTTGGAGAATCATATAAAACATGGCCCTACGTTACCATCTGGCTTTTAATTTCAGGGTTGAAGAATAACTTGCACATAATAAAATTGATTTGAGTGTAGCTTGAAGGTTTCATTTGTAGTATGTTTCTTCTCTCCATCCTAACTTCTCTATCAGTCACTGATTAATTTCTGGCCTAATTATTTTGCATTTTCCAGAATGCCACATAAATGAAATCAAATGGCATATAGTATTTCTACCAACTTACTTAACTTGTTGGGTTCCTAGTTTTACAATGTTCCTCGCTGAATGGTATTCCATTGTTTCTTGGAGTGATGTTTGGACTCTCGCCAGGTCTTGATAAGCATGAAAGATGCTGTTGTAATTATGTTCATGTCTTAGTCTGTACGCTTATTTTCACATTGTCTGTGGTAACTGCCTGAGAGTGAGGTGGTTGAATTATTTAATAAGCATTTATTCATCTTTATAAGCAATGCTAAACTGTTACTCAATATACTTTTATAAGTAAAGTGCAGTCAGGTGAACTCAAATCTCATTCACCATAGATTTATTTAGTTTTATATCCAGTTTTAGTTAGTTTGATTAGCAGATTTTTTTTTGGCCTTCAGTATAGTAGAAGGAGTAAATGTGAAGGCTTCAGGGATAATGACTGTAAGACAGATGATCTCCATCTGAGTGACTTAAAGAGGCAGAAATTACAAGAGTGGGATTTTTCTGGCCTGTACAGTGTGGCAACCTTTGTGTATATTAAAATTACCTGGTGGTTTCGCTGTTGTTACTCATTTTAAAACTACTTTTTTTTTTAAAAAAAATAGATTTATTTTTATATGTCCATGTGTTTTACCTGTATAAATGTATAAATGTATGTACACCTATGCACAGAGGAGGGTATCTGAGCTCCTGGGCCTGGAGTTAAAGATGGCTGTGCACAGCCATGTGGATGCTGAGATCAAAACCCAGACTTTAGGCCGCTTGTCTCTATTCCAGCCGTGGAGGTAAAACAGGCAAAGTGCTAAGATCAAATAGACCAATAAGCTCTTCGTCATGCTTAGGAGTCCTCATCTGCCAGAGGACGACTCTGTTCCGCTCTGTTCATTTCAGGTCCCTTGAGAAGGATTTTGTTAACATGGTGACGTTTTTGTTTTATGTATTTAAGACAATCATGTCTCCTTTTACATTGTATTGCTAAATGTTGCTAAACACAATAAAACGTATGAAGCAGCATTTAGATTACTCAGGTGAATTTTTTTAGTTAAACCCCAACTTTAAAAAATCAAGAAAATAAAAAGTTGGGTTTTTGTTTTTGTTTTTAGAAAAATAATTGTGAGGTTTGGGAAATGGTCCAGTCAGTAAAGTGATTGCTGCACAAATACGAGGACCTGAATCCAATTACAGATTTGTAATCTGTCTTTGGGAGGACAGGGAGAGGTAGATCCCTGGGGCTCTTTGGCCATTCTTGCTAATCTACTCCAGGAGTATCAGGGTTATGGGAGTCTGTCTGTAAAAACCAACCAACCAACCAATAAACTAAAACAAACCAAAAAAGTCACAAGGAGGATGGCTCTTAGAAATAATACCATAGATGTGTTTTCTTGATGTCCGCATGCATGAACATACATTTATATGCACATTTATATACATGAACACGGCTCTCTATCACTCTCTCTTACACATACATGAAAGGTATGAGTTATTTTCAGAGCAGTTCTAAGAAGCCAGGACATTTGTGTTATATCTTCAGAACATTACCCCTTTTTATAGGAAATATACACAATTTTTAATAGGAAATAAGGTTTCTTGGAGAGCGTTAGAAATGTACACATTGCATTCAGATTGTGGTCTTCTGGCAGCTCATGTAGGTGCCTGGAGAATCTCCGATGCATGTGTTGTCAGCCAGGATTCAAGTTGGGCTGAGACATACTATGCTCACTGCCTTTAACATGTGCATTCTGCATATTTTTGTAGTATATATAAACATTTTCCCCATTTGTTGAAGGAAATTGTATACTTAGTTTATAAGTCTGTGCAAGAAATGTCTGTTGGCAGTGAAAGTACCTGAGTTGAGGTCAAGACTAGAAGCCATGCCTGTTTTGTTTATCTTTTCCCTTTGGAAAAGGCAAGCACGCTATCTTCTTAGCTCACATTTGTCCTTTCTTAAGCAATTTTTACTTATAAGAAATGAGAGTAGAAACACAATACTCTCCTGGCGAACGTATAGATTGTACTTTATACAAGTCTTTACATTAGCTTTTGGTTATATAAAATAATTTATTCTCCTTATGAAAAAGATGGGAATATTTTATGTAAAGCTTTGTGGTAGTTGCTATAAAAATTTACAAAGCATATGTTCTTTGACTCAGCATTTTAGTTTTGGAATTTCTTGCAAAATTAGACTCTCTCTCTCTCCCTCTCCCTCAGACATGGGTGTGTCTGTGTTCCTGCAGTATACATTAAGTAAACACCTACTCTCATAATTGTGACTGTAGGGAATACAGTTAAATATCAATATGAGTTTCCTCTAGCTATTGCACTGATAGGGGATGAAGAGAGATTTTGATTTTAATAGAAATGTGAACATGAATTATTTGAATTGAACATCTTTCAGTCTGCATGGATAGTTGACTGAGGTTTCTATTCTGCCCAGTTCCTGCAGTCGTTAAGTCCCAAAGAAATGCACAGAGGTCTACATTAATTATAAACTGATTGACCTATTAGCTCAGGCTTCTTATTAACTCTTATAACTTATATTAGCCCATAATACTTGTCTGTGTTAGCCTTTGCTTGGTACCTTTTTCGGCAAGGCAGTCACATCTTACTTGCTCTGTGTCTGGCCTCCTCTCTGTTTGGGAGACAACTGCAGACTGAGCTTTCCTCTTCCCAGAATTCTCCTGTTCTCTGTGCCCTGCCTCTACTTCCTGCCTGGCTACTGGCCAATCAGCATTTTAATAAACAAGTGTAAGAAACAAATCTTTACAGGGTAAAACCATTGTCCCACAGCAATGGATTACTTTTAGACGTTTCAAAAATAATAAAATAATCAAATAATCATCAAATCAGGCTGGAGAGGAATGGAAAGTATCTGGGTGAGTAAAGTATCTATGGAAATGTCTGTGGACTAAGGCTATTTGAGGATCTCTGCAGTTCCTTAAGGAAATAGAAAAGATGGTGCTCAGATCTGTAGCATGGAGGCAGTTGCTCCAGACCTGTAGCATGGAGGAGGATGGTGCTCCAGACCTATAGTGTGGAGGATGGTGCCCCAGACCTGTAGCGTGGAGGGTGGTGCTCCAGACCTGTAGCATGGAGGATGGTGCCCCAGACCTGCAGTGTGGAGGGTGGTGCTCCAGACCTGTAGTGTGGAGGATGGTGCTCCAGACCTGTAGCATGGAGGGTGGTGTTGCAGACCTGTAGTGTGGAGGGTTGTGCCCCAGACCTGTAGTGTGAGGGTGGTGCCCCACACCTGTAGTGTGAGGATGGTGCTCCAGACCTGTAGTGTGAGGATGGTGCCCCAGACCTGTAGCACACTGAATTTGTCTCTTTAGTGTTCCCGTCAGATTTTCCGTTTGGAAATACTTATTGTCCTTTTTCTCCTTAAGCATTACACTATAACCAAACTTCACAGATCCTTGGTACCATAAGAAATATTTCTGGTAGCCTAATACCAAAGTTTTATGACCGAGATGAGAAAGGTGTGTTGAGAGAGAACAGCAAAGCAGATCAACATCGTAGTTGGTTCAAGAGTCCAACCACGGGATTCCATATCTTTTGACTTCGCAGATAAAGCTTTAGGAGACAAAAATTTTTCAGGTGTATAGTGTGCTAATGAGTACATGTAATGAAGGGTAATGATCAATGATTTTTTTTTGAGTTTGTAAATGGAATACAGCTGTTAGGACACAGTGTTTATGGAAAAGAATTTTTGTATACCCGCTGTGTAGTCCCACGGCGTTTTGGAGAACTCGTTCAGGGTGCCATGGTGCCTAGGCTACTGTCAGTGTTGGTGTTTGTGCCCAAAGAATGGAAGACTCCACTTCTTGGAATATTGAAGAGCTGGAGTATACTATCTACACGTTTTGAACACTAAACAACATTATTTTCTGTGTTATTTTCCGGATCTCTTTCTTTTAGTATCAGCCAAAATTCAGAGTTTTACAGTAGCCAATAGTGAAAATATATGATTGGTATGGGCTAACTGAGGGTCATCTAGTTGAATTATTCTTCATGTATGCCACCGATACATAGTCACACCTGTGAGCATTGCCCACTCTTGGCTGTTTTGAGAAGATCTTGTCATTTAAAAATTTGTATTTGCCAGATCTCTGTGAGTTTGAGGCTAGCCTGGTCTACAAGAGCTATTTCCAGGACAGATTCCAAAGCTACAGAGAAACCGTGTCTCAAAAATAAATAAATAAATAAATAAATAAATAGAGCAAAACAAAATAACAACAACAACAAAATTCGTATTTGCTTGTTTTTTTTTTTTTTTTTTTTTTTTTTTGAGACATGGTTTCTCTAGCCGGTCCTGGAACTAGATCTTGTAGACCAGGCTGGTCTCGAACTCACAGAGATCCACCTGCCTCTGCCTCCCGAGTGCTGGGATTAAAGGCGTGTGCCACCACCACCCGGCTATTTGCTTGTTGAAAACACAGTTTCAAAAGCACCGTGTAACTACAAATCGACTTTTCTAGTTTTTATCTTTTTTCTGTGTGTGTGTGTGTGTGTGTGTGTGTGTGTGTGTATGTGCAGGTACATGAATGTGTGTGTATGTAGGGGAGAACAGAAAGCAACAACTTGTTGTATTGTTTCTTAGTTGCTGTCCACCTCCCCCCATTTTGAGACAGAGTCTCTCTTGACATGGAACTCACCAAGTAGGTGAGGACCTAGGGATCTGTCCCTGGATTACAAGCTCTTGTCTTGTATGTTTGTTTTAGTATGAGTTCCAGGGGTTCAACTCAGGTTCTCATGCTTGCAAGGCAGACATTTGGCTTGCTGTCTCCCCAGCCTTATAGTTTTTGTTTTCTATTCTAGACTTTTTTTTTTCCATAGAAATTTTTACTGCTTCTGTTCATGCAAATTAACCTTTTCTACCTTCTAACTTTTATTTGCAGTGTTCTGCCTTAATTATGTCTAAGAGACATTCGGGGAAACAAAGAGGGTGTCTTCAATGATGCAGACTGTAAAAGCATTGGGTCTGTTTTCTTGTGTTTGTTCATGTATGTGTGTGTTTGGCCTTAACCATGATACGGCTGTGGAGGCCAGAGGTCAACATTAAGTGTCTTACATCATCACTCTCCACCTTATTTTTGAGACATGGTCTCTTCCTGGCCCCGGGCCCTTGCCTTTTTGGCTAGGCTGGTTAGCCAGTGAGACCCAGAGATTCTTTTGCCTTGCTTACCCCCCAGCTCTAGGATTATGGATGCTACAGCACCTAATTTCAGTAGGTGCTGGGGATCTAAACTCAGGTCTTGATTCTTGCACTTTGCCTGTTGCATCATCTCCCCACCCCCTATGCTATGGCACATTTCTTGATTCACTGTTTATTATATCTGCAGAAGTAGTTTTTTGCCTGTTCATGTGATGATGGTCACCAGAATATTTGTGATCCAGTCTCAAGGGGTCCTTTTAGAATCTGAAACCAAATGCTGAGTCATGAATGGACTTGCTCAAAGTAGTAAGCCCCATGGCAGTATTTTCATGGAAATGCTGAAAGAATATGTAGTTATAGTCACCGTAGCTGAATTTTCTGTTAAATGCTATTAAAATAAGAAACTTGGAGGCTGGGGTATGGGTCAGTAGAAGAGTATGGCTTAGTATGCTTGGGAGTTGCAAGCATACTAACAAACAACATGAAAGATACTTCCCATGGAAGAGTTCCTGTCTCAAGATGTGCCCCAGGTGTGGTGCTGTGCACCCCGGAGTCTTCAGCTGTGGCAGCAGTAGGCTGACTTGGAGAGTTTTTTGAAAGTAGAATTTGGGCATTAGCAAAGCGGCTAGGCCTTGTCTACAGCTGGAACAGTTCTGTTTAACAAATGGTCCATGAAAATTGATTCCATTATTTCTTCAGATTTTGGTCTCAGTGTTTAAATTCATTCAGGAAATACTCAGGAATTGAGTAACACAGAGCGTTGCTTTTCTTTCGGACGCACTGGAGAAATGGGAGCTGCGCGGCCGCTCGGTGCGGCCTTCCATCTGAGGAAACTGAAAGCTTGCCCATAGGTGTTCTCTTTCTGAAGCTTGTCTCCACACTGCTTTCAAGTGCAGCGCCATAGATGTCTTTTAGAAGAACGATGTATGAGAAAAAAGAGATCTAGGGATCAGCATGTTAAGGAATACAAGTTAGATAACTGTCCCATCTGTTCTCTTATTTGTGGAGGGGCATGGAAGGGGAAAGGGGACTGCTAAGGAGGGCAGAGGAGACTGGCGGGAAGGGGAGAGGGTGAGTACAGACAGTGAGGAGAGCCTAGCATGTATTTGTGAAAGTGTCCGTGAAGCCACTGTTGATCCAGTCAGCATATTAATAAGAATGCCAAGCAGTCTGTGGGAGTCCTGGTTCTTGTGGAGTATCAAAGCACGGATATGTTCCTTTTCAAATGTCAGTCAGTGCACCACCGAGATGAAGGAAGCCACCCAAAGAGCTGTTTCGTGAGTATACTCACTGCCTGTAACTTGGGATTAAAGTGCTAGTGTGTGATACCTAAAGTGTGCAAAACATTTTCCAGCTCTTAGAATTTCTCATGAGAAGATCTTCAGGCAGCTACTACATATATGGTACTTAAAGTCAGTTTGTATCTGGGGCAAGAATATATAATTCAGTTATTTTATATGAGAGATGACCTGTTTTGCTTTGGTCTTAGTATTAGATATTTATGCTATAAAATATTAGACACAATTAGTTCTTTAATTTCTGTTTCAGAAATGTTTTCCATAGTGAGTGTATTGTTTGCCCATGTAGAATGCATTATGTGTCTCGTACTAGGCACCTCTGTTTCTTCTGATAACAACCTAAGCTAAGTCATTGTCTCCCATGTAGACGTGTAACGATATATTTGCATAGAATTTTTTTTCTAGCTGGGTGATATTTCTTATTGACTTCTGGAAACTTAACTAATGATAAGTTTTCATCTAACAGTAATGTATATCTCATGACATACAAAAGTTTGTTTCTTCAGTTTTCTGGTTTTGCAAAATGAGATACCATTTCTACCTGTTTGTCTAGATCATTGTATTCTGCTATCTTTATCTTCAGTCTCAAAATATATATCCTAAGAGCTCCGAGTTTGCCTTAGTAAAGCAGAATCGGTGCAGTGTTGGAACACTCTGACATCTCTGACATTCCTGTTGACCACAAAAGCCTGTGCTTGCCCCGTATGCCTGCGGCCTCATTCTTTTGAAACCTGCTGAGCAGTCCTCCCCCACTCTAGGCAAAGTAGACATCACAGCACAGCATTTATGTGGATTACCACCCAGTCCAGAATAGATAGGATTTGAACTATCAACTTTAAGAAGCTCATAGAGCAAGTAAAAACGAGGGGGTTGGTAGAAAACCGTGGAGTGCCAGACCCGGGAGAAATCAAACCAGTACTCATTCAGTGAGGGCAGGCAACTGCAGTGTTACTGTTCTAGGCCGTGTGTGTGTTCCTGCCTTTCCCTGACTGGACCTGATTGCACGCCTGTTCTTGGCCTTTCAGCATCTCCGTAAACATTAGCGTTCAGTTGTGTTGTATATGGGGACTGTCGTAGGGACAGGTGGCCACTTATGCCTCTTCAGTCTCCTAGTGAAGGGAAGTCGAAATCAACTTCACAGGGTTTCTGTTTCATTTGGTTTTAGTTTTCTAACTGCCTGAAATTTAAATGAACACTGAAACTTTAGGAACTAGTTCCTTGTTTTGTGGAAGAGCACACGAGAGTTATGTGACATAATAGCCTTTCTCAGTAAGTTTCTCGTATGAAAATTAGTTACGTGACATTTTGATTAGTATTCGGAGATACTTCCTTAAAACCAGTAGAAATTCAAGTGAAGTTAAACTTCCGCAGAAGCCATTCATCTCTGTTTTCCCTACTATGTTTTTGCCCGGAATTGTATTATCTGCAGTTTTCTAGGAACCTAGCCATTATTCATGACACCGTGTGTCATTATGTTTTCAAAACTACACAAAGTCATAATTGCAATGAACAATCCTGTTATTCATTGTGAATCATTCTTTTTGTTAAACGATTCAGGAGTACTGTCTTAAGCTTTGTACAATAAAATAACTGTGCTCATGATATGTTTATGATTAAATATTCACATAAATGACATTTGGTATTTCACATGTAACTTAAGGACTGATCTCCATTGATCTTGTGTGTATGAGTGTTAGTGGATCATTTGGAGGCGTTACAGAAGGTAATGCTGCCACGTGGGTGCTGGGAACCAAACCTGGGTCTGCTGGAAGCGTAACAGTGCCCTTGACATCTGAGCCATCTCTCTGGATTCATTGTACATATGTTTAATATTAAGTTTTCCATTCTCCCAGTAGATTTAGGGCTGGCTTCTAACTAGGGAATGGTGTCCTTGAATTCCGTTGGCGATTTCCCAGGAGGAATTTTTGCATGGCTTCTGCCTCTCCTCTCAATGCTCAGCCAGCCATAGTGTCAGAATAGCTTTGAGGTGAATTGATCGGTCAGTAAGTTGTGTTATATTCTGTTGTCTTCCTTCAAAGCGCAGTTGCAAAGACTTACAGGTGTGAAGAATGAGGCACTTCTACAACGAGAGGACATTTAATTTTCAAGTCAAATTTATTTGAAACTTTTTTTGTGGAAGCCTGTGTGCCTACTTGTCCTTGCACATCGTTGCAGTCCATAACGCATTTTAAAGCATATCAAGAGGTAAACTCCATGTGCATGAACTGAATGCTGTCTTGGAGAAGTACCTCATTCTGATTTCTTCATCTGAACCCCTCTGTAGGCCTTCAGATTCTCGTTTACCAGCCTGTGAATCTTTGAATAGCAGTGGTCATTTCTCACCTACTCTGGAAAGTTTCCTAGACAGGCAGAAATCTCTCTCTTGTACACCGTCTGTCTTCCAGACAAGTATTTTTCATGCTCCGTCCATGTGTTCTGGCAGGATCAGGGGCTTGGCCCAGAGCTCTGCGTTACCCTTCTCTAACCCGAGTCTCTTTACTTTCAGGAGTGTGCAGCCTGGTGCCTAAGATGGAAGTAGATGTAAATGGGGAGACCAGAAGTCCCCTGACCACCCTGCCCTTACCTGTGGCTGAGGGGAGCTCACCAGGGAAAGCGGAGACAGAGAAACCCCGCTGCTCTAGCACGCCATGCTCACCCATGCGTCGGACTGTGTCTGGTTATCAGATCCTCCACATGGACTCTAACTATTTGGTTGGCTTCGCAACTGGCGAGGAACTCCTGAAGTTAGCCCAGAAGTGCACGGGAGGGGAGGAGAGCAAGGGAGAAGCCATGCCGCCCTTGCGCTCCAAACAGCTGGATGCAGGACTTGCACGCTCCTCTCGTCTGTATAAAACTAGAAGCAGGTACTATCAGCCATATGAGATTCCAGCTGTTAATGGCAGGAGGCGAAGGCGGATGCCCAGCTCAGGAGACAAGTGCACCAAATCCTTACCTTACGAACCTTATAAGGCCCTCCATGGGCCCTTGCCTCTATGTCTTCTTAAAGGTAAGAGGGCTCACTCCAAATCCCTGGACTACCTCAATCTAGATAAAATGAACATCAAGGAGCCAGCCGACACAGAAGTGCTACAGTACCAACTTCAACACCTGACCCTCCGAGGGGACAGAGTGTTTGCTAGGAATAATACATGAGCAGCTCCCACCGAATTTCAACCGCTTTAGGCCAGCCTGTACTCGGCTAGAGAAAAATCTACTGTCGTACTCTGTACATGACCCTTCACGTTAGAGATGGTTATATCAGCTGAGTGTTCCTGGGACATAAAAAAAAAATTGTTTGGATCAAGTTTTGGATACAGGAATGAGATCACAGGTACTGGGGGTGGGGCGGGGGGCTACCATTCTAGAGCACGCAACTGCAAAGGAAACAGAATGTTGACCGTTAGTTTGCATAGCTTCTTAGCTAGAACAGGTTTTGGTGCAGTCATTTCACCTTTATGATTCTGACACTCTAATGGGGAATGTTACCTGCTTGGTTGTCGCTGACTTGGTAGGATTCACTCGAAATTTCCATTGAAGTGCTCAGTGCTTCTTGGATCTCTGTATTTTACTATACAATGTATGTAATGATTTGTCTTATGAAATTTAGAGCTTGAACACTGCTGAATTGGACCACTTTTTATTTTTAAATATTGAGTTTAAATATTTTATAACTGGTTTTGCACTGAAAACAATTAACATTTCAGATTAAGAGAGTAATCTTTTCTTCACTTGCCTCAATAATACTATTGGGCGATGGATTTTTTTAATTTCCGCATGGGAAGTTACTGATCTCTATGGCTGTAAAATATTCCTTTATAGCATTATTAAAGTGTGTCTTAATGAAATTAAATTTGGGATACAAAGTATTTATTTTACAACGGGTAGTGGGTGGGATGCTTCCCCAGGATGTTTCTGACATGGGGTCTCCATCAGTTGGAAACATATCCTTAGTGCTTAATATCTAATTTAAAATCCACATGGAACTTGAAAACGGAAAGGATTCTCTCCACCGGGTTGTTGACGTAGCATTGCTTGTATCTCCACTTCTGGTAGGTGAATAACAGCTTTAGCAGAGACTCTGGCTACTTTGCCTTTCAAATGCTTAAATTGAGTATGAAGTGACACCAGTCAACACGTCTTTGGCTCTGTCCAGGTTCAGGTCTCTGCAGCAGGGCACTCATTGAGATGCCAGTTTCCGGATTAGCACTGGAGCCTAACGTGCTTCTGCAGTTTTAGTGGGCTAATCCTGGATTACCTAACCATTTATGTCTCTCACACTGGTTTAATTTGTTGCTAAAGAAATAACTCCTCGCCTTTAGTAACAGACGCGACTCAACTACTCTTGACCATAAAATGTATGTCACTTACCTTTGTAAACATTTCGATTTCATTCAGTCTGAAAGGTGCAATTTATTCCTGGTTTGGCATTGCTGGCTCTACGGAACTACACGTTTTATGTTTTCTTTTCGGCACTGTGAGTTTCTTAGGGGTTATCAGACTTACTAAAATAAGAACACATTTTCATTCGTGGCTGGGTCATTCCTGGAACAATTGTGGTTTTCCTGTGTCCAGAATGAATGACCAACTTTATTTAGAGCAGAATAAGTGTTAGAAACTCCAGGAACTCTTTAACAGAGGCTTTATCATGCATTCATAGAGGCAGCCGTGTGACAACGTGTATGAGAGCCGTGAAGATGCTGCTTCGTGTCTTACTGAGTTGATCAGAGTTTTCGGTGGCTGGAAAGTTTCCGCTGTTGTCTATTTTAAAGTAAACTGCACCTTTGTAACATATTGTATTGATGAATGATCACTAAGATTAACTATTATCTATACAGTCAATAGTTTGACAAGTAATAGAATCCTGTCAGATGCCAAAGAGTTGGGATTTTTACATTTAATAATTAAACACCGTTATTTATTGATGATTTACCCTCTGGAACTGTATTATTTCTAACTATGAAATAAAAGGGTGATGTCAACGTACGCGACTTTGTGGTGCTTTCAATGAAATACACCATTCCTAAGCTAGTTAAGGATTCTAAACCCAAGGGGCTGCTGAGATCGCTTGGCTGGGAGAGGCACTTGCTCCCAAACCTGACCTCCTAAGCTTGATTCCCAGGACTGCCATGACAGAAAGGGAGAGACAGTGGTCATAAGTTGTCCTCTAACGTCCACATATATGCCATGGCATATGTCTACACGTGTATGCCTGTGAACACACCTAAGCAAGCAAGTACATGTGTGAAAGAATTCCACTCAAGCACTTATTTTAAGGCTCTAGTTTTATGAAACAGAAGCATGTGGGTTTGATACTCCTTGTCACTTTAAGGTGAAGGCAGTCTCCTGCAATGGTACAGATCCAACCTCCTCATTGATACACCATGTGCCTGACAGATTGTCCTAGGTACCTACATTTCTTGAACCAAATAAAAAATATGTCACTTTCTAAATTTTTTCTTTTCTTTGGAAAAAAACGGGTGTGCAAAATGATTTGTTACATAGCTGTAGATAATTTGATATAAAACTTGGGAGTTCCGGGCCAGCCATTTTCAAAGAATTGAATTCCTGTGGTAAGTAGCATGTTACCAGAGGAGGAGAAGAGGTCAGAGGGAGAAGAGGGTTGGGGGTGAGAGGGAGAAGACAAAGGAGAATGGATGGAAATTACATTTAAATGCCAAGTTTTAGAGACTCAGAGGGTGTACAGATAACACAGGAATCTTGGTGACTTCTGTCTGGCTCAGTTGATAGCCATATGTGGCTGCAAGGCTGCTCTTGTCAACAGCCAGGGAGCTGAGGGTTCAGAACATGGAAACCCTATGGTCTGAGAACCGCACATCTTTTGGACTGTTGAACAGCTGGGGATCTTCTGTTCCAGGTACATCCAAGCTTGTTCTTTCTCATCAAGTTTTAATGCTTGTCTGTGGGCTGCAGTGTCTTTTTCCCAGACTTCCTTAATGGTCTCTGCAATTTTACTTTAGGAAACTTCTAGAAGCATCTGAGTTAACTTGTAAAGGCAGTTTGAGCTTTCCACCAAGGAAGGAATATGCCTTCAATCTTGAGAAAAGCAACCTAGCTTTACTTACTTTTTCTTCCTCATATACTTTTCATCTTGGAAAGGCTTTTGTTCAGTTCCAGTTGGACTTTTTTGTCATGAAACGTTTAAAGGGTCCTGGCCTAAGTGGTTTGTTCTCAGAGTAAGGAGGAGGAGAGCCTGTCACAGTTTATAAATGGCATAAATGCTTTCAAAGAGTTGGGTGGAGAGAGAGAAAAGGCCGTGTGCTCTTACAATGCAGAGTGCAGTAAGTATTAAGTGAAATTGCCTTTTTAAACAATGTTATTTGATTAGGGAGATGAAAATGGATGGGGAAGATTGCTTTGGAAAGATAATAAACATGATCACAAAGCTGGAAGTGGGGATTGTCAGCAGTGAATGATGGTCCATATAATAGGCTAGGTAAGAATTTGGAAATAGATTTCTTTGATGTTTTACATCAGAAAAAAAATAACTTTTTTTTTTCCAGCTGAGAACACTAAAAAACAATCAAAAGAATAATGGGCTTGATTGTTTTTCATGTGCTAAGTTCACAGAGCACTGCTCCGCTCTGGTGTGTGTGTGTGACACACACACACACTCACACACAAATTCACATGGAGCTTATATTTTGTCATTGTGAAGTTACTTTGTTCAAGGTTTTCTTAAATGGTTTTAGAGAGATGTCTGAAGTCAAATTTGAATGTTACCTCTGATCTTGAGACTGTGATGTCTGGATCTATGGAAGACCATAGGATGAGGCAAGGCAGGAAACTCAGCATCTGGGTGGAGAGGGTACCTGCACAGACCGAATCCTTAACTGCCTCTGGCTGAGCTACCCTCGAGAGAAGAATTTTGAACTCTTTGGTTTTATGGGAAAGTTAGCAACAATTTCAAAGTTCGGTCTGATGTTCTTACTCTTACTGTGTGTGGTGAAGAGGTGGGAACGTGGCTTCATACTGACCTCTAACCCCGTTCACCAGGAGGAATAAGCTATGTCACACTCTGAGTGATAGTAGTACCCACAGAAACGGATATTCAAAAGGCTTTGACTCCTCTAACTCTTGCCCAGGGCTTCAAGAAGGATAAGTATTCAGGCATCAAGAAGTCTGCGAATTGAATGAAATTCAGACTTTTGTTCAGGTTGGAGATGGAGTAGCAAATATTGAACGTCTGCCACAAGGCTCCCTCCTCACTAGTGATTGTGGCAGACATAACTCCTGCGTCCTTGAATCCAGATGTGATCTCATTATCGTTTTTGTCAGCCAGCCATTGGGCAGCTGTGAGAAGTTGATGAGCATGAGGCAGGAGATGAAATATGTTTTCTCTTGCCTCTGTATTCCTCCCACGATGAGGAATAATTTGAATGAAGAATAGTATCTTAGTGTGAATAATAAAAACCAAGAGACAGATTTTGGGGTTCAGGCTGAAGATCAGTAAAACAAAGCCCCCAAGCCACTAGAGAGTTCTTACCTTTGCCAAGGCTCGAACAAACAAAGGGGCGATTCTGTCCTCAGAGTGACTAAAGACTGCAATGCTCACCACCAAATCTCAGACCGCAAACTGAGACCCTGATCTGTCTTCTTCCGTTTTATATTCCTCTCTAGTGCTGGGATTGAAGATACGTACCTCCCCCATCCAGCTCTATAGCTAACCAGTGTGGCTGCTGGGATTAAAGGTGTGTGCCACCACTCCCCGGCTTCTAGTGGTTTAACTCTGCCTGCATTCTGATCTTCGGGAAAGCTTTATTTATTAAAATGCAAATAAAATATAAGTACCAATAGTTTGAATAAGAGTCCATTCTGAGCCTCAAAATCTAAGAGCAAGGAAGAATATTGTCAACACCATAACCTGCAGGTTACCCTCATGGGCTCTCGGGCCAGAGAGAGTTTCAGACCCGTGTGTTCCTGGGACCGGTGGGTCAGGTCTAGGAAGATGAATACAAACTTAGTGTTTCGTAGAGTGGCCAGCAGTTTAAGACAGGAAAACTCGATTCTTCTGGACCTGAAACCTGAGGAAGAAACCTTACTCAGTTTTCTCAAGGTGGTGTAGTGAGCCTGTTGAGTGTGCTCTGTTATGTTGCTGATTTCTGTAAAAGCTGAGATGTAAAGACACCTTTTGTTTCTCAAAAGTTCCTTCATAGGAAAATATAGGGAAACAAACAGACAAAGAGAAAGGCACAAATCCTTAGCGACGGGCATTTATGTCAGGGTGTGCCAAAACGGTTCCAGCGTCTCCTCTGCCTGTATCCGCAGCTGTCTGCTGAGGCGAACTGACCTACTTTCAGGAAGGGTTCAGGTGAAAAGGAGTTAAAATTGACGTTTTCAGGCTGGGCATTGGAGAGGGAAGAGCCATAAGGGAATAATCTGAAAAGTGATATTTTGCTGATTCCCCGCCCCCATTTTCTACTATTACCTTTATCCTGGTGCAAATTTACTCCATCATTTAAGGTGAGAACCACACTGATAAATATTCCTTCTTAACGTACTTTTTCTCAGGCATCAAATTATAAGGAAAGCATTTTGCTGTAAACTCTTCCTAAATATCGTGAAGCAACGAACCTAGAACACTGAGTTGGTTACTTTTAGTTTCAGTATTTTAGTTTCTGATGACTTGGTTAATATTTCACATGTGTTTTAGTGGGGTGTTTACCTCACATGGCTTTATTGCAGTTATAGGAAAGACTTTGTAAAGGGTTAGGTTATGTACGGGATTGAAATGCTATTTCCCGGCTGGTCATGTGAGGCTCTCTGTAGGTCAAAGATACTTTCACCCATTCCACATGACAAATCAAACTTTTGTTTGCAGGAGGGGAGGGGATGCTTTATTCCACTTGGGGTTGCATTGTCTCCATGGCTAAGAACGACCTGTGCATCGGGCAGGTTCGTAAAGTGAACCAATGGGGCCTGTGGTTCCAAGTTATATACTCTTTCTTTGAAGTTTAAAGTTTAAGTAATTGTTTTTGGAAAATTTCCTACGTGATCTGTGCATTCACAACATTGTGCTACTTCCGCTCCTGTCATGCCTCCATTCTCTTGAGTTATTTATGTGCTTGTTTGTTTATTATTTTTTGAGAGACTTTCTGACTGGGTTTTGTAAAGCCCACCTTCCCTTCCTGGAGTCAGATGACTGTAGGAAACTGTGAGAAATACTGCAAATGGTCTTGGTTTTTCCTCTGCAAAGTGGGAGTTCGGAAGAAATCTTTCACCGACGATCACTGGATAAAGAAAGGATGCTCCCGGTGTGCACAGTAGTGACGTATGGCATTAGGGGACTATTCTACAGTCTACACACACATACACATATACATAAGACCATCAAAAATAAAACAACACTTGAGCCTTGAGAGTCAAAAGGAGCTTTCCTGATGAGGCGGGGAGAGGAAAACTCCTCAGAATGCTATCATCAAACTGGAAGGGGCTCATCTATTCCATGTTCTCCATTGTCCTCACCAGCATAGACAGTAGTGTACCATACATGCCCCTAACACTCCAAGTAAAGAAAAGATGCTGACACTACCACCCCAGTCTGATCCACATTTTCTGGTATAAAACTTAGCAGCAGAATTTCAAATCCTGATGTTTCCACTGCCAAATCTAAGTGCTCAGTTCCCATTCTCCCAGTCCAACAATGTTTTGATGTTAACCAGGTAAGTGGCCTCTCCTCCTTTATGATTTATGCTGGTCTGGAGTTGGCAGCTGCCTCAGAAGTGGATTTGAGCCCCAGGTCAGAAGGACCACCGGAGGCAAGTCCTAGATGCTCTACTGCTGCACTAGCCTGTGGGAAAACTGGGAGGAGCTGAGCTTATTTGTGGTATTGAACAGAATGCATCACTCGGCAATCTCCAGAGCCTGCGTTCTTAGGATTGGTTCTTTTATAAGTCAACCTAGAATGTAAATTGTGCACAATCAAGAAATGACCATTTTTAGACATTTATGGGTAATTCAAAACTTCTTATCATATGTGTGTTTACTGGTCATTTCCTGTCAGGTTCCATGACCCTTTAGAGGCAGCTACTTGTTCCCAAGGTCAGTGCTGTTGCAGGTAAAAAGATGAGAAGTCAGGGCACAGCCCGTGTTTCACTGGATCCCTTTAACTCCTGTCTGTGAACCTCCCAGCTGAACTCTGTTTCTTCCTCCTGGCAACTCTGGGCTGTAAAGAAGTACTTTCTGATTGTTATTTGTTCCTTGAATAAGTTGTGCTTTCGACAGTGTTTAGTGCCTTTTAAAACTATGGCAAATCTTCACACAACAAACTCTGGGTTTTCCAGTTCTCTTAGGCAGCTATCCCAAATCATCTGAGCACCATTTTCTGGAGCATTAGCACAGTTTTGTGTTTTTTGTCCTGTGACTTTGTTTCTGAATTTCTTCTCTCCAGCTAAGGACTCTTCCAGAGACCCATAATAGTACTAGTAAATACTATATTGTGTTGTCTTTATGGTGGACAGAGGCAGCAAAACCAGAGACTTCCCTGATTAACATGGTTGTCAAAACATTTGACCCTTAAAAATGTAATCAGTATGAAGGACTGGAAGGAAATGCCTAGCATTGCCTTCCTCCTTGCCTTCCCTCTCCATCCTGTCCTGCTTTTTCCTGGCCTTGTTATTAGCAGTGCTTCTCAACCTGTGGGTCAGGACCCCTTTGGCAAACCTCTGTCTCCAAAAATATATACATTTCAATCCATAACAGTAGCAAAATTATAATTATGAAGTAGCAAAGGAAAGAATTTTTATGGTTGGGGGTCACCACACATGAAGAACTGTGCTGAAGGATCCCATCGTTAGGAAGGTTGAGAACCACTGTGTTTTAGGCTATGTTTTAGACAGTTAATCTAAATGTGTTCTGGGCCCAGGCTGCTTCTGTATGCACATCCCACTGGGTTACATGGTCCAGGGATCTTCCTTCTGGGAACCCTACATCTTTTTCTTCCTAGGATGAGCCTGCTCCAATGGTACATTGTAGCTTTCAACATTATTTGTTGCAGTTAGCTCTGGTAGGTGACTGTAGCTAACTTGTTTTGATAAGTACAAGTTGCTTGGAGAAAGGGATCCATCCTCGTTCTTTCCTACTCTCCTTATGGAGAAAAAAAAATGCTCTCTGAGTGTGTGTGCTGGAACTTCTGTGTTCACAACCTGCATCTTATCCAGGTCTCTCAGAATCGTTTTTCCTGTCATCTCACTAATTAATCTATGTTTTGTGGGGTTTAGTTTGTTTTCATTTTAGGGTTGTTTTCACTTTCTTTGTAGACATTTAGAATTCAGAAGGTCAGTTTTCTGTCATGTCTGCTGTAGTTTTCCAGATCTGCTGGTGATGCTCTTGACATCTAACCTCTGTACAGGCTGGCTTTGACAAGAGAATTTACTCTGTTATATAGAACATATTAATTGTTTTGTTATCCCCCCCTCCAAAGAAAGCCACTACTAGGCTTTAGCTGAAATTTTTTTTATGGCTTCTGAAGAAAACTTAAATGTCTCCCTTTTACATACAAACTTAAAATTCCCATTCTTTGTGAGAGCCCCAGAATGATATTAATTCTTCCCCTTAAGCCTCTATGATGCATGGAGAAGATGAACAAATGGCAAAAATAAACATTTATTTGGTGGCAAATGGAAAAGGCAAATTGCCTGTCTGGTTTAATGCTGCATTCTCTACCCCTCCGTACCTGCCAGCATCAATCAACACAGTGATTGAGAAGTTGCAGTGGAGGAGGACTTTGTGTGTGATTGGGCCTTTCTTTAATTATAAAGATTTCCACAAGACATTTACACCTAAAATCTCTTCAGTGTACGATTCTGTTCACGAGACTGGATCTATGACGTTTATAACAACCTTTGATGCTGTCGGTCGCTCCGTCTAGCACTTGCTCTGACGCTCTTCGCTCTGTACTGTGCAACAGGCCCTGGCCTACTGACAGAGTTTCCAGTTATCTTACCTGGGAAGAGCTGGGCTTCTCTGAAGACCTGCAGATGCCACATACTCTTCCTTAATCTGTCTGGGCTTTATTTTGAAATCGTTTTTTTTTTTTTTTTGTAGTATTCTTTTTTTGTTTCTGTGACTTAAAATTTAAAAGGCTCGGTTTAGATTGGTTCTCGTGTTTGGAGACACCTGACTCTGAAATGATATTTGTTTCCAGAGATTCCATTTGCTTTTTGGGGTGATAAACTTCTCACTGAAAATAAAATATGGAAAGCACCCCCCCAAAAGAACAACAACAAACCAAACTCCCTACATTTCTTTAACAACACCCTGAAAACCTACTGTGTGTCAAATTAGGTAATGGATGAGATTAGTGGTTAAAAGTCATGGATTTCCTTTGAATTAAACATTTTATTCTCTTCATTTTGTGCCAGTAACCAATAGTATTATGTAATTGGATCATCATGGCAACTTTATCATCAGTTTGACAACTTGTTAATCGTTGTGTGCTCTCTCAAGGAAAGAAACATTGAAATTTCTATTTGACAGCAACATAGTTTTTGGGTGAGGATAAAGTTCAGCTGTCGGTGTTTGCTTAGCATACATAGGCCCTGGATTTAATCCCCAGCAACCTGTCAACCTAGTGCACTGATTGTAGTCTCAGCATCCAGGAGCAAGGGTGGAGGTTCAGAAGACTGTCCTATTTTTGGCCACATAAACCTGAGACCAACCTGGGATTCATGAGGTCGAGTTGACACACACACACACACACACACACACACACACAAACACACACACACAGTCATGGAGAGAGACAGAGTCAGTCTTTCTAAATATAAGTATATTATTTGAAGGAATTTATGGGTAAACGGTCCCTCTACAAGTAACTCAGACATGTACCGTGCTTCGGAGATAGCTTCTCTGAAGGTTTCAACATCTTCCATCACTGGCAGTGCCCAGACACGAGCAACGCAAACAGCATGGGAGCTGGGAGAACAAACGCCGATGGTTCAGTAACATTCAGTGCTTGTCTCTGTTAGTTATCACCTGGTTCAGATAAAAAGAATACTTTTCCAATTGCTGGCGTCCAAGTTTACCTCAGTGTTCTCAGTGCTGTGGGTTCTATATTGATTTTAAGTTAACAGCGCTTTCATGATGATTCTGGCATTGCTATATTGTTTGTTATTTCTGGGAATTACAAAAGCATGCCTGCTGAAATATGCAAAAAATCAGAGCTGGGTGGTAGGATGTGGAACACCATCAAAACCTGACCTTGGGCTTTAATTTCTCTGTCTCTATCTTAAGATCATTTTGGAAGCTTGATTGCATTGTGGGCTGTTCTTTATTGATTGGAACAGTTGCATCAGAATGACTTTGCAGTGTCTTTGGTACACTTTTGGCTTAGGTACTCTTGCCGTCGTCATTCCGAGCGACACCGGAAAGTCTTCCCCACTGCGAGGCTAGAGTTCTGAGAGAAGCCCTCCTAAAAAAAAAAAAAAAAAAAAAAAAACAGAGCAGTGAGAACCTAGGAAAATGGGTCTGTCTTCTGCTCTCAGTTCTGCTCTTCAACAGAGCTTACAGTTGTTCATCACATCTGCATGACTGATAGGAGGTGGTTTGCCCAGAAATGGAGTTGAATGGCCAATCCAGAGAATGCCGCCCTTGAAATATGCTAGACCTGGAGCCCCAAGACTGACACTTGAAGCTGTGTAACTGGGAGCCTCTGTCTTTGAAACTCAGGCTATTCAGTTGTTGTTGGCGGATATGAACTAAGTCTTATGTGATTACCTGGCCCAGGTCTGGTGTCATGGTTACTTTTCCTGGATTCCGCAGCTGAAGAAGCAGACAGCCACTCACCCTTTACAAAGAGTGAATAATGTCTAAACTAATTTTTGCTTTTTCATTATTTTATTCAAAATTGTCAAGGTATGTCAAAGACCACACAAATGATTTATAACTTTTTTTTTTCTTTTTGGCCTAAGAAATAACCAAACTTTCTCAATATGTTTGTGCTGTGTGTGTGTGTGTATGGTTTACGTGTGTGTGTGTGTGTGTGTGTGTGTGTGTGTATGGATGCCAGAACATAACCTTAAAGTGTTGTTTTTCAGGCTCCACTCACCTTTGTAAAGAATTCTTGGAAAGAAGCCGGGCAGCAAAGACCGATCGACCGAGTAGAATTGCAGTGATGTGGAGATGTTGGAATGTTGCAGGTCCAGAGCCTAATTATATTCTATTTGGGGCTGGTTGTAGCCTCCTGAATAACTAATTCCTTCCCCATCTCAATCTCAGCACTAACATCCAATGACTACCAGATATAAACCTTTTACAATCTATGAACTTAGCAGATCACTGATTTCCACCACCCCAAAAGCTAAGGACCTAAGAGACGGCACCTGAATGCTGAATGAATCCTATGGCAGAGATTCCCCCATTTTCTTGTATCTGTGTCTGATGTTTCCACCAATATATCCTAAAAGTGTCTTGATTTATGACTCTCTTTGTTATGCTACTATAAAACTACATGGGTTTGTTCCCATGTGCTCTGTGTTCCCTAGGTCTTGGGTACTCAAATTTGACTCTACATCAAAATGTTTTTTTATTCCCTTGAAGTGAGAGTTGTAGTTGTGGTTTTTATTTTTACTTACTTTTTTAAAATTAACACCGTTGAAAAAACTTTTGGATTGTTTTATATCTGTATTTAATTTCTCATTGCCCATCCCCATTTCCCTTTCTTTTCCCCTCCCATTGGGACTTTTCATCTTCCTGAAAAAGCTCCATCCATCTTTTCTTATTTCCTGCTAGTAAGTTTAACTAGAGTTGCTTATACAAGCTGGATAGGAGGTTACCTACTAAGGTATGGGCAGTTGAGCAGCAGTTACACACTAAAAACGACACCACCATCTTCCCCAACCATAAACTGCTACTAGGTCCTCAGGCAGGGTTTTTCGATGGTCTGGAACTCTTCAAGTAGGCTGGGCTGCCTAGCCAGCAAGCTCCAGGGATCTACTACCTGTTTCCACGTACTCAACACTAAAATTACAGCTGCACCGGACCTGGGCTAGGGCTGTTCTCTGGGGCTCCAAGTCAGATCCTGATGTTTGCAAGATAAACCTCACTGAGTCAGCGATCTCCTCAACCCTCAAGCTATGGTTCACATTTAATACTGTGCAGTAGAAATCAATGTCAATTCCATATCATATATAGCTGAGGGTCAAGCAATTGTGCATTTGCTTCCAGCGGAACCTTAAGATAATTCCTGTCTCTTATAGTGATGTCTCATTTTTATGGTGAAGGTAATTTGTAAATATAATGTATAACCAAATCTGCCTATCATTATAATATAGAGGATAGCCCACCAATTAAAACACAGTAGCAGTGACAAAAGAAATCCTAGTCTCAAACCCCAAAGTCTCCTTCACACCAATTGCAGAGTTAATGACTTTACAGTTTAAGAAGTTAATTGCTTTTAGACCTAGAAGAGCTGGGCTTTTAAAATATTTGAAAACAATGCTGAGATGACTCGGCTGATAAGGATGCTTCTTGCCAATCCTGAGGACCTGACTTTGATCCCCCAGACTCATATGGTGGGAGGAGAGAACCAGCTCCTTCAAGTTGTCCTCCAGAACATGTATGTCTTCCTCCCTCCCTCTCTCCCTTCCTCCCTCTCTCCCTTCCTCCCTCCCTTTCTTTTCCCCTCCGACTCTCTCTCTCTCTCTCTCTCTCTCTCTCTCTCTCTCTCTCACACACACACACACACACAGATGTAAAAAAATAAATATTTCCTGATGTAGAGAGATAATTAAGTAGATACTTATTTTGGAATTAAATGTTATGGGGTAGCTAACTAAATTAGATTGAAAATTAGCTTAGAGGCCCGGCATTTGGGTGTAGAATGACCTTGGTTACAGACAGTACCTTTTATAGCGGGTATCAAAAGCCCTAAGGTATTCATTTTGGTGGGACTGTCCATTAAGTCCTTCCAGCTTGCCTCCTCTCGCTCTTCAATTGTTAGCCTGCTATGATGTAGCATCCTGCATATGATTACATCCTTTATGGCTATAGTTTCGGGCATATGAAAGCAGCATAGAGTCTCATCCTAAAGATCATGGGACTCGCATGGGTGTTTGTCGCAAGGTGCTTTGACTTCTGGTTACAGATCTGCTTTCTGTGTGATTCCCGTTCTATCAGGTGAGATCTTGTTTGCTGTGTGATTCCTCATTCTGCTTAATGAATTCCCGATGACCTAGCAGCTTTGTGAGTTTGTGCCTTAGAAGTGCTTATTGTGACAGCCACAAATCTCTGCAAAAATTTTTACCTAGGGATTTTCTTTTTTTTTTTCCCTCAGTGATACAAGGGAAAATAGAACTGTGCTGATAAATAGAATCATATTTTCCACGTTAAAAAAAATGAATCATTTTGGGCCTGTTTTGTCACAAGGGAAACTGCTTTTTCTTTGACATACAAATGAGAGCAAAGTTAAATTTAGTCGATAATCTTGATGCAGTGGGCATGCTGCAAACTCGTAAGGACAGTCATTTTCCAATTCGAGTTCTCTAAATGGGACAGTCGGTGTAGGAACCCGCGGTCAGCTGGAATGAATGAGCGAAAGCAGCGATGACCTTTGCGTCCCGGAAAAGACATCATTCTGCTCCTGGCTTTTCACAGCTTCTGCGTTTGTGTTGGTAATGTATGGCCGAAGCTGAAAGTTCATCTCGGATCTTGTTCTGTGGGGAAATGGCAGAAATCCTAACCAGTCCAGTGATTCACATTTAAATTTGCTGTGCAGGAAAGGTCAATAGTGCCCTGTTCCCAGGGACAATCTGAGCATGGCTGGCAGGGCTGATTAAAATTCCCTTTGAGAGCTAGGGATTTGTCTGATTGGAAAACCAAATAGGTCCTTAATCACCTAGATACAATGACCTCACCGGGGCATCATAAACTATCCAATAGATGAATGTTTTCTTCCAAGTATCAAGTTCATTTTTAAACTTGAACAACAATAGAGAACCACATTTAACAACAGCTATTTATAGACGATGAGGCAATCTACTCCTATAATTCCCATTGTTCTATGAAAACAAAGACCCATTAGAGGGATTGGCAAGTGAGCTTGTGATGTGTCTGTTGTTAAGTGTGTGTGGCTAGGGAGGAAACTGTTGTGTGGAGTGAACACCATTGGCATCTGACTTGATGGGCTCTGACCTCTGCCCCTGAGGATACCCAAGAGCTTGCATTGCTTTTGAGAAACTAGAACTTCTGAGTTTGGCACCTATGTTTGCAATAAGGACCACGGGTCCATTTGTAAGATCAGCACACAGCCGGTGGTGATGAGAGGTAGACCCTGTGAATTCGATATTCCTATCCCCATCTAGAAGACTCTTATTTTTTTTTTTTTTTTTTAGCATGAAGGTATCGTCCTCATAGCATCTCCCTGGAACTAGGACCTCCCCAGGAAGTCTTCGACTGAAGTATTCCCTTTCAAGGAGATGCTGATGTGATGCTGAGGGTTGTATAACATCCTTGTCCGTCCGTGGACACTTGCATTCTGGTACTGGATACACTTTGGCAGGCATAGTTTGCTTCATTTTCTTTTCCATTCATGTATACACTGTGGCATGTCTGGTGCCTCAGATTTGCTCCAAGAAAGAAAGGAAAAATAAAAGTTAAGACAAAGTATATACACACTTGCTTCCATGCCTTCACACACTCTGTCTTTCAAATGACCCTGTGCAATCCTGGCTTTCCTGGCTTTGCCAATAGTGCAGGGTTTCACAGGTTCTAGGAGTCCTTGTTTGTAGATTTCCATTTCATTGCTGAAAGACAGAAAGGGGATTTGGGGATTCTTTGTAATAGTAAACACTGATATTTGGCCTCTAATCTTCCTTTTCGTATGAACTTCGATAGATGCTCTGAGAAGGAACCCAATTATAGTTGCCATTGCTTCCAGCATTTAAAGCTGGAAAAGATAAGGGCTTCCTTTACAGGAAATACAGTCATGAATGTGCACACTGAGCTTGTAGCTTTTCATGTGAAATGATAATAAATTATACACAAAGGTGAAACACTGAGGAAAAAGCAGTCTTATTAAATTGAATTTAGAGGATGGGTTAATTCTGATGCCTGTGAAATATTGCTCATCCTGAAGTAGGCACATCGGTGCCAGGAAAGTCCTTGATGCGTGTGGCAGAGAGCTGTGACATTTACCTATTAAGCTGCAGTGAAGCATCTTGAACAGAGCTGGGGAGTGAGTGCTGAATGCCTGAGTGGTCTGGCTGCTAGTGCCTTTCTGCTGATTCCAGCTAATAACTTTAGCGATGTTCTCAATAGTGACTCCGGTACTATAACATGCGGTGGAGCTATCTCCACTCTATAGTTCTTTTTTTATGCTATGAATATGTTTTATTACCATTGGTTTTTTTTCTTTCTTTTTATTAAAAATTTCCACCTCCTCCCATTTCCCTCCCCCTCCCCCCAATCCCTCTCCCCCTCCCTCTCCAGTCCAAAGAGCTGTCAGGGTTCACTGCCCAGTGGGAAGTCCAAGGTACTCCCGCTCCATCCAGGTCTAGGAAGGTGAACATCCAAACAGACTAGGCTCCCACAAAGCCAGTACGTGCAGTAGGATCAGAAACCCATTGCCATTGTTCTTGTGTTCTCAGTAGTCCTCATTGTCAGCCACATTCAGAAAATCCGGTTTGATCACATGCTCCATCAGTTCCAGTCCAGCTGGCCTTGGTGAGCTCCCATTAGATCAGCCCCACGGTTTCAGTGGGTGGGCACACCCCTCGCGGTCCTGACTTTGTTGCTCATGTTGTCCCACCTTCTGCTCCTCATTTGGACCTTGGGAGCTCAGTCCAGTGCTCCAATGTGGGTCTCTGTCTCTATCTCCATCCATCGCCAGACAAAGGTTCCCTCCGATGGATCTTCTGGTTCACTCTATAGTTCTTAAATAGGAAATCTTAAATGGATTGAGAAGCTTTTGAGGTCAAATAAATACATTTCGGGTGTATTTCTTAAATGTCTAAATTTCACGTTTTCCATAACTAGGAAGCAGCCAGAATTGTGTGTGAACATTTGTTTATTGTGTTTCAGAAAGATAATGGAAATAAGTGATAAAAATGGAAGGAACATTAGTACTTAGCAATTTTATAAGAAAAAAATGTTTATTTTTAAATGCTTATATAGTATTGGATGCTAAGAGTAAATGAAGATAATAGCTTATTGGTCAAAAGCTTGATGGCAATTTGTGAACAAATAAAATGAAAATTAAAAATTGGTGAAAAGAAGAGTTAAATCTTTCTGAGGCTCATGGGCAATTTTACATCTCCTGATACTGTCAAGGCACTGAAGCAGAAGATAGCCGGGGTTTTCTTTCGTCATTTAAGATTAGCTACAATCATACCAGGATTTATCCCTACTGCATGTACTGGCTTTCTGGGAGCGTATTCTTTTTGGATGGATATCTTGCTCAGCCTAGATATAGTAGGGAGGACCTTGGACCTTCCCCAAAGCAATGTGTCTTACCCTCTCTGAGAATTGGATGGGGGTGGGGTGAGAGGGGTGTGGAGGGGATGGGAGGAGTGGAGGAAGTGGGAACTTGGATTGGTATGTATAATGAAGAAAAGATAGTTTGTTCTCTTTTTTTAAAAAAAATAATAAAAAAAGATTAGCTACAGATGTTTGTGTTTTGAGTGAAATTGGAATTCTAACCCCAATTCTTTGCAATCCCCTTTCAAGGTCTTGGTGTTGTGAAGTTATTTCATCTTAGTAACAAATGATTTTCTCATTATCCACTGTTGCCATTTTATAAATGGGGGGGGGGGAGAAGAAAAGAAAGCCGATGAAGACAAACTCGTCTGCTTAGCCATTAGCGCTGTGCGTTCTGATTTGTTTTGCAGGCACTAAGGAGAGCCCTGTGAGGGAGACAGACCATGTCATATCGCCTGCACCTCAATTGTTCCCCCGGCTGTACCAGGGTCATGCAAGGACAGCAGGAATCTGTTAGCTTGATGATTTTCAAAGAGGCTCCAGATGGGATTCTAGTTATGTGCCTAGATTTCATTGGGGGCTGTATAAGGTCTGAGACGGTAGCCAGTGTCCCCCAGGGTCACAGACAAGGAAATCATCAATGGTCTAGTCTGTCTTCAGCAAATCGCCAGGCATAGCCTGTCTTTTTCTGTCATGCTTTATTATTCTCTACAATTTATTCTAGAAAAAGTCCATAAAACATCTCATCTCATGCCTAAAATTAAGAAACATCCAACAATATTAATGTATTTGGCTGACTTTCTTGTCCACAGAGGACTACAATCTTAAATGCTTATTTATATGTAAGTTTTTCCAAGACCAATATTTTGAAAGCGCCGATGAACTGTGTCAAGAATTTCTCCCATACCCACTTACCGAATGTCGCAAACCACCTCTTGCTTCCCTATTGTATTGTGTTTGCTTTATTTTTCCCTTAGTTCTATGACTGTCATAGTCATTATCTTATTTATATTTGTTTCTCTGTTCCTATCAGCATGCAAACTTCATAACGGATAGGGCTTTGTGTTTCCTTTGTTATGTCATCGTTACCAAGAATAATGCTGGAAACACAATGACTACTTGTTGAATAAATAAATAAATAATGAATTTCAAAAGAACAGAGTTCATTTGTTACCTCTACAGACAGTTTTCAAGTAAATGTGTTACCTGGGCTTTATGTGAACAATGAACTTGGATTTTTAGCATGTCTATTTAGTTGACACAATTATTCATTTCCAAGTTCCCCTGTCGGCTTAGAGTCTGTGAATTTTTTCAGTATCTATTGGGTGAACTTCTGGACAAATGACTTCATTCGGAAGAGCATGACAGACTTGTGAAAACTAACATAAAGATGGGTGGGGCGGCTCAATAGAAAGGCGTTTGTTGCAAAACCTGATCCTTGAGTTCGATCTGAGAATCCGCAAGGTGGCAGGGGGAGGAGCAACTCCCTTAGGCTGCCCTCTAACCTCCGCAGGCACGCCATGACATATGTGTGCCCCCTCAATAAATAAATAAGCATTTAAGAAATTTCTACTTCTCTTTGAAAATGGTATCTATAATCTCTTTCTTACCTGGGAAACAAATGAAAAAATACAGGGAAAACATTCATTGCGGGAGAAGGGGAGGAAGAATTCCAAGACACAAAGGTTGGAAAGTGCTCCCGGGGGGGGGGGGCGGGGGGCAGTTTTCTAGACATGCCCTCAAGAGCTCACAGTGACTGTGCTGGCAGCGCACGACCTGGACAAGACCGAACCAGACAAAATTTCATAATGAGTGATGGGAAAGGGCATAAGAGTTCCTCCCTACAGCCGAGGAGGTCTTGGCGGTTGCTGTCTGCTGTGTAGGTTTACCTACACACATACATATTTTGTATGTGCTCTAATTGAATTCAGTGGCTGGGGGGCAGGGGATGAAGCTGAGGGGAACCTGGTGGGGGGCTCTGAGAGGAGAGAGCAATGGGGTGTGGATAGGGTTAAAATACATTGTATACTGGTGTGAAATGATCAAAAGAGACCTTTAAAAATGTGTGCTAAAAAAGAAAGCTTAAAACATAGTCAAGGCATTCGGATTCTTTTCTGATGCCCTGAAGTTAATTGCAGTTTAAAAAGCCGAGTGCCCTGTCGTTCACAGTCTGCAAAATGTTTGTGTTAGTTAGATGAGGAAAAACAATGCCTATTAAATTCCCTTAGCCCAGTCCTGCCCTCACTCACAAGGCAGCCAGGGGTTATGTGCACTGTGTTCCTAAAAGGAAACACACGGATGGAAGTTTGTGAATTCAAGATTTGGGAGGCGCTTCTAAAGTGCGCCATACCCTGGGGGCTGGGGTTATGACAGTGCTCCTGGGAGCAGGAATGCTGGAGAAGAACGTCCTTGCAGCTCTGGGACATCAGTGTTGATAGGGTAAGCGGGCAATAAGATGACATGAGCCCTCCGGCTTCCTAGAAAGAGTGAAGAATAAATGTGGCGTAGGCTCCAGAGAATCCTACCGAACAGTGATAGTTTGTGGATTTTGGGTTGCATTTGCTGAATGTCTTAAAGTCTTACATTTGTAATCCATACAGTGATCATAAAAGAACTTTTCTCACAATGTTGATAAGGTGCTTAAGAGTTACTTTGCACAATTCTAATACATGAAAAAAAAAAAGACAGGACATGTTGTTGCTGTGACAACCAGGAGTACCAGCATCCATGTAAAAAATGTTGGGGATTAAATGTAATGTGCCCAGCCCCTAGCATCAGCTTAATACAGGTTCTTGCCCTTTCTCTCTTTGCTTTCCTGAGAATTTCTGCAAATTCCCATACCCCCACACCAAGTACTTTCTCACTTTAACTCAGTGACAGCGCTTCAATCGTGGATCTGCCCACATCTTTTGCTTCGTGCTCCCGAAATGCAAGATCCAGAAGGATGGCAAGGCAGGCCACTCAGTGAAGTCGCATATCTCATCCTTCTGAGGTTTTCCACTGAAAACAGCCACCCACACCCCTCACTTCTTCCCAAAGATGGTTACTCCCTAGTGCTTGACATTACAGGATCCAAATGCTAGACTGAGCCTGGCTCAGAGGTAGACAGCCCAGTGTCTGAGTGCCAGAGGAGGCAAGAGACTTGTGCCTTCAGTCACCCAGAGTTGTTTGGTGCGGGTGCTGTTTGAAAGCTTTCAAATTAATTGTTGATAAAAGTTACTATTACACACACACACACACACACACACACACACAATGATAAAGGCCAAAGGACTTTAAGTATGAGTTCAGAACCATCCTTTAAGAAATATGTTTTGTCTCATTGATTCTTTGTATTGTTTTTTTGGTTTCTGTTTTGTTGATTTCATCTCTCAGTTTGATTATTTCCTGCTGTCTAGTTCTCTTGGGTGAGTTTGCTTCTTGAGTGAGGTAACCCAGATACAGAAAGACAATTATCACATGTACTCACTCCTAAGTGGTTTTTAAACACAAAGCAAAGAAAACCAGCCCACAAATCACAATCCCAGAGAACCTAAACAACAATGAGGACACTAAGAGAAACATACATGGATCTAATATACATGGGAAGTAGAAAAAGACAAGATCTCCTGAGTAAATTGGGAGCATCGGGACCTTGGGAGAAGGTTGAAAGGGAGGGGAGGGGAGAGGCAGGGAGGGGAGCAGAGAAAAATGTAGAGATCAATAAAAAATGTGACTGTTAGAGGTTTATTTATTCCCATTTATTCCCAGAAAAGGTTTAAATAAAATATTGAATATTAAAAAAAAGAAATATCTTTTATCATCCCTGAGAAGGTTGATATGAGGATTCAAACCAGAGGGCACATAGCAGGGACTGAAGAAGTTACATGATGGTGCATTTGAATGTGCATCTACAGAATCATAGTGTGTTTCCCTTTCTCACACCACTGTGGGAATGATGGGTGGAGACTTGACTGTCATTTCTGAGTTCTTGAATACTTACTTGCTTTCTGGGGCCCAGGGCTAAAGATGATCATTTACAAAAAGCTAAGGTGTATTGATTGTTACCAGGTACAATTAACAAACATTTCCAACATGCTGCTGTTTATGACCTCTAGAGGTGAGTCAGCAATTAAATACATTTATACATAGCATTACAAGGCAACAGTTCGCTGAGAGAAAAAGTTCTGTATTTCCAGACAGATTTCAGAGCTGACATAGATACCAGAGCAACCCAGTATGCTGGCATACTCAGATGGTCTATTTTATTTTTAGCCACAGTGCAGTACTCATGGGAAAAATAACCATATCTTATAACTTTTTTTTCCTGGCCAAATTAAGGTATTTCCTCACTGAATCTGGGTGAACTTTGAAAGAAATTTCATACCCTTTTGAACAATAATCCTTTTTAGACAGAAATGCTCACCTCTTTCTTGAATTTCACCTCTGGTAGTTGGAAGACGTGGAAGAAGATGAAGTACATTATAAAATTCAGAGTCTTCATTGACCCTTTTATCAAGCAACTGAAATTTCTATTATCATAATTTTTCAGTGTGTGTGTGTGTGTGTGTGTGTGTGTGTGTGTGTATGTGTGAGGTAAGACTTAGAATATTAAGGAAGGAATTAAGGAAAGCCTCAAGGAAATATAATGGACATTTTTTTTTGTGAACAGAACCAGCCAGAGGGATGAGATTTCACTCCCCACTTCCATTTCTCTGGTTTTTATTTTTTTAATCATTTTATAATTTTGAGGATTTCATACATGAAATCCACTGTATTTGCATCCTTTCCAACCCTTCTCCCACTTCCAACTCATGTCTGTCCAGTCATTCCTCAAATCCATGGCCTCTTCTGTATTTATTTTATTTTTGTGAGTATATATGTGTACTTACTGAGTTGAATTAGTGCTGTTCTTATTTGAATAGGTAAAACTGATCATTTAAGATTGGGGTCCCATTTCTCAAAAAAAAAAGAGGAGGAAGAGGAGGAGGAGGAAGAGGAGGAGGAGGAAGAGGAGGAAGAGGAAGAGGAGGAGGAAGAGAGGAGGAGGAAGAGGGGGAGGGAGAAGAAAGAAGAAGAAGCTGGTTCTCCCTCTTCCAGGAGCCATTGACTGCCTCCCTCCCTTCTTTCCTACCCCCTCCTTCCAACCTTCCCTTCCTCTCCTCCCTCTGTCTCTGTTATACAATGAGTTATAATGGTTTTTCCATCTCTTAGTGATTTGGACTTACTGAAGAGTTAAGTTTTAGATATGGTCAATTTTTTCATTGTGGTATAAAGCGTGCGGGGACAGTGTGTGAAGCAAGTCTTAGACTAGTAAAGGTGTGACCCAACACATTTGCATATGACAATGCCCTATTTGAGTTGGACACCACCATCAAAGGAAATGTTCTCATGACCAACATTTTTAAAACTTGTTAAAAATCTTTTTATGTATTTCACCATTTTTTTTTCTTCTTCTTCTCATGATACAAGTGGTCTGAGAGTTGTGTAATGAAGCTGTTGCCAGGGAAACTTGTTTTTTTAGTGAGTAGCAATTTTCCCAAGCAGATGCATTTCCTTTCTGACTAATGAGTGTGTAAATGGTACCTCTATTGCTTTCTGCCTCCATATTTTGGAAACAACTTGAACTATTTGCTTAGGACAGCAGACATCTGCTTTGTAAAACCGAAGCAGACAGTCTCCAGTATGCCTTATTTATATGCAACTTGTGTTACCTACTTCAAAAGCACATATACCAGTTTGCGCTTTTTTGTCAGAAGACATTTTACACCTGTTAATGGCAGAAATGAGCGTTTAGATTAAGGGGAAAAAAGCTTCCGTGTGAAGATTTAACTCTGTCTTTCTGTACTGTACATAGTGTGCATTTTATTCCCACAGGTCTAACTGCAGGCAGGGGAACTTGAGTGATCCGGGCTGGGAAGCCGACTGTAAGCTGCATAATAGCGATCTGGATATTGTTATGCAAAGCTGAGGGAGCAAGACTGTTTCAGAGGCAATGATGTTTTCTTCTCGTTCACCGATCCACTAACTTCTATTCACTTTAAACTGCTCTCGTATTTCTCAGAGGGGGAAAGAAGTTATTTTCTGCCCTTGCTGCGGCTCTAATCTTTGGCTTTGAACAAAAATCTTCTTGATAACAAGGAGATATATAGCCACTCTCTTGCTCTTTGGGGCAGCTGGCCATGGGTGCAAACACATGCAAATAAGGACCAGGACTATTTCCATAAAAGGTGGAGCCGCATGCCCTCTAATTATGCCTTTGATTTTCAAAGGAGGAGAAAGATAGATTTAAGGAATTAAGAAAGGGCAGGCCAAGAAAGAGAAAAAAAAAAAGAGCGGCATTGTGAGAAGCAGGAAGGATTATCCAAGCAAAATAGAGTTTATTCGTTCACATTTTCTTAAAAGTATCTGTCTCCCTGAAAGAACCCTCTAAAACTTCAGTATACCAGAACTTCCACAATACCTTTAGAGTGAAGGACTAACAATGTGCTAACCTGTGTGAATGCACTGGACCTCTCTTGGTATGATTATGCAGCATTACATTGTTTTCATCTTAAAAAAGCATTTATTCATATTTTGTTAGAAGATTTTCTTTCTTTACACATCTCTCCGAGTGATTGAAGCGAAATCTTTTAAAGATTAAACTGAAGGTTCAATTTGAGGATGACCAGGGTTTCCACCAAAGACTTTCTTTGTCCTAGGGTTTTATACAGATAACCCCTTTCTCCACTTCCTACTCTCCCTTCATTTATTTATTTATCATTATTTTTGTTTGTATCCTAGGATTTTGACAGTTTTGGAGAGTATTCACCAAATATCCAGAAGAATGTCCCCAATCTGAGTGTGTGTTTGGAGCATGTGATGTCCATATAGCTATTGCCAACAGTAAATATTATGGTATCAACCCTCACCTCCTAAAGTATAGTTTTAAGCTAAAGAATATCTCCCCAGTTCCTGGTGTTGCCTCTTACTTTTTTCTGTCATTCCTTGGAAAAGAGTTTTTTACTGTTACCCAACACCCAAAAGGTAATTTTGGGGTGGTAATTAAATTCACTTCTTGGAAGGACAGGGAAATCTATCTAGAATTAAAGTCTCCTATGCAACCTACTAGATTATGCAATAATTTATGTATGCAGTATGGATCTATGCACTTGCTGGATTCTTTGGGCTATAATTTAATGCGGATTTACCTTGCTCAAAATGCTCTACCTTTGGAAGTTGAAACTCTTACGGGTTGGATCCTGTGCTCCTTGGACACATTCCCGATTGTTTAATAGTTGTTTTAATGTTTTCTGATTTTCTTATGATTCAGATACTCTGCCCCAACTTCAAATGATAGGCACTTTTAGAGTAGCCATAGCTTTATTTATTTTAAAGAATTGGGAAGAGCCATTATGGGCATGTAATAACATCATAACACCTTGAGTCTCATGGACAGTAGCAATTATATTTTTTTTTAAAAAACATTCAATTAATTGTGTTTTCGCTAGAAAAATCCTTAAAGGAATGCTTAGAGGTATATTATATATAAAATATACTTTAAACATATGTAAAAAAGCTGGAGCTCTCTTATATTCATATAATAAATCCCTGAGTCATGCTGGCTTAGACTGTAAATACATTGGGGAGTAATGTCCCTGGGTTAGATCAATAAAGAGGTAGGCTCTTTGATTTTTGACTTGAATCTGTAATGACAAAATACTAAGATGGGCACTGTGCCACGTAACCCACGTAACACTTAGAAGGCTGAGGCAGGAGGAAAGGCAGAGAGTATGGGCCAGCCTGGGCTACATACAGAGATAGTGTTTCATAATGATATGACATTAAACAAAAGAAAATCAACAAAAACAACAACAATCAACAGCAGGTTTTCTGTTCCACAGTTATTGAGGCAGTAAGCCCAAAGACAAGGTACTAGCACATTCTGGTTCTGGCGATGACCCTTTTTCTGGGTTCCAAATGCTGGCCTCTTCTTGAGTCTGCCTCCCTTTGCTGAGCCCTGGCTGGGTAGTGTTGAGTAACAATTTCTCCAATGGAAACACTTCATTCCGGAGGGCAATTTAAGACCAAGAAATTAAACAAAAATTCCAAGTGTCTGGAAGCAAAACAATTGGTAGTCTTAGGAAACTCCTGGAATAAGGATCTATAGCACCTACCTCTCCAGGGCTAGGTAGGCAGTAACAGCGCCAGCAGAAGGGAGGAGACTCTCCAGACCTGTTGGACTGTTGGCAGATGATGCAGGGAGCCCTGGGGGTGAGCTTTCCTGAGCTGTCTCACCCAGGCTGGGGTGTGCTTTTGGTAGTGCGGCTGCCTTTAAGTCACCCATGCTACTGTGACATCTCATCCCGACTCCTGTAAGTAACCTAATAAACAAACCCACTGGATGGAATTGTTTCTTTCTTCTGTCACCAGTCTCCTTTTTGTCGTATCTCCATTGGAAAAGTCAAAGACAAGTAGAAAGAATGCCCTGGTCCATTGTGAGGACACTACTTTCCTTCTGAGTGACCCGCCATGGCCTCAGGCAAACAGAATTACTTCTACAATGTCAGGCCACAAAACGTTATCTTGCTACAGTCTGGACTTTGGCAGGAATTTTAGGATCCAGATCTTGGGTCCAAGAGCCTTGGTTGATTGTGACTGATTGTGACTGGAGTCTTTGTAACAAGAGGCAATTAGAACTCTGGGAAAGGGCAATTGTATGAGGCTATAACATGGAACTAGTATTCTGCAAATCCAGGAGAGAGGCCTAAGAACAAACCATAGTTGTCAACATCTTAATTTTCAATTTCTATGTGCCAGAAGTCAGAGGAAGAAAATTTCTGGTACTTTGTCACAACCCTAGCAACGAATATGAATTTATATTGCTGGCCCTCAAATATGAGCTTTTACAAAAGCTCGCATAGTTTCGAGAAAGGTGGAAGGGTGATAAAGTTTCTGTTTTCTTTCAGTATTATTCTGTATTTGTCTTTCAACCAAGTGAAATATATATATATATATATATATATATATATATATATATATTTCCAAAAATGAGGTGTTTGAAATAAAGACGCATATGTGTTTAAGAAACAAATAGCTGCTAGGATGAGCTGCTTTTTGCAGAAGGCAAAGAGTCTGCTGGGGAAAATATAGCAACTCTTCTCTTTGACTTCCTGTTATCATGCCTAATATCTGCATGTGCTTCTATAATGCTGACATGACAATCTTGGACCACAATGAATGAAGACAGTCTTTTCCTACAGAATAGCTCCTGCTGAAAAGAAGTGCTGAGCAGAGGCCTTTCTCGTTCTGGAAGTTATCTTCTTTTCCAGGAACATGGAGAGCAGATTTAAAATTAATTAAGCCAAACAGGGAACGACGCCAGTATGCACATGGTCCTTCCAGCAAGCACCGCACATCGAATCCATCAGAATGTTCTGGCTTTCTCGACTAAACTTATGGAATGTCTCGGCAGAAAGGGATTTAGAGGCCACTCCGTTTGCAATCTTTGATAAATGTGGCATCTGATGCCCGCAGGCTTGATCTGCTAGAAAAGCTCACATGGGTGAGCACTAGAGCCAGGATGATGCTGCTGAGAAATACTTTCTTATTGATCATTCGCATGGCTTTGGGATTTCTCTTGACTCTTTCTCACTGCCCCTGCCCAATCCTCCTCCTCCTCCCGTTCTTCTTTCAAAGAAAAGGTCACACACACTGTGCAGTGCTATCTGGCCTGGCACTCCCATGTAGGTCAGGATGTCCTTGAATTTGTAACAGTCTTGTAGGGCCACAAAGACTGAGCCACCGTATAACCAGCCCAAGAATATTTTGAGTGAAAAATCTCAGAGTGAGCAAGCCAAAAATCGCTTGAGCCAGGATGTTATTTACTGAACAATGTATCTAAAACTTCATAGATTTTTTTTTTAGAAGTAAAGTCTCCATTTCCATTTTCTAGATGCATCTTTATCCAATGGAATATAAGCAATACGTCCAACTTCAAAGCCAAGTTTGGCTCAGGTGTTCAGGTGGTGTTGCGATTTCAATGTGAAATGCCTGGTGCAGATACATGTGGCTGAACACTTGGTAACCAGCTGCTGGCAGGGTTTGGGAGGATGTGAACTCTTTGTAGATGGCCCCGTACTAGAGGAAGTGGGCTACAGAGGGTGGACATTGAGGTTTTACAGCCCAGACTTACTTTCGGTCCGTCCTTAACTTTGTGGTGATGTGGGGCAAGCAGCTTGACGTTCCTGCTGCCACAGCCTTCTCCAGACACGAGTGCTGCCGTGCCTTCTCTGTGTCCTCGGACTGTGGTCAAAATTGAATGCTGTGCCCTCAAACTGAGAGTCAAAAATCAAACCTTCTCATTAGGCTGTGTCATTGGCAATTTGGTCCCAGCCTTGAGAAAAATAGCTCATCAGCTGCCTTCTTCGGGGTCTGATTTCTCTCCATTCCTATCTCTTTTTCTCTGTGTGGCAGATTCATTTTCAAATGCAGCCTGCCCTGGCAGTCATTTTAGTCCCTTGTTCGGAGGGTCGACATTCAATAAGAGCGGGTACTTGCCTCCTTTCATCTGTCCAGAAAGTTTCTTTGTGTGTCTTTGCCTGCATCTGTGTCCATCACTAAGTCAATTACACTGGGAAGGATGCTGCACGGCCCGGCTTTGTCCCACTGTGGCCATTTGCTGTACCCCTGGAGCTGGTAGTAAAGGCTACTTTTCTTGAATTATAGGGGCTGAGAGTTGAGGGCAATTCTGTAGGTTGTTATCAAAAGAAGGAGCATGCGTGAATGCTGGCAGGTCTCCAGCTTGAAAATGGGTTTCCGTGTGCTCTTTTGAAATGTCTCCCTTTTCATTTTATGTACTGGGACCTACTCCGCACCAGGTATGCAATCAGGATAGAGTAGACAATGCCTCCGACTCAGTCTGATTTGTGCCGCTGTAGCAGAGTACTTGGGAGTAGGTAATTTATAAAGACAGAATTGTATCCCCTCGCTCTTCCAGAAACTAGGAAATCAAGAATGAATGTATTGGGGGGTGGGGGTGGAGATCAGCTCTTTCTAGGATAGGAACTCACGGCTGCAGCCCCTAGAGAGGAGGATGCTGTGTTCTCACTTGGCCGAAGAAAAAAAGTAAGAAAAAGCCCCACCACTGCAAATCTAAGTGGCCCCAGTCTCTAAACACTTCCTGGTAGGGCCACCTTCCAAAGTCATTGCACTAGAGGCTGAACTTCCAGCGTGGGAATTTTCAGTGATCCACAGAGACCATGGTAGTCTCCAACACAGGGAGTTGTGATCTGAAGAAACATGTTGAGACTCAGTCCTTAGAGCAAATCATAATTTATGTGCTAAGTAAATTTTAAAAGTTTAGTGCTTATCTACTAGAGACATATAGCAACATATTTACAGATAGAGTGAGGTGATGTTTGCAATATTTTCTTTAAAGGCACATACACAGTTTTGCAGGTGTGCACATGCGCACACACGTACACGGAGAAGGGGTGCTAACGAATCAGTTTTCAGTGATCAGGGAAAGTGGGCCCTGGTGCATTTGTTGTAACCTGAACTGTGTGGGACTGGTTGTGGAGGGATCCATAGGATGCTATTAGGAGTGAAACTGGACGAGGCATGCTCAACTCCTTCTTGCAAACATTTCAATCCAATAAGACACTCCTTATCTCAGAATGGATGCCAGGAGCACAGGAGGACAACATGCTGTAGGTAATACTCTTGGAGTCACTTGGGAATGGATAGATGAAGAGCGGGGATTCTTGTTTCCATCTTAATAAGCAGTGTTAAACTAAATTAAGGTGTGTAGGTGGATACGTGGGTGAATGGGAGAGTCGGTGTGAAGCCCTCTCTACAGTATGGCCGAGGCAGTGTGTCTAGTGCTGATGGGGAATAGGAACTGTCACAGAGAAAGATGCTCTCCTCCTTCAAGCTGCGTGGGATCTGTGTGGGCAACAAACACAAAGAGAACCAGCAGGACTCTGAGCACAGGTTACAGGGAAGCCAGAGACATGTTTGAGTATGTTCTTCTGGAAAAGACAGAGGAACGAGAAAAAAGGAGGGGCTTAGGAAAGACTTCCTGAAGGAATAGTTACTCACTGATCTAACCTAGAAGGTTCAGAGTTCCCAAAGGGGAAGAGACAAGGAAAGGCATCCCAGGCAGAAGGAACTACACCCAGTGTACCCTTGGGCCTATTTCTGTGCAATTGTCATGTCTGGAGGAGAGGCAACTTCACTCATGACCTTGCCCAGTTCTCCAGCGGTGAAACCTCAGAATGAAGCCTGTCTCTAGTGTTCTTCCCTCCATCCCACTCAGAACAGTGTTCCCTTCGGACTGCCTGCTACTGCATCTTTATGGCTTTGATAGGAGCAGGGCATCAACACACCAGGATGCGAACCTATACTTATGGCTTTTGACTAATTGGTTTGTGGTCCAGACTATGGTGCATCGGAATTTGCCATGCAGAATGAAATCCGTGTAGGGGAGTAAAGAGGAGGTTTCGCTGTATGCTGCAGCAGATGCAGGACTGACTTCACTGTCCTTTTCTTGTCCATATTACTCTCTAAAGCTTTGAAAGAAACAAGCAGGAAAGATTGTCTCTTTAAAAGTGGGAGGAGCCAGAAACAAGCAATTATCTCCCTGCAGCCCCTGTGACAAGTCTTCATCTAATGTCTTTTGTATAACAATAGGATTCCCCACTAAGAGAGAGTCTGCTATTCTTAAATAATAGATGGAAAGCACGTCTACCTTCAAGGACTCACTGAAGAACTTAGTTTGTTAAAAGCGAAACGTTCTGTCCTAAAAATAATTTTTATATCATGAAGTGCAGGCAAGGTCAACCCACACAGAATATTTTTGATTCTTTTGCTCTCTCCAGTCTTGGTTTACAAGTAAGCAGTTTTAAGAGACACAGTTATTGGGGGGGAAAGAGGCAGCCTTGATTAGTGTCCTGAAACAGCCCATGAAAGGCTGCTGTAGGCCCTAGGAGATAACCTGGAATAGCCTTCGGGTCCTTATTGTATCCTTCAGGGTTGTGAACTGATAAGGCATCCCCTCTTCTCAGGTATGTAGCCTCAGGGCCAGCAGGCCACAGCTTAGCAAACTGAGTTCAGCTGGGTGTCATCTGTGCCTGGGTCCTAGGCCAGGGCCTGCTTTTAGTGAATGGCCTGCAAGCCCAAGGCTAGGCTTGGTGACAGAACTATGAACCATTAACCAATCTAGGTTGAGTCCCAGAAGTTCCTGGTTTTCTCCAACTTATATCCTTCTAAACTCAAGGACCGGTAACCATGTCAAATAGGACAGTTTCTTAGAAATACATTAAGAAATTTCTCATTAAAAGATTATCCCACTACCATTTTTTCCATTTTTTTCATCATTATCAGCACATAGCTCCACTAATCATCCACGAATCTGCGACACTCCCTGGGTGTCTCTGGAAAACCTAGTTTATCCTGTATCAGTCTTGGAGAGGAGTGGACCTTTTGACTCAATTACTTTAGAAACTCTTAACATGGGTTCCCCTTCACATTTTAGAGATCAGAAGATCATTAAAAGCACATAAATTCCATAAATACTCACCACATGTATGTATGAATGTGTTCATTCATTCATCAGGCCAAGTGCCACACTGTGTGGGAAGTAGGGTGGGGCTGGCAAGATGTTATCTGTGTTCTTGACTTCCTGCAGCTAGACAAAAAGAAATGTTTGATGATCCAAGGCCCAGTGGCTCTAAGGGGCAAATTCTGGATGTTATGGTAGTATGGGTAAGGAAGACATGCCTTGTGTTTAGAGACATAAAAAGCTTGAGATTGAAGAATGAAGCAGACGGCAAAAGGATGGAGAGACTCTCAGGAAGTAGTGTGGTAGAGCGCAGGCACTGTTTCAGGGAGCTGTGTTCTGATCTGACTGACAGGTGTAACAATAACATGCAGAGGACCCGCTAAGCACAGGAATTTCCCCTCAGCTACAAAAACACCCAAAGACTTACACCATTTTTTTCTTTACATGGGAAAGGATGTTCATTTCTGAGAAGTCATGTAACCTGCCCCTAGATGTTTAGTTGTTGAGTATTGGCGGTCAGATGTGGGAATGTCTTGTGTCAAAACCCCCATGCTGCCTCTCCTGTACTAGGGCATCAAAACTTCCATGCCGTCTGTACTATGTACATTCCTCATCATGTGGAGGAGGAAGAGAAAACAAAAGAAAGATTTAGTGTCCAATTGAGAAGTCTGAATCTGGTGTGGGAGACTGTGTATGGAAAGGGACAGGAGACGAAGCCCCACCGATGTGTTTTATTGCGTGTGAGAATGTGGGCACACATGCGGCCTGGTACATATGTAGAGGTCCGAGGACAACATTGAGGAGTAGGTTCTCTTCTGCAGTGCAGGTTCCAAGGAATCAAATTCTCAATGGTCAGGCTTGTGTGGCAAGCATGCGTACCCACAGAACCGCCTTGTGAGCGCGAACAGATGTATTTGAAGGACAGCTTTGGTGCTGAATGTTCTGCACTGAGTTACATACTGAGTGATGAGTATAGGCAGGGAAAAGGACATGCCTTAGCTGGGAAAGTGTTATTAAAAATGGCATTTCTATGGAAAAACCATGTAAAGCTAAAAAAAATGATTGCTACAATAAATGGGGGTCACCGAATGAATGCCACCAATAGGTCAAAGCTGATTTAATCTCCAATGCTTGTGAGTCTAAAGAGCACAATTGTGTGACTTGTCTCCTTGATGTAATAGAAACCTTAGAACTGTAAAGCTGGTAAGAACTTAGTTCAAATCCAGCCTCGATATGTCCTAGTTCTGTGAGCAGGTGAACAATGCTGACCCTCCCAATTGTCACAGGTGAAATGGGTACTTTGTGAATGTCCACAAAAATAGTCTTAGAATGCCTCACACAGTCAAAATAAGTATAATTCATTAATTAAAAAAATAGACTTTGGGGGTTAGCGAGATGGCTTAGTGGTTTTAAGATGGCTCTCCTCTTGCAGAGAACCTGGCCTTGTTTCCCAGCACCTACCTGTTGATTCACAACTCTCTAGTTCTAGGAAATCCATTGGCATTTCTGTCCCCAACAATCACTGCACACACATGGTACACTTATATACTTGGAAGAAAAACACTTATAAAATAAAAATAATTAATTAACTCTTCAAAAAATAATACTATAAAGGCGAAAGTATTTCTGACATTGCCAAATGGAAATTTGATGATGGCATAGCAGAAGTATGTCTAGTTACAGAATCAAAGTTTAGCCCACCTTAATGAAGAGTATTCTTTATTTTTTTACAAAAAACTATGCACTATAATAAGCAACTCATTATGTAAACATAAATTTAAATATATTTTAAGAACAGAAAGAGTTTATATAATGGTACACCTGAACATACCTAAAATTATTGGTTGTAAAACCTCATGAAAAACACAAATCATTTTTACTATGTTAAAATGTGATTTTTTACATCTACTTTATTGATGCGTATCTAGTGCTTTATCAACAATAGGTCTTAATTCTTTTTGAAAAAAATTCAGTACTTCAAAAGTAGGTCATGCTGTGCATAAATTTCTCTTGTGAGCTTGATATGTACTTAGTGGTAAATTGTACATTTAGTCTCTACAAAATGGAAAGCCGAGAATAAGAATGTCTACAGAGTACCAGAAATATTGCAAACATATTTACTGGAAGTATTGCTGTAGTTGTTTTGAATGTAATATTCTTGGAAAAACCACTCATCTGCAAGACTTTGTTTTGGTTGTTTTGGATAGAAGACTTTACTAATTGAGACTCTTGTGTGGAAACCTCCCTGAGGGAAGTCCTGTAATTGGTGACATCAGGGAGGAAGTGGACCACAAGCCATGTCATTTTATCCTTCTGGCCCTTAATGCTTTAATTGGCCTCATACTTTCCCAGATACAGAACCTCCATTAACTTACCCAGAGAAATACTTAGAATGACTTTAAGCACTCACAGTTAACATTATATTTAGAATGCATTTTTCATCAATATTATAATATATCCAGTAACCATTCTTGGACTGTGTGATGGTTTATACTGATCTATCAACTGTGCCATGAGGTTCACAAAGAAAAACACTAAAGTATGATCTAAAAATTCTCCCAACCTCGGGTAGAAATGATTTCTTTTGTGTGTGTTTTCTTACTTCTTTTCTTTTCCTTTTTCTAAAAAAAAGGAACTCTCTGGGAATATTAGGATAAAATATTAAAAGATGAATCTATTTTGCAAACTGTTTCAACATTGCCCTGAAGTTACTTCTAAAGAGGGTGTAGTTTGAAGATTTCAATAAATGCATGGACTAAACAGATTATTTTGTATCTGCGTTGCAATCTAACTGGGAAGTATGTGTTAGTATAGACCCATGCAACATTATGACATTACTAATTGCTATTATTTCTTAATAATCGGGTCTTGTTGAGTCTTTAGCATATTGTCATACAGTCTTATACTCTAGACATGACCTCACTTATTTTAGTGATTTACCTCATGATATTAGTCAATACAAATGTCTAAAAAGACCCCGGTATGATCTGCAACAGTAAAAATCAAGGAACAATCTCAAGTGTCTGTTAAAATGGAATAATCTTTAAATACATTAGATTAGACTAAAGTTGGAGCGGTATGTAGCAATTAAAAGTTGGTTTCTTTCTAGGACCCCGATGGTCACAGTCATATAGTAGAGCTCCATGTACATCCAGGAGCAAAACTGAAAACTTCCTCTGCTGTAATAAGCTTCCAACTGATAGTGGAGGTCAATAGAACTCACCCAGACAGGAGTGATAAACCGTAACTGGTAAATGGCAAGAACGAAGTTGACTGTGAGTACATATAATAAGGACCCTGGCATGATTTGGATTTGACTTGCCAGGGAATTGACACATTAACTGAAATTTGATTTTGACCCTGGGCTGGGAAGGACATCCTCCTTTCAGAGTGTAGTAGACAGAGCACAGTATGTTGGCAGACATAAACGGGGATGAGTGGACTGGTGGCTCAGAGCGAGTGACATAAGGGCTGCGTTTTCAAGTTTCCATTTTTCTGCACTATGAAAAAGATTTGGAAGGGGAGAGACTGGAACTGGAAACCCACAGTAGGGTGTAGTATTAGTAGTGGTAAGGAATGATGAATTATGGATTATAGAGAAGGGTGGGGTCAAGTGAGTGGATTCAAGGCATTGTTTGGGGTTAACAATTAAATGTGCTTTGTGATGAGCTGTGTGCAGGCAGAAGGGAGAAGATAAATGAATGTTACTGTTAGGTTTGAAGCTCAAGTCACTGCTTGTCAGTGACAGCAACATCGGGGAGGGGGTTGGGCTTCAAGCAGAAAGTGACGTGATTCTTTGAGGACATGCTAGCTAATACAAGTTGCTTTTAAGACATCCAAGTGTATTTTAGCCATTCTGACAGGTGTAAGATGATATCTCAAAGTTGTTTTGATTTGCATTTCCCTGATCGCTAAGGAGGTTGAGCATGACCTTAAGTGTCTTTTGGCCATTTGAACTTCCTCTGCTGAGAATTCTCTGTTCAGTTCAGTGCACCATTTTTTAATTGGGTTAATTAGCATTTTAAAGTCTAGTTTCCTGAGTTCTCTATATATTTTGGAGATCAGACCTTTGTCTGTTGCGGGGTTGGTGAAGATCTTCTCCCAGTCAGTAGGTTGCCTTTTTGTCTTGGTGACAGTGTCCTTTGCTTTACAGAAGCTTCTCAGTTTTAGTAGGTCCCATTTATTCAATGTTGCCCATAATGTCTGTGCTAGCCTTTGCTGGAGAGGCTGTGGAGGAAGGGGTACCCTCATCCATTGCTGGTGGGAATGCAATCTTGTGCAACCACTTTGGAAATCAGTGTTTCGGTTTCTCAGGAAATTCGGGATAAACCTACCCCTGGACCCAGCAATACCACTACTGGGAATATACTCAAGAGATGCCCTATCATATGACAAGAGCATTTGTTCAACTATGTTCATAGCAGTATTATTTGTAATAGCCAGAACCTGGAAACAACCTAGATGCCCTTCAATGGAAGAATGGATGAAGAAAGTGTGGAATATCTACACATTAGAGTACTACGCTGCGGTAAAAAACAATGACTTCTCGAATTTTGCATGCAAATGGATGGAAATAGAAAACACTTTTGGTCAGTGAATGTACTGGATAGTTTTATGTCAATTTGAAACAAGTGTAAGTCTTCTGAAAGGAGGGAACTTCTATTAAGAAGATGAAATAGAAAACACTATCCTGAGTGAGGTAACCCAGACCCAAAAAGATGAACATGGGATGTACTCACTCATGATTGGTTTCTAGCCATAAATAAGGGTCACGGAGTCTACAATTGGTGAACCTAAAGATGCTAAGTAAGAAGGTGAACCCAAGGAAAAACATATAGTTATCCTTTTGGCTATGGGAAGTAGACAAAATTGCTGGGGAGAAAATTGGGATCTTGGGGGTGGGGTGGGATGGGGCTAAGGGAAGATGGGGAGAGAAAAGGGAGAAGGGGAGGATGGGATGGAGGGAACTTGGGGAAAAAGGATGACTGGGATAAAGGAAGGTTGGATAGGGGAGCACAGAAGCACAATTCTTAGTTAAGGGAGCCACCTTAGGGTTGGCAAGAGACTTGAACCTAGAGTGGCTCCCAGGAGCCCAAGGTGATGTCCCGAGTTAGGTCCTTGGGCAGCTGAGGATAGGGAACCTGAAATGACCCTATTGTATAGCCATACTGACAAATATCTTGCATATCACCATAGAACCTGCATCTGGTGATGGATGGAGATAGAGACAGAGACCCACACTGGAGCACTGGACTGAGCTCCCAAGGTCCCAATGAGGAGCAGAAGGAGGGAGAACATGAGCAAAGAAGTCGGGACCACGAGGGGTGTACCCACCCACTGAGACAGTGGAGCTGATCTATTGGAAGCTCACCAAGGCCAGCTGGACTGTGACTGAAAAAGCATGGGATAAAACCGGAATCTCTGAACATGGCAAGCAATGAGGGCTGATGATAAGCCACGGACAATGGCACGGGGTTTTGATCCTACTTAATGTGCTGGCTTTGTGGGAGCCTAGCCAGTTTGGATGTTCATCTTCCTAGATATGGACGGAGCGGGGAGGACCTTGGACTTACCACAGGGCAGGGAACCCTGAAAGCTCTTTGGACTGGAGAGGGAGGAGGAGAGGAGTAGGGGGAGGGGGAAAAGGGTGGGAGGAGAGGAAGAAGGGTGGGAGGAGGGGGAGGGAAATGGGAGGCTGGAGGAGGCAGAACCTTGTTTTTTTTTTTTCCTTTTCTCAATAAAAAAAAAAAAGAAAAAAAAAGACATCCAAGTGTAGAATACAGTAGGGAGTTGGCTCCAAAGGTTTAAACCCAGAAGAATCTATACTGTGTCCTTTTCCTCTTATTGGCTGAGAGATTATGAGCATCCAATACATATTTGTGGAATAAAAGAATGAATTGTCTGGAGTAGTAAATTTGGGAGATGTTGGCTTATGGTTGGTAAGTGTATTCTACAGTTAAGAAGAGCACAGACTGAGAAGAAAAGATAACACTGAGGGGGAAAAGTCTTCTGTTTAATGACCAGGCAGGTGCATCCAGGAGAAGTCTCGCATGCTAGAATGGGCTGGCAAGTTATTGGAAATGGAAACTGAAAACATCATTTAGGTTTTATATTGAAAACCTTGGCTGACGTTACTAAATGTTATTTTTAATAACGAGTGAATGGGAGCTGTGTGAGGAAGGAAGGAGGAGTGACACCTAAAGGTGATATGGGAATAAGAAGTTGATTACTAAATTTTTTTGAGATGTGGTCTCTTTATGTAGCTCAGGATAGCATGGGACTGGCTTCAAACTTGTGGTGATCCTTCTGCCTCAGCCTCCTGACTACTAGGATTACAAGTATGTACCACCATGCTTGACTTGTTATTATTGTTAACTACTTTTCATAGATTGCCTTTGATCATAGAGCCATTTTGAACAAAATGTTATGGGCCTGTGAAGTCTTTTCATCATCACTTTCTACTCTTTCTTTGTTTAATGTTTTATTATTTGTTTTGTAGAGTTTTCAAAAAAAAATCTTTGATTAAGTTTACGAGTAGGATTTCTTTTTGAGACAATTGTGTTTTTTTCAGACTTCTATTTCAATGATTCTGTTGTTGGCATATAGAAAATCTATTTTCTATGTTGCTTTTTTATTGAATATTGTTTTTATGTACATTCCCATGTAAACAATTGTATAGATATAAGTTTCTTGGGTACACAGGTGCTTCTCAGTTTAAGATAGGTTACACCCTGATAAACTTATCATAAGATGGAAATGAAGCTAGTATACTTAACCTACTGAACACCACAGTTCAGCAACACAGTCAGCATAGAATATCAGCTGCCTAACCCATGTTTGCTGCATACCTAGAACCGGCAACTTGTGCCAGTCTCCAGGATCGTAAGAGCAGTGTGATTCACATCATTAGTCAAGGAGAAGATGAACATTCGGAACCAGAAGTACAGCTTTCTACTGAAGATAAATCATTTTGCAACATCGTCAAGATCACCATCGAATTATAGTATGTTGGCAGTCACCTGTATAACTAACTGCAGTTGTTGGAGCACAGGAGACCTTAATATTTTGAAAAACTTCCAAATTGTTTCCAAAATGACTCTATAATAACAAATTCTTAAGAGCAATATAAGGTTTCATTTTTTTTTCTATATCCCAGGCAACACTTTTTTATTGTCTATCTTTTGTATTAAGACATTCTGGAAGTGATATCTCATTGTGCTTTTTATTTGCGTTTCTCTAATGACTCAGGAATAGTGCTCAGTATTTTCCCTTGTGCTTTTGATCATTTGTCTTTCCTATTGAGAGAAAGTTTAGGTTCCATGCTAAAATTAGATTATAGGGCCAGGAAAACTTCCTCCCTACTATCTAGCTTTCATGGTGTCAGAGGGGTTATGCAGACTGCCAGGGGAGAAAAGATACTATTGGTCTTATGTACACATAGTGCTGGATCCCAATTGCTACATCCCTGACCTATCAGGCAAGGCATGCTCCCTGATACAATAGTGGCAGGATTGTTACCAGGTAACTAACCTCATTCTGATTGGATTTAGAGCCGCTCTGTGGGAGGGAATTTCATGCCAGCTCTTATAATCCTGATCAAAAGCCCAAGGGTGGGAGATCATAGGCCCTAGAGTAGAACCTGCTATTGTTACTTTGATAATTGATCATGCTGTCAAATTGCCTTCTAAATGTGTATGTTTCTACCCAGAGAACAGGATGCTTTCAACGTTGATTAAGCAAACTTCTTTTTTGCAGTTCTGAGAATGCTATAGTGTGCTCAGCCCTAATGGGATTTCACTTCCCTACCCCAAGGCTCAGGGAATATCACAGAAGATGTGGAAGGAAGGTAAGAATTGGATGGATGATAGGAGAGCGTTGTTAAGTGCAAACTTCTGGATTAGCTCTCATGGATTCAAAGCAGCTTTGGTTACAGGTAAACGATCAGTGTATAAGATAAAAACAGGACATGAGGTTGGGGAAGGGACAGTGTTACTGTTATGTTTGGGAGAGGTCAGAGGTGAGAAACATGCGTGATTATGATTCTGTTTAATTGTATGCATGTATGAATTTCCCAAGAATATAATAATAATAATATTAGCTCCAGGCATGAGAAGCCTCCTTTCAATTATTGGTAGGAGTCTGAGACTCTGAAAACAATACAGGCTATTGCTGCTGCTATGGATTGCCTCCCAGAGGTTGAAGGTAAGTCTTGATTGCTGAAGACAACATGCCCTTTAGAAACAGGGTTTGGAAGATTGGAGCTTGATCTGACCTGAAAATCCTGTCTCTGACGACTAGCTTTCAAAGTACCAGATGGTGCTATACAAACTGACAAGGGAGGGAAACAATCAAAATCATACCCAGTTGCGATGCCTGTGAACCACAACAGTGCCCAGCGTGGTGAGACAGTCCTAACGGTACAACAATGGCATTCATGCTTTGGTGATGACTAAATGCCATCAGGGCCTGCTCAACAGGGGGATAGCTGAAACCTTTGTGGGGTTGCCAACCAGCTCCAAAATAAAGTCTCGGAGACTTATTATTAATTATGAATGCTGGTCTTATACTTGTCCTACTAGCTTGTTTAAATTTAACCTGTTTCTGTTCATCTGTGTTTTGTCTTGGGGCTTTTTAGCATTCTATATGTCCTATTTTCCTGCTTCCTCCATGTCTGGCTGGCCCCTGGAGTCGCTTTGGGATCTCGTCTTTCTCCTCCCAAGCCTAAATGTCTCCTCCTGCTTACTTTCTCTACCCAGAAGTCCTGCCTATACCTCCTCCCTCACTATCAGCTCTTCAGCTTTTTATTAGACCAGTCAAGTGATTTAGGCAGCCAAGGTACAACAGCAACACATCTTTACATAGTTAAACAAATGCAATGCATCTTTACAGAGTTAAAAGAAATATTCTGCAACACAGGAGGGGGCAGCAAATCTCGCCAACTGCCTAGGGCTTTCCTAGACCACTACCACCACTTTACTAGACCAGTATAATTTCTAATTGCATTCGGAATACTTATCTTTATACCCAAAGATAAGTGTAACTCTCACCCCTAATCAAAGAAGCTTCTGTTCAGCAGAGAGTGACCATCGCATAGTACCCCTACCATGAACTCAAGAGTGCTGAGAGATGGAGAATTAGTCTTTCTGAGGAATGGGCCACCTATTTGGTTATCTAATACCTAGCAGTAAGTAAACACCAAGTGGTGTTTCAGCTGGTTATATTTGCATATTTACATACATATACATGTGTACATGTATATGTGTATATGTAACAATAATAATCAAAGGGAAGGAAGCCAAGGATTTGAGAAGGAATAAGGGGATAACTGAGAGGGGCTGGCGGGGAGGCATGTAAGAGGGACTAGGGAGAAGAGGGAAAATGATGTGATTATATTTTTAATTAAAATAAAATCAGCACCCAAAGCCACGCAGACACAGGGCTCAAGACAGCCAAAGGACACAGGCCTGGCAAGTTACACTACGATGAGTGAGTGTGTGGTAGAGAGGTGAGAGAGAAGGTAAAGTGGTATGGTTTGTGCTCCATAAAGAAATGTGGAGCTGGAGACTCGATGGCAGTAAGGAATAGCCTGATATGGGAGGCCTGTACTGTTATCTGAGGCCATGTGCTATCTAAGCCCATGCTACCCGCCACCATGTCTGGATCTGTGGGCCCTAATGCAGCAAGGGTCTGTTTGGTACCAGCAAAGGCCATTTGGATGTCCGTGGTCTGGGCTACAGTCTGAGGACATGTTGATGACAGAGTGCTGTGTTGAGCTGGCCCTGCTTCTCTTCTGGGCAATGCAAGAGAGCTGGCATACTGACCAGCTCAGCTACCACCCAGGCCCCTATCCAGGGCTTTGAGTTGGCCCTCTCCAGCATCTACCCTACCTATGAGTTGCTGGAGGGTATGAACCTGGGCGGGTGGTCTTGCAGACCCTTAGCAGCAGAGGCTTCATGACTCAGGGCAACAGCAGAACATCCAAGAGGAGTTTAGGTGAGGATCAATATTAATGGTGCAGCAGAAGCCAGAGGCCTCAAATCAGACTAACCCTTATTGCAAAGAACATTTGCAAGTAGAGTCATTTGGACAAAACGCTATACTGTGTGTCTTAGTTAGGGTTTCTGTTGTTGTAAAGAGACACCATGACCACCGCAACTCTTACAAGGAAAGCAGTTAATTGGGGTGTCTGGTTTACGGTTTTAGAGGTTCAGTCATGTTCATCATGGTGGGGAACATGGCAGCATGCAGGCAGATGTGGTGCTGGCAACATCTGGATATGCATCCAAGAAGAAGTCAACTGAAACACTAGGCAATATCCTGAGCATAGGAAACCTCAAAGCCTGCCCCAACAAGACATACTTCCTCCAACAAAGCCATACCCACTCCAGTAAAACCACATCTCCTAATAGTGCCACGCCCTATGAGATTATGGGGGCCAGTGTCATCCAAAGTACCAAACTGTGTGACACACCATGGCACACTGCAGCTCCCATGGTGAAATTTATTTTCAATTTCAATTTAATTTTTAATTTTAAAAATTTTCTTTTGTGGGAAGGTTAAAAGGTGCAGAGAAGATAATTGGACAGGGGAATGAGTGGAATTGGGGATCATGTTCATGTGAACTTGGAAATACAGAAAGAATCAATAGAAAATTTGGGAAAAAGTAAAATTAAAATGCAATTGGGTTATATACTTTTAGGTGTTATGTGAATTATTCATATATTCTGAGTACTAATACTTTACCAAGGCTTTGTAAATACTTCTCATTCTGTGACTTTTCTTTATGCTCTCCTTTGTTTATTTTCAAACATAAATGTACTCAGTTTTTAAACATTTTAACTGCTACAATTGTTCACATTTGTGGAGTACCCTGTGATGCTTAATAGTGTCGATCTTGTATAATTTTAAAATCAGAATAAACCTGATCTTGCCATAATTTGGATTTAGAATGATTTAGAAGCCCTGTGGGTAGTGGAAATTCCACAGGAAGGGGACTTGGATCACTGTCGTGTCCTTGGAAACCATAGTGGGTTATCAGTTCCTCCCTCTTCCTCTGTTTTATTTTCTAGTGATAGCATGAGTATTTTTTCTGTGTGGCATGTTTAAACCACAGTGTGCCTCTTTTCCATAGGACCAAAGCAATGGGGCCAATGAATCATTGACCACTTTCAACATAATTTGATCCCCAAATGCAATGATTACTTTTATAGATGGATTTTTATAAAATCCATTATTTTATAGATGGGTTTTATTTATATTAGTAATGCAAAGTGACCAACACACACCTCAAATGTTTATTATTTCTTCATGGTAAACACATACAAATACACCTGGTGGCCATTTATATGTCCTCTTCAGAAAGGAAAACTGCCCATTAGCTCTCTTGCTCATTTAAAATTAGACTATTTGTGGACTTTTCTATTAAGTAGCTGAGTTCTTTTTAATACTCTCTTTGTTAACCGCACACCAGTCATTCTGTAGGCTGTCTGTCTCTCTACTCATTTACTGCTTTTGTTGTGGGGAAGATCTCAAGTCCCACAAGTTCTTACCTACCTCTTTTTATTTAGTGTCCTGTGATTTGGGGGTCACACCTTAAGAGTATTCACCCGTCTCGTGTCTTGATGCATTTTCTCCTGTTCCTTCCACCGTTCTGGGCCTTATATTCATATCTTTAGCTTTGGGTTGAGTTTTCAGATTGTGAATGATAGGGATCTCTTTTCATTATTCTGTCTGCATATATATAATTTGCCCAGGGTCATTCTCCATCATCCACAGCAGCTTTTCCACCATTAGTCGGCTGTAGGAATGTGAGTTTAACTTTATCATTTTGCTTTTCCTCATATTCAGTGTCATACCATTTTTCTTAAAATTTTATCACTGAATGAAAATTTAACCATCATAAATAAGGTAAAGATAAAACTGTACTATTTTGTGAGGCTTTTATATTCTTTAAATTCAACCAGCTAGAAATACTTTCTGATGAAGAGAATAGGCGGGACTTCTGGGGACAGAAAGGAACCCTGGGATGAGAACGGGCAGAGTTACCAGCCAAACATGGAGAGGAAACAGGAGGTACCAGAAGGAAGTGAGGTAATGCCGTGTGACAAAATGTAGATTGTTGTAAATGCGTTAATTTAAGTTATAGGAGCGAGTAGAGACAAGTATCAGCTAAAGGCCAAACTTTTATAATTAATAATAAGTTTCTGTGTTGTAATTTGTGAGCTGGCTACAGAGTTTTTGTTTCATATTCAAATTAAAAACACAGTTTGTCACAATCATTTACTTATCAGTAGCTTCCTTATGAGGGTATCACAGTGCCGCTATGTGATACCTGAGATAAAGACACTGAATAAATTTGGTTTTAGCATAGCTCATTTGCACAGTGAAAAATTATCACATAATGTGGAAGAGAAAGTCAAGAAAAAAATAAGTTAAAATAATCACCATCGGTTGTTTGTGAATTTCTTTCCCACATACCAGTTACTTTAATGGGAGGGAACTCCAAGTGTGGATCCAGCAGTACAGTCCAGCTTACTCTAATCAAACCTAGGAACTGCCTTTTCCCAGGGATGGCATCTAGTTCACAGGTGACATGATCTCTTCCAGTGAGCATGAACCTGGGACCTTGTCTGGGAGTGTGTGGACACAAGCGATGCTCTCTGTTACCTGGGAACACAGACACACCTTACATACAATGAACTATATCCTCTATTTACACAGAAGAGTCATTTTGAGGGCTAGGAGCTGGGATGAGGGACTGAGAGCACTGTTGGGAGGATGTGCATCTTGGTGGAAACATACACAGCCTAAAGCCGGAGAAGCATCTAAGCCATTGAGATGAGTAAATCCCTTTGGCCTCTCTCTGTCGCTGCCCTGCCGTGGTTGCCCGCTGTCTGTAACATGTTGATACTGACCATCTCCTTTTGGTTCCATTTCCTGTCTGATTTTCACTGACTCATGTGATGTTTACTTTGTCACTTAGTTTTGCACATGCTGTTTTTCTTGTCTAACCTATAAGACTTATTGCCTGGAAGACACTAAGCATAAGCACCTTATTTAAAAGGGAACAGATAGCATTTTCCATATTGCATTTTATATAAGCAGGCATGTGCTGCCTACTTAGGACTTTTAAAGGGTGGAAGTAAATAAAATTCTAGGACAAGGAGTGCTGTTATCTGCTTTTCTCTTTTTATTAAACAACAATGACAAACTGAGTAGCGAAGAAATTAAAAGCCCATCTGCAACATGGAATTATTAAAAATCACATTGCCATTGTGTTTGCTACCCTGTGCAGAGTTGACTAATGTAGGCTGGATCAGAGAGATGCACTGTTGACAAAAGATATGTGTGTGTGTGTGTGTGTGTGTGTGTGTGTGTGTGTTAGCTACTTTCATACAGCAAAAAAAAATCAACATTGTAATACAGCTAGGCTATGTCCAACAAACAGCAGGGTGTTTAAATAAGGTCATGGAGTCATTAGTCTTGCTTCTTGATCAAATGTGTCGAACATTTTTCTCTTTCTTCTACATTACATTCAGACTACAGTTTCACCTCCTTCCACTCCTCCCAGTCCCTTCTGCCACGTCCCCTGTCCGCTAGATCCAAAACATTTCTATTATGAGAGAGGTTTTCTGTTTTAGTTCTGGGGATCAGATACGGGACCCTGCTCATGTAAGCCATGTAAGGAGCTCTGCTGCTGAGCAGTCCCATGACTCCAAAATGTGGGTTTCCAGTGATGGGTTCTGAATTTAATGGGGTGGGATGTGGATGACGTTTTATCAGTTCGAAATCAATAGCAAAGAAGAGTTTGGTGATCTAAGGGTAAGTGTATCACAGGTCATTAGTACTGCTTTTAGAACTCTTGAATGGTAGACAAGACGATGGCTAGACTGGGGTGTGTACAGGAGTTCCTGAGATAAAGGAGGGTGGATTGAGTCATACAGGAGCTATGAAAGCAAGATTATCATATTACTCTTTATTTCCTTGGCCACGCCAGATTTAGTTAGGAGTAACTGCCAACTTTCATTTTCCTCCTGTAGAAGGAACAACAAGTGCTTGTGTTTGTGTGTGTGTGTGTGTGTGTGCATGTGTGTTTGTGTCCAAACATGATTGTGTGTGTTCAGGTTCGTATGGGTACACAGAGGTTTGTGTGTGTCTTTCTGTGTGTGTATTAGTGCTTTGAGAACTGCAGACAGAAGTATTTGTCCTCCCTCCATGGAGGGAGGGGGTTTTTAGAAACTGACTGAGTAGATTTCATTAGTATGAGAAATAGACTTGGAAGGCATAGCTGGTATTGCATACAGTAGAAGAAACAATACAAATCGGGTGCTGGGACATTGCCATCTATGCTGCCTGCATTCAATGGTGTCTTTCCTTCCAGTGATCTAGACTAACATCTAAATGGTGCAGGGATCACATTTAAGTCGATGACTGGCATGATGGGAAAAGGCATACACCCTTCCTCCAGAGATCTGTCTTTGTTCTGAAAATGGATTTAAACTTTAACCCAGTGAAATATGTGAACAGTTATTTTTTTTTAAATTGAGAATTTATTTTTTCCCATCATGCCCTACTTCAGTGATGATTTTTGCATACCACCCTCCATGTCAACTCCAGGTTTACATTTCTTTCTTTTTTTATTTTGATGATTCTGTATAGTTCTTTAAAAACCATATTTAGCCTGGCTCCCAACTTTTTCCCTACCCAGATCCACCTCCTTAACCATCCATCCAACTTTGTTTCTTCCCTTTTTTAGAAAGCCACCAAGTACAATTTGTGCTGCCCATTACCTTTGGATGTGTGCCCTTCCCTGGTACATGGTCAACCTACAAGAAGCCACACTCTTAGAGAAAAATCATCCTCCAGTTTCAGCATCAATTAATAACCATTGTCTCCTTATCTAGGATGAGACTTGGTGCCGAGCTGACAAATCCCTAGTTCAATTCTTAACCAGCACCCACAGAATCAGAACACAGGGTTAGAAGTACACAACAGAAAGATCCCTGCCACATCCCCTTAAACACCCAATGTTGTAGTCAGTTTCATACTAGATAGGAAAAAATCAGCTGTTTCTCCATACCAATTAGAGTGCAATTATAGCAACACCAGAAGTAACAATTGCTCATGACACAGTTATGCCACAATATTAAGTAAATGATAAAATGTTGGTTTTTGAAAAGAATTGTAGGCTAATTAGAGTCAATATGTTTGGTCACGTTTGAGGGAATTTCCAAAGTATTACAACACAGAACAAGCAAATACTGATTGAAACGCAGAATATAGCCTTAGGAAATTCTGTCACTATTAACTAGAATGCTTTATATTTGAACAATGGAATAAAAATTATAGACGTTAATCAGCTGCCAATGTAGTCTATGTAATGCAGCTCAATTGTGTATTCACCTAACAAAGAAATGTTGAGTATATAAATGAAATTAAATTCTTTCTGCTCACTTACAACTTAAACAATATATATTGTAATATGGACTATATTACTCCGTAGTTAATGGTTAATTGTGTTGATCATATTACTCATTAACCGTGGAATCACTTCCAAGAATAGAATGTTAAGACTCTCCTTAAGTGGGTAGAAAGGCATAGCTGTACAATAAAAATCACACCACTAAGAATATGGACAAGTTTATTATAAATGTATAGCAGTTAAGAGACTCTGTGTCAGACTTTTATTGGTTGCTGAAAACAATAATCCTCATGTGTAATTATAGGATTACAGAAACATACACAATTCAAGTCCACCAAAGGATTAGGTTTCTAGAATTTGGTCTAAAGATGACCTAGCATTTGATAGAAAATACCATGCTTGTCATAGTGTGTATAAGCAAGCCCTATTCAGTAGCTCTTACTGTTTGTTGACTTTCACTTACTAAGTCTCTTGTTTCAGAAGTGTGTGTGTGTTAATGTGCATGTGTGAGTGTTCACACACCTGTGGAGATCAGAGAACAGCTTTAGGTATTGTCACTCTGGTGTTGCTACCTTACTGAGAGATGGGGCTCTTATTGGCTTGGAACTCACTAATTATACTAGGCTGCCTGGCCAGTGTGCATGAGGATCTGCCTGTTTCTGCCTCCCTAGGACTGGAATTCTACCTCTCCAGGGATGGAAATGCATTTTTCTTTTTTTGTCAAATGTAAGCTTTAGAGATCAAACTTAGCTGCCAATTGTTCTATGGCAAGTATTTTATTGATGGTATCCTCTCTCCACCTTTTGAAGCATTCTTTGTACCAAGGCAAGGGAGGTGAACTAAAGACACCGTTATAAAAAGATTTTTTTTTATACAAAAAAAAATCTCTAAATTAGTTGTAGAAGCTGGGAAGCCAAGGCCAAAGAGCATAGGTTTAGTTCAACTCCAGTTGATTCCAAGATCTCAGTGCAGTGAAACTCATTCTTCTGAATCTTTTGCAGAATTAAAGAGAAAAACCAAAAGTGATTGACTTTATAGATCAACGTGACCCAAATTTTTCTCTAGTCATCGATGAAGATAATGTCCAGTAAGTCAGCAGAAGAGAAGTGAGGAGAGAGCTGGGAGGGTGGAAGATGATCTACTAGAATGTTCAGTGTATAACCATGACTTGACTGGCTTTGGATACTCTGTAAGTTAGATGAGGATAATGCATCCAGCTCTTATTTTGGAAAAGCCTAAACACCCACTTAAGATTCACAACGCATGATTTTCTACTGTTCCTAAGCTGCCTAACTACCTTACATAGAATTGTTTTGTAAGTAAAGAAGCATGTACTGCTTTTAGACGAGAGCCAGAGAAGATGAGAAAATGTGATCTGGTACCCACACAAAATGTAAATGCAAGGCTTTTTGGTTATATAGTACCCAAGTTTTGCATCATATCCGTACTGGTTGATGTTCAGGAGACATACACCACAAAATGAAGGAAAGACAGGGACAAAAGTCTGTTTCAAATGTGGTAGTCATTTCTCTAATTTGGATTAGCTGTACATCCGAGGTGGATATTATAAATTAAGGACAGAGATTAGAGATAGTTATATTGGTATTTTCCCACATTCCTTTATATTGATAATGGGTTTTATAATAGACCTAATTTGAAATGGTACGTGTGGGAGGTGTGTTGTATGGGGCTTGTGCTTGTTGTTGGTATGCACTGTATATTATATCTTTATGTCCTTCAAAAATTCCCCATCTCATGGGTGGTTTTAGGGAGATAGAAGCTCCAGAAACAATTAAGTTTCGATGAGGTCATTGGAGTAAGGCAGCATAGCTGGGATTGCTGTGCTCTCCTCCAACGGGAGACTCTGCAGGCTTTTTGTTTCTTTGTTTGTTTTTGCTAATCTCACCTTAAACTTCACACTCTCTGGAAATGGGAGAGGTACATGGTATTGTATCTTCTTGTGGTTACCTGAACTAAGATGCTATCAAGGGTGTAGTTGTTGATAGTATGTTTGGTTGTAGTTGGGTCCATGTATGAATAGTAGCTGGGGGTGTGTGTTTTGGTGAGGAGGCTGAAAGGAAAGCTTGTTATTATTGCTGTGTGTGTGTGTGTGTGTGTGTGTGTGTGTGTGTGCCTGTGCATGTGCCTGCATGTGCATATATATGTGTTGGGTTGCTGAGAAGTTTGGGTTAAACTTTTGTCCAAGAAGATCCCTGAATTTATATCTTACCACCACACATAAATCTTTTGGCATCCTTTGTTTATATAGAAGCCCAGATCAATGACAACATGCTGCCTGCTTACTCTAGAGTCCTTATTGCAAAATAGTGCTGCTCTATTAAAGTTCAACAAACCCTGGGCCTCCCCTCAGAGCATCCCCCTCGCATCAGCTCTAATATGATGGAGACTCCATCTTCTCTTGAAAGATCTTTTCAGATTGCTTTATGAGAAAATGAATGGTGTTTAGAATGGGGATGAGAGAAAGCAGGGAAAAGGTAGGGAACAAGAAGAACATTTGCTCTATAGGACTGTGCAGTCATAACACCCTCAACATGCCTTTGTTCTATCTCTGTGAAGAGCTTTCTTAGTCATGGGCTTTGTCTGGGCTCCGGGTGCTGAGAGAGGATTCACTAGAGTCTTTTTTTTTTTTTTTTTGATTATTTGCAACTCTTGAAAATTCACAGAGGACTCATGTAGCTCGCTGTGGCATTGTAAGTCACAAAGGACAACTGTTGCCCCACCCTCATTGGAGACAAAATTCATTGTCTTCAAGCGCTTGGCTAAAATGCTCCAAATCCAAACAAAAGCACAGTGTCACCTTTTGGGAACATAATAAATTTCCTCTCGAGCTCAAATGATTTTTAAATAAACAAGTGGAAAGGGGAGGATATGCTCACTATTTACGTCCTCTTGTATACACAAGTTGACTCTACTTCAGTAATCGCATCGGCTAGAGAAGAGTTATTGCTTCCTCTGCTCTGTGGTTCAGAAGGTGTATCCAAAAAAAAAAAAAAAAATCAATGTCAGCTGGCTTGAGAGGAAATGTTTTTAATGGGCCTGCTGTTGCCAAGTCTCCCTGGGCAGCTTGATGGATGTCTCTGCAATGTGACGTCAGCAGGCTGGTTCTGTACAGATTCTCTCCCGGGTTCCCAGTTTCACAGGCATTCAGAGGTCGGCCATTGTAAGCAAGTGAAAGAGTAGAGAGATTAGGGATGTGACCACAGGGGAGATGAGGAACTGCATGGGACTGGAGAGGGTATCACTTATACATTGGAGTGGTAGCTACTTAGGCTACTTATCCGTTATGTAGTGTAAGGCAATGAGAGATTCGTGCTGCAGGAATCTCTGATGTTTCAGAAGAAAAGTTCCTGCACGAATTTTTCCTTCATCCAGAATGAGAAACAAACTAAGTTGGGGTCATATAAAGGGAAATTTGTTGATGACTCACCCTGAAAAGAAATTAGGGACTATTTTAATTTTAAAAGCTTTTGTGAAGGCACACTTTCATTTCCTGGACTGCTATGACAAAATATCATAGACTGAGTGGCCTACACATCAGAAATTTGGCAAATTTCATTTCATATGAATTACGAGATCCCATCCTTTTGAATTGCAAGTAGGTTTTGTCTGTTGTGTATAGGCTAGGCTTGTCTGGAACTGTCTATGTAGCTTGGGATGACAAAACGTGTGGTCCCCCTATCTTGACTGCTCATGTTCTTAAACAAGAAGCAGGAGACACCATATCTCCTTAAAATCAAGCACCTTTTTGCACCTTCATGTTTTCCCTTTTGTTTTTACTATGTGGAGTCTCTTTTGTGTACCCTCTTCTGAGAAGACTGCACAAGTTCCATTGGGTTAGGTTCCAGCTAATGTTCTTATTTGAATTTGTCACTTCTTTAAGGGCTCTATCCTCCAGCACAATCGGTCACACTTGGAGATTCCAGAGGTGGGCTCCCTGTGGTTGCGAGGCACTGTCTTCCAACATAGTCCCCCTCTGGGATACTGGGATCCACAACTCCCTGTGGTTTAGATGTGGCTTTAAAATTTTGCTCCTCAGGGAGGTACTGCTGGGAGGTGGTGGGAGCTGCAAGTGGTAAGATCTCAGGGGGGCGTCCCTTGAGACCATGAGAAGCCAAGTTTGGAAGGGTCTGAGAGAGGTTTCATGCTCTTACATTGTAATGAATTAATAGGTGATGTTGGACAGGGAGCTCTTAGCAGAGCCTGCGTGCGGTGAACCTCCTTAACTCCAATCTAAATAAGTTTCTTCCCTTCCTATGTAGATTCCCTGGGCATTTTATGATAATAATGAGTGGTGACTAACACAGGAAATTAATATATGAATTATGAGGGGAAAACAATCTGACATCAGGGTTGCACCCCGTGTTCTTCATGGCAGGCAGCTTGGGCATGTGCAATCCATTCTCCCCATTCAGACCCTTTGACAACTATGTATTACAAACAAGGCATGAACGACTCCAACACACATATACAGTGACTTAATTAATACTTTAAGCTCATCCTTAGACAAGAAATTCCCAAATAAACTTGTGATTATTATAGATTATAAAGGCTTGCCATGGGGAGTGTGGGGTTCCTTGACTCCTCCAACAGAACCAACTTTGTCATCATCATGAACTGTGTTCCATTTTGGAGGTGGTATTCTCTTTAAATAGTTAGTAATTGGTACCTCAGTGCATCCCAGCACTTGTCACCCCTCACAGCTCCTATTCTCCGAGACACAGCATCTGTGGTGAGATATGGTGGTTTACACTCCATCTGTGTACTGCTAGTCCTGCATGCCAGCAAATACTTAGCTTGCAGAGAAGAGCTCCCATGCTGCTGGGGAGGCTAACCCCTGAGAATTATTTTTCCACTGAGTCAAAATAAATTCACTTCTTGTGGAAAACAACAACAACAACAACAACAACAACACAAAAGCCAAGTGAGATTTGTGTTCTAAGGGATGCTAGGAAGGAGTTCCTGGGCTTTTTGTTACATGGAGGGATGACCAACAATATTGATCTAGTGACTTCAAAATCTGACCTGACTCATAGAATAGAAATACAGGTAACCTGATTTTTAAAAAAGTGAAGGAACCCATGAATATAAAATATTCCCAGAACAAAATATAGGAATTGCCTACAGGTCGACATAAAAAGGCCTAAGCATCTCTGATCATGAAACAAGTGCAAGTCAAAACCACAAGGAGCTACTGAATGTAGCCATTAGGATAGGCATTATTGAAACAAAGCAAAGCAAAGCAGGAATATCAAGTGCTGTGAGAGGCAGAGAAAAGGGAACCCTGGCATACTTTTGGTGGGAATATAAATTCACCCAGTAGTTCAGCCATGATCAAAAGCAACATGTAATATGAAAGTTCCTCAAAAATTGATCTGCTATACAATCTGTAAGTCCCATTTGTGAGTGTCTATTCAGAGTCAACAAAAGAAACATCTCGGGATAGTCACAGCTCTATATTCACTGCATTATTTTTTATAGTAGCCAAAATAAGGACATAGCCCAAGACAAATGGATAAAAAGCTTATGATATCTTAAGTATTTACACAAAAAGGAAGTTCTGCCATGGTTGGGAACTTGAATAGACTTGGAGGACACTGTGTTTAGAGAAATAAGTCAGACTCAGAAACACAAATAATAAATAAGATCATTTATATGTGAAATCTGGAAAAATTGAACTCATAAAGATAGAGAGTAGAAGAACCAATAGAGAGTAGTAGGACCTATTTGGGGGGCGGGGCAGAAATGGAGAAACACTGACTGGATGGTGCAAATTTTAGTTATAAGACAAACAAGTTCTGAAGATTGTAATTTGTGAAGAGCAGAAAATTATTTTTTTAGTTTTTGTAGAGTTGGGGAGTCTCAGATTGAATGAATTACACCTGGTGAAGCTCTTTTACTTCATCTTACTAGAGTAAGAGACAAAAAAAATCAAGAAAGAATTGGCACTGAGCCTGCTTTTATAGTGGCTGTATTCTTGCTACATTGAGTTCACTCCCATGATGAAGACATTAATCCACCTACCAGGGCAAAAGTCCTCATCATTTAATAACCTCTCTATATTGCTGTACTAGGGAGTAAGTTTCCAACTTAACTCTCAAAACATGCTGGCTGGTTTGTTTTTGTCACCGTACACCAATGAGAATCACCTGGAAAAGAGGTGTTGTTCCATTGACTTTCGCTATGGTGCATTCTCTTGATTGATGTTTGATGCTGGACGGTCCACCATCACTGTGGGAGGTGCCACCCCTGGGAAGATGGTTATGGATTGTATAAGAAATGGGGAGAGGTGAATTTGGAAGTGGGGGGGATGTCAATACAGAAGCATAGGGAGGATAGAGGGATAAATGATAGCAATAATGTTTGAAAGTATTAAGGAAACAATTTATATTTACCTAAAATTATATATAGTATACATAAGAATTTAATATATATTAAAAAGTTATACTACTTAGGCTGGCTGTGCTCTCCCAAGAGCCATAGACCATCCAACAACCCCCTATCCCTCAATGTCAGGCACAAGAGACCTTTTGAGTTTATTGGTTAGGGGAGTCCAAAAGACTTATAAAACTAAATTCTTTTTTTTTAAATTAATTAATCGGTTAATTCGTTTTCCCAGTCCAATCACAATTCCCCTTCCCTCCCTCCTCTGCTCCTCCCAATTCCTTTCCCCAACCTCCACTTTACCCCCATCCACTCCCTCTCCCTTCCCTTCAGACAAATGCAACCCTTCCATGTATATCAGCAAGCCATGGGGTATCAAGTTGCAGTAAGACTAGACACCCCCTCTCCTATTAAGACTGGATGAGGTGACCCAACAAAAGGTTCCCAAGAGCAGGCATCAGAGTCAGAGACAGCCCCCACTCCCTTTGCTAGGAGCCTCAAAAGAAGAGAAGTCACACAACTGAAACACAAATGCAGAGGGCCCAGGTCATTTCCATGCAAGTTTTCTGAGGCCCATGAAGCCATGTCAGTTGACTCCGTGTTTTCCTTGGTCCTTCTGGCTCCCGTATGCCTGCCTCTCCCTCCTCCACAGTACTTCCCAAGGTCTGTCTAATGTTTGACTATGGGTCTCTGTATCTGTTTCTATCAGTTGCTAGGTGAAGCCTGTCTGATGATAATTGGGCTAGGCAATGATCTGTGAGTAGAGTAGAATGTCATCAGGAATCATTTCATTGACTTTCCCCCCTTTTTCTCCAGTCATGTTTGGTTGTATGCTAGGTCTCTGGTATGTCCACCCTTTGGGTCCTGGCCCTCCAGGTATTGTCAGGGATGGGTTTCAAAAATGGGTTTCAAGCTGGACCAGTCATTGGTTGGCCATGCCTATAATTTCTGTGCCACTCCTGTTCCAGCATATCTTGTAGGCAGGGCAAATTGTAGGTCAGAGGTTATGTGGCTGTGTTGGTTTACCAATACTTCCATTCTAAGCCTTTGTTTTTTTTATTTTTTTAAGACAAGGTTTCTCTGTCACTTTGAAACCTGTCCTGGAACTAGCCTTAGTAGACCAGGTTGGCCTTGAACTCACAGAGAGCCAACTGCCTCTGCCTCCTGAGTACTGGCATTAAAGGTGTGCACCACCACCACTTGAGTGAATCCTGAGTTCCTGTCTCCTTGCACCTTATAGTCCTGTCTCTGCCCAGCCATATCACTTTCCGTTTCTACCTCCCTAGAGACGGGATTAAAGGTGTGGGATCCCAAGTGCTGGGATCACCTTAGTACGAGCTCTTTTTCTCTTTTAGACAGATTCAATCTTGTGTAGCCCAGGCTGACCTTGAACTCACAGAGATCTGCCTGCCTCTGTCTTCCGAGTACTAGGATTAAAAGTACGTGCCTCACTCTGTGGCTAACTAATGGCTCGCTCTGCACGCTGATCTTCAGGCAAGTTTTATGTGTTAAAGCACAAACAAAACATCACCACATTACTTTTGAGACCAGATTTTCTATGTAGTTCCTAGGGAGTTAGTCCTCCTCCCCTTTGCAATGAAAATATGTTTTCTAACTTCCTTGCCTCTTTAGCATTTCATATCCTATAGACTTAAATCCTGGCGCCTGGCTTGGCTCATACAGCTCTGTGTGTTTTACTTCCCCAAGGGTAGTTATACCACTTCTGAGATGAGATCAATATAGAATAGGGCTCTCTAAGAAGAACTCTGCACCAGACACAGCCTTTGGTGACTTCCTGTTGTGATGTTCAACACAGCAATAAAGCTGACTAATACCAGGATTTGATCTTTGCAGAGGTCGCGGTTACAAGAAACTGACAGGTTCTTTACCCTTGCCACGGTGTCTGAAGAGCTTTATTTTTTTTTACAATAGATTTCAGTGGAATTTCCCTTTGAAATTTTAAACACCTGATCAAACCACATTCCTCATTATGAACAAAGAAAGGCATGGATGTTACCGGTTGTGTAGTCGTCACTAGAGTGAGAACTGGGGACCACCTGCCATGCTTTAATTTCTTCATGGCTTTGAGAGTGTACCCTGGGATGCTTATCATATAGGAGATAGCAAATGCTCTTTGCATGCCTTTTATCTAATTCTCAGAATGATCTTTTCAATCCTGTTTCATGTATGGGAGACTATAGGATGAGAGGACTTTAAGCTTCTCACCCAAGGGCCAACACAGTTAAATAATGGACCTTGGATTGATCTGTGTGCCTGAATTGGTCTAGAATGTATTAGAATTGTATTCACCCGTATGTGTCCTTGTGGCTTTTCTTTTTCGTTTCTTTTCTTTTTACAGTGATTATTTCTTGCTTTTGTTCCCTGGCTTGGTAACACATTTTAGTTTAGTGCTGACTGATAATGCACTGTCTGGATGTACGAGAGCTCCTGGAGACAACTCAATTGCTTCAAGTTTTGGCGATTTTGAATAAAGCTGCTGTGAACATGTCTGCCAGGTCTTGTATGGCCTTACATGTTCAGCTTCTTTGTGTAAGTAGCATGGGGTGGAATTGCCAGATTGTGTGGTCTATCAGCTATTTTCTGTTCCTGTGATAAAACACTATGACCAAAATCAACTTACGGAAGAAAGACTTTATTTTGGCTATGGTTCTTGGTATAGAAGAGTCCAGCATGGTAGGGAGATACTGCCAGCAACTGGCAAGCATGGTGGCAGGTAGAGGAAGCTTCGAGATCACATTGCCACCCTCATGCAGAAAGCAGAGAGGGTGAACTAGACGTGGGGCGAGGTCATCAACTCTCAAAGTTTGTCTTTGCTGGCTTACTTCCTGCAGCGAGGCTGTACCACCTCCCCAAACAGTATCACCAGTCAAATACCTGAGTGTCTGAGGGACATTCTTGTTCAGACTACCACATGTAGGAAGAATATGTTTAATTTCAATGAATTGGCTGTAGAAATTTACATTTCCATTGGCAATGAATGAAGCTTCCCACTACTTCACATCCTTACAAGCATTCGGTACAGAAATGTCTTGGATTTGGACAGTTCTGTTAAGTGTGCATTGGTGCATGTGATCTTTATATATGCTATAATTTGCAATGCCTGACCTACACATGATGTTGAACACTATTTTTCATGCTTATTTGTGGTGTTTTGTCTTCTTTGCTCTCTTTGCAGGCCACTGGGATAGTCTTAAATTAGTTTGTTTCTTATTGATGAGTTTTAAAATTTCTTTGTATATTTTGGACAAAACCCCCTATCAGATGTATCTTGTGAAAAAAAACTTCTTTTCTCAATGTGTAGTTTATCTTCCTATTCTTTAGATTTTTTTTCTTTCAAGACCAAAAGCTTTTAACTTCGGTCAAGTCTATCATAGCTATTCCTTAGTCATTCATCATGACTTTCTAGGTGTTGAACCCAGAAAACTGCTAAACTATGGGCTGAGCTCATATGTGAGGCCCATGTGGTCCCCAGTAAAACACACACACACACACACACACACACACACATACACACACATACACAAACAGGCCTTTTGCTTCAACAACAGTTAGGTTTCTGTTGCAGTGATAAATGTTGTTACTGGGTTACAGTTAGGGTTAGGATTAAGGTTAGGGTTAGGGGTTAGGTTTAGATCGAAGAAGAGTTGTTTTTCATTTCTGATGTCTCACTGAGAAACTCAAAACATGTGGAACTTTTAGCCTATAGTTTCCTACTAGTTATTGAATTAGGTTGAATTCTGTGTGGTGGCATGCCTGGGATGTATGAATGAAAGGATGTGTGATTATTTTTTTATTAAAGAGTTCGATTCTAGCAGGTAGAATAAGTGGAGGGAGGTGGGGGAAGAAGGAGAGATAATATGGATGTGAGTTACAAACCCAACCACTCCTTAAGTTATTGCTCAATTCCTAGGAGTCCCTGAAAAGGCCATATAAGCATTTACTGTTCAATTGAGTCTGAGAGCTTGCGTGGGGGAATCAGGCTTTACCTGCTGACCCAGTATCCTGAATCAAAAGTTCACTCTGAAGTTTAGTCATTTCATCTGAACTTCTGGATCAGACATGGTTCAGGGGAAAGAACCATATCACTGTCTTCACTGGAGCATTCTCCTGAAAGTAGGGTCTGAATGATTGGGTGTGGTTATCTCATTCTGATGGGCAGTGATCTCAGGAAGCAAGAGTGAGGGGTAGACAGAGAGGGGGACAGAAGGAAAAATTAGGTCAAGAAGAGTGGAATACATGACTGAGGTCCCTGCTGTAAATGCAGACATGTGAGAAGTATATAGATGGTCTCTCAGAATTGACAATCCAATAAAAAAAGAGGTTGATCAATTTATTGTTGCATGGTAGTGTTGACCCAATGTTCCATTCCATATAAAATGTTAATTGCTCCTGGTGACCACTAATTTCTTGCAGTTGTCCTTAAATGGACATCTAGGATTTTACAGAGGGCTCCTAGTTGGAGAGATCTTCCATGCCAAAGGAATACCAGGCTTATATGCCATTGTTCAAAGAGAAGTGGGTTGAAAGAATGACACGTGGATTGTCGGATGCCTTGGGGAACAGGAACATCAGGAGAAATGATAGAATGTTTATCTTTTGTGGGTAGTGTGAGATTATATCTCTAGAATGGCACTCAGACGCTGACAGGGTGACTCACATTGTTTATATAATCAAAGGCCCTCCTACAATATTTGTTCAGGACTTTTCATACCCTAGAAAGAGCCTTGCCTATATGTAATAAATTGAAACTATGTAGATTTTCTGGTCATAGTTCAATCTGTAACATAAAAGTAAGATATAATTGAATCATGGAGGTAGTCAATATGCTTGTTTAAATGCTTCTCTGGAAAGGATTTTTTTTTCTGGAAGGTTTTTAGAGTTGTTTTTTCTATACTTGTAGAATAACATTTGACATTTTTTTATAAATGAGTTCACAAGTGAAATGAGCTGGAAAAAATGTTTAGCTTCAAATTCTTCTCCTTGTGTGGACACCCATTGAGAGGTGGAGACTTTCTTCACCCTCTTAAACGTGGACTAGTAGATAAATTTGTATAAGTCTATAGATAACAAGCCAGCAGAGATGTCATTTTCAAATTCTGAAGCTTGGGCCCCATCAGGTCTTGCAAGTTCTGTTTTAACATTCTCCAGTGAGACTACCATGGAGGCAGAGTGTCTAATCTACATGGTCAGATAAGAGTTCATGTAGACAATGACTGAATTACTTTAGCTAATGACCAGTACTCCTATTAGACATGTGCTTACAGCCACTGTTGATCTTTCAGTCTTCTTACTCCTGAACCTCAGTGTGACCACACAACGAAGACTAGGCAGAACTGGAGAGGGCTGCAGCAAGCCTCCAAGATGATGAAAAATACTGAATCCTTGATTCAATACACTCAATTTTGGGTTGTTTGATATATAGAAAAATACATGTGGATAAGTTCCTAATACCCTTTGGAATTATATCATGCCTCAACTAAATTGATGCTAAATTAATGCTTTCTGGAGAGTTCTATATTAAAGCAAGGAAGAAACTGTAACTGTGGAGTTGCTGCTCCATGTCTAAATGAAATCCTATGAAAATAATGCTCAGTGAAATAAAACACAAATATTAATGTAAGTTAATTTGTGAAACTACAAAAGATGATATACATATGTATGTACAAGCTCTTCTTGGTGTATAGGGAAAGAATATCAGTTTAGTGACTGCTGATTTGACATTGTAGACAGTTTAAGTCTGTAGTGTGGTCTGACTATAACTGATTTGGTTGATCATCACCAGAATGGTATGGTTGGTAGTTATCAACATTTACTGCAGGGATTTATGGGGACAGAACTATGGTGGTTGAGTTGAGACTGACATATGGTGTGAATATTGTGAAGGGTTCATAGGACAGCAGTGATAGGAGTGCAGAAAAGCCAAACAAAACAGATTCCTTATCTTTATGGTTTTGACTGTGTCTAGAATGCCCAAGCGGTCAGGGATATCAGATTTCTTCCTGATGATAGGGCACATCTTGCTTCCTGTTATTTTAGTTTGTATCAGCAGAAATTTGAATTTTATTATAAAATGGAGTGAAGAGTAAAGGTAAATTTTTACAAGATTAATAATTAAAAGAAGTCATTTCTGCAGAGTATCTTGTACAATAAATCGGTTCTTCTTTTTTTAACAAATAAAAAGTGATTATCTAGATCACACAATAAGAAGCGAGAAAAGTTCACAGTTACAAAACTACAAGGACATGTATATTTTGCTTTTGGTTTCCTGCGGAAGAAAACCTGAGTCACCTAAATGAAGCAGCAAAGATGAGTTATGAGAAAAAGCCAATTGAAGAGACTATTGTAGACTTTGAAGTCACTCATGTGTGTGCTGTTTAGGGATAGGGTATGCTCTGCTCATCTTTCCCAATGCTGAGTGGGAGGAGTTCCTTCAGTTTTTACAGAAACCATCAAAACCCAAAAGATCTGGTGTTAGGTTTTGTTAATAAGAAGGATTTGAATAAAAAATTATTACAAGTAATATGTTTTTAAAAACATGATTTAAATTTGAAACTATAAACTATATCCATTATGTTGTCTAAAAACTATAAACTTATTTTAGAGAGGTAAGGTGTATTACAATAAAGACAGTTTTTTAGTTTTTACAGTTGGGGAATTATTTTATTTAATTGCCCTTAAATAAATATATACAAGCAAACAAACAAACAAACAGAAAAGAACCACTCTGAATCTGCCCCCAAACAGAAGCTGACTATTGGAGTCATGATCCTGAGAGTTACATGCCTGCACATGTGTTTGTTCATTTACTGACAGCTTGGTATCTTTAAAGGACACTGTGGTGGCTAGAGAGAAAATGACCTCCAAAGGGAGTGGCACTAAGAGGAGGTTTGGCCTTGTTGGAGTAGGTGTGGTCTTCTTGGAGCAAATGTGTGACTGAGGAGGGAGGCTTTTATATCTCATATATGTTCAAGCCATGACTGTTCAATACTTCCTGTTGACTGTGAGTCAGGGTGTCGGAATCTCAGCTTCTTCAGCACCGTGACTGCCTGCACACAACCATACCCCTGGCCACCATGTTCCCCACCATGATAACGGACTAAACCTCTGAAACTGTAAGCCACCACCTCAGTGAAGTGCTTTCTTTATAACAGTTTCTCTTCCAACAGCAATAGGAACCCTGACTAAGACATACAGCTTTGTGTTTCTGCTTCTCATTAGGCAGAAGTATTTCCAGTGCTAAACACAGATAATGGCCCTTCCCATTATAATAACCATTGAGTTGGTTTTCAGATTTCTACAAGTCAGAAAACGAGAAAGATCTTCTTTCCAAACTAGTGGGTATGCTACTGTGTGAGTGGACATAGGTCATAGAGGAAAGTGCTTCCAGTCGTTCTAGGTGACTTCAAGGCATGGAGACATAGTGCTCTTTTTTTCCCTTAAAACTTCATTGAAAATTCCAGTGAAATTTAAATAATATGGAACACTCTGTTTGGCTAATATTTGATAAATGGAAACTATGAGTCCAAGATATCAAATCAAATAGCTGGTCTCTCAAAGCTGAGTGCCCTGGGTGAGAGATGAACATATATGCATGACCACATCAGAGGTAAACATTACAGGGGCGGATGCTAGGCACAGTACCTACAAAGGACATGAGTAACAGAGGTTGGAAAGTCAAACCAGGAAGGGAATTGGCAACATTCTAACAAAGTGGCTGCCAACATGTATTTTGAAGTAAGAAGTAAGAATTATTCAAGAAAAGAAAACAGCCAAATACTGGCATGCCTTGAATATTAAGGAATTTGGACTTCTTCAGATCTGAGGTCTTTTCTTGTAGCTCCATAAAAGGATTTTAAACAAGAAAGAGTCTTCACCTAAATTCTCTTTTATGATGAGGACTTTGGTAACTGTATGGAGGATAAGTTAGGAGGCAGGCAAAGTCAAAGAAAAGGGTGGCTAGGAAGAAATAGTTAAAGTAACTAAGATAATAAAGATAAGCCAGAATCACACAGGTGTGTGTGTGTGTTTCCAAATATATTAAGGAGAAAGAGAATCCATACTCAGAATTGGTTGTATGTGTGTGTGTTTCCAAATATATTAAGAAGAAAGAATCTATACTCAGAATTGGTTGTATACACTGAGTTAAGAATTTAATGGAGTCAGTGGTGTTCTCAGTATTCCTGTTTGAGTGGCTGTATGAATCCAACACTGTAGATATGTATGAATAAGATGGGAGAATTGAACCTTAGGAGCCAAAGGACAGTTGAATCTTTGGATGTCTTAAATATGATAGGCAAGTGGAAATTATACTTAATCTTTGAGTATGGAGACTTGGAGAATAGGGAACAGAGAAATAGATCAATTGCAAGAAAATGTTTTGAATTAATTATTTTTATTAATTGACAGTTTCATATGTGAACATAACACATTCTGGTTACTCTCACTCCCTATCCTCTCTTACCTTTCTTTCTCTAACCCTACTAATCCATCTTCCTCCCTCAAGTCATGTTTATGTTTTTTATTTTATTCTGTAACTATGGTTAACTATGACCTTCTGTAGGATTGTATGCATACTGTGGAACTAGTCATTCAAATAGTGAGCTCACCAATGGGTTTAAAATGACGGCAGTGACTTCCTATCCCCCAGAATTTGTAATGATCAATAGTTTCCTCTCTGGAATATCTTATGTTCCCTTTTATACATACGTCACCCATGTTTGATTAGAGCCAACCTTAATGATGTTATTTCAGTTGTCTATTGAAAGACCTGTGTCCAACCATCACACATTCTGAATTACCAGAGGTTAGAAATTCACCATATGAATTTGGAAAGGGCATTATTTAATATATAAAGTCACAAAAATCACTTCATGAAAACTCCCATATCTATTTATATAAAAGAGTAACTCATCATGATTTCTCTTCATTTTCTAAATGGTTATGCACACATTTTACCCAGGGTTTATCTTAACTTTTAATAAAATTGCATTACTGCATCTAACCACAGTGTCTCTAAAACCATGGAACGACTGCACTACGGAGTAAGGCTGTTCACAAGTCCTTGAACATTCTCACTACTGACAGGTAAAGGCCACATGTCAGTGTCTCTTCTTTGGACTCTGGCTGGGTTCTGTGAGTCAGGGCTGTTTTAGATAATAGTCTTAAAAGATTAGTAGTCAACACTTCATGTTACTTGGAATACTGCCTCTGGAAGGCTCGGATTGCCATGTCAAAGTCCACTCTCCTGAAATATCTTCTAGAAGAACATGTGAAGATCTATTACTGTGTGTCTCAAGCCATTTGGGATCTTTTACCTTCCAGTTGAATTTAGTCAATGGAAGATTGTCACTGGAGAAATGTTTTCTAGATTCTTTCTCTTGGAAATGAAGCCGTGAGTCATTTCTATACATTATTTTGGTTAATATGCAGCTGTCTCCAGTATAGAAGTCTTCTGTATATAGCTACAAACTAGATCCCATTTTAGTTATTTTGATTGTTAGAGGATATTTGTGTATGAATATCTAAAACCAAAGATTAGCTTTACTAATTGGGTATGTGTATCTTTTATCCAAGGTATATTTTGACTCAATATTTGACCAATATATCTCTAAAATCATGTATACCTGGTTCAGTCTTTCTTCCAGAATTAGAGAAAAGGAAGCTACTCTGTGACAAAAAGAACATGAAAAGTTCCCACGGAATTGGAAAAGTCACCAAGTAACAAGCTGGGACCAATGTTTCTGGAGAGTTTATATATCAGAAGGCCAAAATTTAATCCTGAATCCTTAACTTTAATTAATTACAGAAAGAATTCTCAACTGAATATCAGGATAATATAGCTTTATAAAACAGGTTTTACTCCAATATTAACTCTCTGAGAACAATGGCAAGAGTGGACATACTACTTTTTGATAACTACCCTTCTACTTTTACAATGGCGCCTCATAAATGCGACGTTTCACCTTAATGGTTGACCCATGTCATTATTTTCATTTCTGTGATTACTGCCTGTACTTTCCCTTGTCACCCTGCCAGTTGCTCCACCCAGTCTGCAAGAATATTCTGCATGCAATTCTTCCCTTCTCATGATGCTGACAGATGAACGAGCCCTCGGCATGTTTTACCATGAAGTTTGTGAGTGGGAAGGAGATGACGATATAGGAATGCATGAATATGAGTTGCGTAGTCAGTAAACAAACAAAATACCGTCAGTAGGAGTATCAGATACTTGTGCATCTTATGAAGGAAATGAGGTGGATTGGCAAAATAAGAGGAGCCGCTTGAGCTCGGATGGGTGCGGACACTCAATAAAGTGAGTAAGAATAGCAATGCAGCCTTTTCCTTGATGCTTTTGAAGCATTTGTAAGCCCCAAGTAAGGTGGCAAGCTCTCCCTCTTTTTTAGGAACATGATGGCTTGGAGTTTACCAGCACGGATTACTTTTCAGTGCACATGTGTTAGTGGCACACATCTCAGAAATAGCACAGCTTGTTGCTGCGCTTGCTGACTCTCTTGTGATTTATTAAAGCATAATGAACTAGGATAAGATTATATCTGGAGGATGTCCTTATCTGGACGTGTAAAAACATAATAGTTAACCTGGGCAGGGTGACTCAGGTGTAACTCCACCCCAGAAACCTCAGCCAAGAGGTGCTATGAACTTCAGTCTGACCTGGGTTATAGTGTGAGAACTTACTTGAAAAACTAAGCAAACAACCAGCAACCCCCCGAAGTTCATAGTAAAAATTTACTAAATACTCCATAGCTATGTGCTAGCTAATTCTTCTTATAGTCCTAAACAATATGGTCATATCAGAGATGAAGTAGGTTAGGCCAGAAGAGAACAGATTGTCTCTGTGACACAGCTTGAAGTTTAGGGAACAGGATATAAATGCCACACTCAAAATGCTATCACACTCTGTATACTATAGATTCATGGAATAATAATTTTTCCCGTATTCAAGGCTTAGTGTGACAGTATCAGTTGAGATTTTTAAAAAATATGGCGTGATCTTTTTCTGTTTAGAATAGTATTTTCATTTTTTTTTTCCAAAGTCCACAACCCTTTACTTGGTCTTGGGGAATTAAAAAAAAAAGGCATGCTTTTTAAAAGAAAATATGCCTTGAGGAAAAAAAAATGTGTTACATCCAAGCAAATATTCGGTGTAAACAGAAAAAGAAAGAAAGAAAGCAAAATGTTCATGGCAGTTTAGCAGCAAATGGGATTATTTGACCTGAAGCTTCCACATGGTTTCCCAAACAGCATGAATAATTTATTTTGAAAACATAGAATGATACGGGTTATGTTGTAATGTTTGATGATAAACTGCCACCAGAATTGGAGAAATCGCTTTTCCGTTGAAGGATAACCCGTGGAGGGAGTTGCTGCTCTCAGGATATTGTTTTTCCTCCTTGAGAATCTTGACTAAAACAACCTGTGAGTGATGGATGCCTGCTTTCCCTCAGCTGTGTTGCACAAGTTCGCTGCATTTTCTAGAAGACTCAGAGACCGTTGTACATCGAGCCCCTCCTGGCCTGTGGGCTGTTTTCTGGGAGCTGCTCCTCCAGTCCCACCCTCACATGCCAGAACTGCGGTTACATTTCCAGGGTCTTCACGAATGCAATGCTTTCCAAAAAACCAGGAGAAGCTGTCAATTTGTAGGGCAGTTCGGTTACGCCTTGGAATTTATGCCCTACGGGACCAGCACTCTACACAGAATTTTGAAAGCTGACAGCTTAGAGTTGGCAGCTGAGTTTTGACACGCACGCTGTTATCTAAACTCCCCACGACAGCTGACGCTGTAGGTATGTGACAGTTAAGCCTTCTGCGAGGCATGTTTATCTGGCAGGAAAAATGCTGTCAGTCCCCTTATTATTCTATTATCCTGAGCGGTTCAGCTGCCTTTTTGTTAATCAGCTAAAATGAACACAGCTTTTGAGGTATCTGACACGACAAGGCAAATGAGGAGCCTGGGTTAGGATTGCAGCCTTCTCAACATGGGGCTCAGGATGCTGGGAGGGAAGAGCCAGGGTTAGGATGAGGCCTTCTTAACATGGGGCTCAGGATGCAGGGAGGAGCAGCCAGGGTTAGGATTGTGGCCTTCTTAACATGGGGCTCAGGGTGTTGAGAGGGAAGGCCTGTTTCCTTCAAAATATTAGCTTGGAAAATTTACCTGTGGTTCTGGAAGAATGTAAAACCAACCCAAACACTCACACAGTTTATTGTCTTTATGAAGCTCACACTTGGTCCTGCCCCTGTGGACTTCAAAAGAGGAACTAAATGTCCCATTTTTACCCAGGATAGAGCTGACATAATTAGACATGCTGATACCTGAACATACATTTTATCAAGCAGAAGAGCTCTAAGCTGAAATGTTTGAAGAAGTATAACATGAACCTCAATTTGAATTCTATTATATGTTGAAACAAATCAATATTAATTAAGTGAAAAGGGAATTCGAATTCTTTTGAAAAAAATGTAGTAGACAGATTTTTTTGAGCAAAGTAATAGTCCTGCAAATACTGCTACTTTTTTGACTTTATTATTTTTCTTAGTGAAAAAACAAAACTAACCTACTAATGTTAAAGGAATTCATCTTTTAGTAAAATTGTAATTACCTTCTCACCTTAGGAAACATGCAAAATACACATGAGTATACATACGAGCCGCCCCCCCCACCCCCACCACCACACATACTCTTACCTACATTAACCACACCAAGTCAACTCAGAGACACAGAAACTTGCCCTCATCAAAGAACGCAGCAAAGAGCCCTATTGTACCCCGAAACACCGCAAAGGAACAAAATGTCACGGAAATAACTAGCAACAACATTCACTGCTTTCTATAAACCGAATGCAAAGCCTTGACCCTATCCTATAGCCATACTGATGAATATCTCGCATATCACCATAGAACCTTCATCTGGTGATGGATGGAGATAGAGACAGAGACCCACATTGGAGCACCGGACTGAGCTCCTAAGATCCAAATGAGGAGCAGAAGGAGGAGAACATGAGCAAGGAAGTCAGGACCACGAGGGGTGCACCCACCCACTGAGACAGTGGGGCTGATCTATTGGGAGCTCACCAAGGCCAGCTGGACTGGGACTGAATAAGCATGGGATGAAATCAGACTCTCTGAACATGGCGAACAATGAGGGCTGATGAGAAGCCAAGGACAATGGCACGGGGTTTTGATCCTACTGCATGAACTGGCTTTATGGGAGCCTAGTCAGTTTGGATGTTCACCTTCCTGGACCTGTATGGAGGGGGGAGGACCTTGGACTTCCCACAGGGCAGGGAATCCGGACTGCCCTTCAGACTGGAGAGGGAGGGGGAGAAGGAGTCGGGGGGAGGGGGAGAGGAGTGGGAGGAGAGGGAGGGAAATGGGAGGCGGGGAGGAGGCGGAAATATTTTTCAATAAATAAATAAATTAATTAAAAAAATAAAATAAAATAAAAAGCCTTGAGAAGCTGGTGTTCTTTTGTTCCTGGGAACTGAACTTGATGGAACGGCTTGGAAATGGATCATAATCTTATTCCCTCGTGTACTCAAAACCAAATAGGCAGTCCATCCAATAAACAAAACTTCCTCAAAAAAAATGCTCAGTGAGAAACAATGAAATATATGAAGTAAATATAATAATTTTCTCACGAAGATGCCTTGAAGACAGCAATCTGGAACTAACAAGAGCCGTGTGTTGCCTGAGCTGGAGGCTAGGTTTGACGCGGCAGAATTAATGACTTTCCTCACCACCGTGTCAGAACCCTGACACAAACAACCTAAGTGAAGAAGTGTTCATTTTGTCTCATGTTTTAAGGGGATAAAGTCCCCTTTATGGACATAGGGACACAGGACAGGCATGTCAGCAGGGAAAAGTGTGTATATTGAAGCAGGAGTGTAATGTATGAGGTGCACTAGACAGGAAAGAAAGCAGAGAAACTGGAGTTGGCAGCCAGGCTGAGGCATACTCCTCAAGCCCAATTCTCAAGAGACACTTTGCCAGCTAGGCCCCGCCCTGGGAAATTTCTAGAACCTCCCAAATAGCATCACCTATGCGAGAACCAAGTCTTTAAACACGAGTCTATGTGGGAAGTTTTATAAGCATTGCTTGCCAGTGTCCTTGCAATGCTCTACCAGTAATTAGCAGCAATCACAGTAGTTAATATTACTAGTGATGGATGAAGTATAGTTTAAGCCCCCCCCCCCCCCGGTGTGTGTATACACGTTATGTACACACATGTACACTCAGTTGTAATGTTGGATCCTCAACATGTTTGAAGTTTGTAGATGCCGACACAGTTACTCTTTAGAGGAGGAAGTAAAGGTTCAAAGAGGTTAAATAGTTTGTCCAAGGTCACAAAGCGAGGAAAGCAGAAAATAAACCTGGACCATCTGACTGTAAAGCCTGCTCTCTCTCTCTCTCTCTCTCTCTCTCTCTCTCTCTCTCTCTCTCTCTCTCTTTTATTTTTTTTTAAAAATAAAACGTTATCATTATATTCTACTGCACCTTGAGCCACCAGAGCATTTGCATGCTAAAATATGTTAATCCAGAGTTTATCTGCAGTGCAAGGATTTCAGAATTCCATATGAGTTCCTTAAAAAGGTGGCCACCGTAGTGAAAAGAAACAGCCACTATAAGCGGTGGTGTTTTCAGTTCCTCCGTACAGACATGCCCGGGGGCTAACTCGATAACGGAAACATATTGATGGGTTTAAAAGGCGGTGGACTTCAGCTCCGATGACTGCCAAATCTGGATCTCGGCAGCTTCCCTCACGGATTTTCTAATTCCCGTTGCCGCGTGTGAAATGCTGTTTTTTTTCTTTCTTTCTTTCTTTCTTTCTTTCTTTCTTTCTTTCTTTCTTTCTTTCTTTTTTTTCTCTGACGCGATGACAGAAGTTTTACAGAGGCAGCCCTAATCACAGCTGTCAGTTAGATTAGTGCAAAGAAAATTTCTTTTGGTCTCTGCCACACATCTGTTCTAGCTTGTATTTTTTTTTTTTAAAGATTTATGACTGGCGGGATGTAGCGTAGTGTAGAGAGTTTTCTTTTCTGCATTTAGAGCATTTTTCTGTGCTCTCTGTTTTCACAACGTTGCCTCATTTCCTGAAAGTTGTTCCATTACTGCAGTGTGGTCCCTCAGCTTCAGGCAGGCATGCAGGAGCAAAGAAAACTATATGTGTGGATGCCTCAAGTAGAAGAAAGATTCACTGGCACCGAACGAAATCTGCCTGGCTTTCTTGTTTTTATATTTGTATGTGGTTTGTCCTATGTCACTGTGCATGTTGGAGTTTGGAATGTTATTATAAGCCTTATTCCAGTACTGAGATAAAAGAGCTTTGAGGTTAAAGGTTGTCTTTCTCTTTCCCCTAAGATTTCTTTTTCTTTTCATTTTTGGTCAGGAAATGATATAATCCTGTCTCATTTCTTACTAATTTGCAACACACACGTGTGCATGCCTGCTTGGACACCCCCCCCCCCCAATACAGAAGAATAATAAGCAAGCTAGGCTTTGGCTGAAGAGAAGGCTTTTAGATTGCTTAGCTTTATATTTGCCGGAGGTATTTTCCTGAAAGTTTTTAAAGCACATTTATATTCAGTTGCTTATTTACACTATTGGCATAGAATTGAGCTCTGTTTGGAGATGCCAGTTAGGAAGACGATTTGAATATTTTCATCCTCCTGTCTCTAAATCTTCAGCAGAGAGCACTGTCTCAGGGGTGGCTATCTATGGCCATCATTCTACTCCACTTTTAGCACTTGGGAAGAGAGATAAATACAGCGGGGGTGATATGTTTGCTGATTTGCTTATAGGAATCATCTAGTAGCAACGCTGGTAAGGGGCGGGCATTGATTTGTATGTTGAAACTCATCAGGACTCATAACAGTCACTTCTGTAATCTAAAAGCTCCTGCCAATGCTTGGCCCTCTGGCCACCTCTGCCTCTGTCTAGATGGCAATCACGAAAAATGGAAAACATATAGACTTATACTGAGACTTAAGAAGTCTCAAATGCCATTCCAAATGGTTCTGGGGATTTGAAATTTGCTTTTCAAACCCTGACCCTCTGTTTTCTTTTTATTACAGTGAGAATAAAGCTATCTACTTATTTTTTTCCAAGGGCTAAAATGAGATGAAAACCTCTGATTTTTTTTGAGTCTCTTGATAAATGTTTCCGAGTTTCTCGATAAATAAATATATATATATATGTATGTATATATATATATATTTGCTTTGATACTAGTCTGAAAACAATTTCTACTTTTAGAATCATCATAAAGATAATAAAGTAGCTAGTCATAAAGAATAAGGAAATAGACATTGATGAATATATATTTTTGTTGGGTCAAGAAATCTTCTTATTCATTAGGACCCATCCTCTGGATTGGGTAACGACTGGCATTAGTATTTTTCAAAATATAGTATGTGGATAATTTATGTCAGGATCACTTCTGGTTCACGGTAGAAAAACCCAATGACTTGTTTCTCTTCCGGACTTATTGACTCATGATATCTCGGGAAGGTACCTGGAGAGGGGGAGATGTACTTAATAATGACAGCATCAGGAGGACCCTTCTCCCACACTAAAATTTGAAAGGCATTGCCTTACCTTGCAGATAGTGCATATAATTCACAAATCAAATTCACAGTGATAATGCCATGTGACTCTGCAACCTTGTTAAATTTAATGTGCTTATAGCAAGTATTTCCATAGAATTGATGGGGAAGCAGAAAGAGAGAGGTTTCTTACCCAATGTTACACAGGCAGTAAGAGGCAAGACTTAAGTCTTCAGATCAGGTCTGTATTCCAGTTCTACTTGCAATACATTTCTTTCTAGAGGAGGAAAAGGATTTTTAGCTAGAATCTGCCATAGAACGAATCTGAGCAGATGTCTCAGTTCAAGGGCGATGAGGTAAGAGTGAACAGGTGCATACTTTTATTGTAGCAGGTCTTCACCTGAATGGAGAGGCACTCTCATAGTATGAAGTACCATCCACATTAGGAGGTCTGCTTATGTAAATGATAAAATAATACCCTGACAGAAACATCCTGATTAATATTTGATCAAATACTCAGGCACCATAGGATCCAGTCATGTTGATTCATGAAAGTATGGTGTGGGAGTTCCTTCTGTTTATGTGTTGCTCTTATTGGTTAATGAATAAAGAAACTGCCTTGCCCTGTTGATAGGGCAGAACTTAGGTAGGCGGGGAGGGGCGGACAAACTGGACTGAATGCTGGGAGGAAGAAGGCAGAATAGGGGACTCCAAGGATCCACTGCCGGAGATAGATGTCCTGAAACTTTGCTGGTAGGCCATGACTTTGTGGTGATATACAGATCAATAGAAATGGGTTAAGATGTAAGAGTTAGCCAATAAGAAGCTAGAACTAATGAACCAAGCAGTGATTTAATTAATACAGTTTCTGTGTGATTATTTTGGTTCTGGGTGACAGGGATGAACAAGTGGCTCCCTGCAACAAACGTAGCCATTGCAGTCACCATTATCACCATCAGCACTGCTGCAATCATTATCATCGTCATCATCATCATCATCATCATCATCATCATGGTTTTCTTGTTTCTCAATGAAGTTTATTTTCTTAGCTCAATAATTTTTTTTCCCCGAACCTTAAAGGTCTAAATTAAAAATTAATCCAGGGTCGCAATGCATCACCACACTAGTTTGAGGTCTGTGAGTGAAACAGGTTTGGGTACCCATAGCGAGTAGATTAAGTTGGTAGCCTTCTTAATTAGACCACCATCATCGTTTTTCTTTTCCCCTTCCTTCCTTCCTTCCTTCCTTCCTTCCTTCCTTCCTCCCTTCTTTCCTCCCTTCCTCCCTCCCTCCCTCTCTCCCTCTCTCCCTTCCTTCCTTCCTTCCTTCCTTCCTCCCCTCTTTTTTTTTCTTCTTCTTTGGACAGGGCCTCACTATATAGCCCTGGTGAGCTCTGAATTCACAGTTATCTGCCCATTTCTATCGACAGAGGATAGGGATTAAAAGTATTAGCTACCATAGCTAGCTACACCCTCATAGTGATGATTAATAGTTGCCAGGAAAAGTGAGCACAGTCAGGCCCTTAAAAGCTTGTGAGAAACACAAGGAGCAAAGCTGACCCTGAAACTGCTGTCTTTCTCCTTGTTGCACTGTTTGCAGTAGTCATTTCACGTGATTTTGAGTATTGTTTGTAGCATATAGTCCGATTTTAGATGGATTTTCTCACTCACTCACAAGAAAGCAAGTCAGTTTCATAGCCTTCAGTCTCACAGTCTGCAAAGTCCTTATTGAACTGGTTCCCAGTCAGCCAAGGCAAGGAGGAGGAAATCTGCCCAAACTATTTGGGTTGTTTAAATAAAACAATCAGCTGGTTGACTTAATTCCCTACTTTCAGCCAGTAGACATCATGGTTACACAGATGAAGAGATATTCCAGAGCCAACTCCATCCCCAAAACACATTGGGCAGACACCACAATCCTGGAAAGATATTGTAGTCTTGGTGCCCAGAAGTCTAGCACACACAGGCTTTGTCAAAATGGTGGAGAAAATAAACGGCAGACACAGTGCTTTCCAGGAAAAGGGCTCCCTTTTCCCCCCTAGAAAACAAAGCTGGAAAATTTCTTTTAAAGGAATCCAGAAATCCACTTGTGTGTATTCTAACCTGTCACCTGTTGGACTGAACTGACCCATACATCTATGATTATTACTAACAAGTTGTTTGGACTGACACAGAAGGTGTAATCATTGGGCCATCAAGGTCTTACCAATGTGGTAAGGAAGTCATATTTCTTAGGGTGTCTCCCATTGTATATAGAACAATTGTCCTAAGACTGCCAAAAGGACATGAGTCACCAAAAATGTAGCATCATAGCACATACTTGGAGTGTTAATAAGAAGATCCACAGGCTAGAATGACTCCTGTCACTTTATTCTAAAATAAATTTAAAAATCAAATGCTCTTTCTTTTTTTGTTTGTTTTGGGGCAGTGTCTCACTATGTATTCCTGACTGTCTTGGAGCTTGTTATGTAGCCGCAAACTCACAGAGATCCTTCTGCCTCTTCCTCCTGAGTGCTGGAATCAAAGGCATGAACCACCCATTCTGGAGCAAATAAAATATATTTTATCATATAAAAATATAATAGGTTGTGATGTTTATATAAACTTTATATAAATATATGTCTTTAACAATGCACAGGCTTTGAACAAAACAAGTGTTTGAAGCCCTGTCAAAGGTGTATTGCTATCTTTGCTTGCTTCCAAAGGTAAGTAAATTCTATTTTGTGTCCCATGATGACTGTTGCTGGAGCCACAGAGAAGCTAAGCCACAGTCACTTGGTGATTTGGACACCAACACTTATTACGCCACTATGTAGGGTAGCACACCCATCAACCATAGGAATGTAAACTTATGACTTACAAGGAAATCATAGGCTGTTTATTGAGTTTTATAGTTACTGTGATTTACCAAAGGAAGGGTTCTGCACTGTTCGTCTACAGAGCTAAAAGAAAAAGCCTACTAGCATATACATAGTCATTAACATCTCACTTAGATCAATGTAGTCATATTTAGCAGGGGAGGATATATTTCACTCTAAACTAGTTACTCCCTTTATGAAGTTCTATGAGGATTTGGATATATATTATAAAAAAAAAACCTCTCACCTGGAAGTTTCCCGCAAAGTCATGTTTTAAAGTGGTTCAACTCACAAGGTATCATATAGGTGAGGGGAGAGAGTTAAGCTATAGGATGTTATAAATACTTAAAAATCAATTTGCTGAAAAGAAAACATGAAAAATTATACATATAGTACACATGAATTTTAACTAATATGAAGATTGTCAAGCATCCATAAGTAATTAAATATTTAGTAACCTTGATTATAATTATAAACTCCATATAGTTATAATGCATTCATTGTTGATTCTTTTTTTTTTGCCAAACATTTGTATTCCCTAGTCAAACTATGATTACAATTAAAGAGCAATTGCGAGAATGACGTGAATGTTAGTTGCTATTTCCAATCAGTAAAACATCAAAGGTATATTTTATAGCTTCATTCATTTCTCACTGGTTTGAGTGAGTTATTTAATAATGTAGTAGTTTTAAAATACTCAGTGTAAAGGGAAACCTTCAGTCACCATGGAAACACTTCTTTGGGTTTGTCTGTGAGGATATTTCTAGAAAGGGTGAGCTGAGGAGAAAAGACCTTTCCTGAATGGAGTGCTGATGGTGGGCATTACCCCATGGGTCCTAGAGTAGAAAGAAGAGAGAAAGCTGAGGCCAATCTCTCTCTGCTTCCTGACTGCCCAGGGCATGTGACTAGCTGACTCCCACTTCTGCCATGACTTGCTTGTCACAATGGATTGTGCCCTCATGCTGTGAGCCTGAATTCATCCTTACCTGTTTAGGTTATTGTCATCAAGTATTTTTGTCACCGCCATAGGAAGACTAATACACTGGAAGAACATTGCAGGTTTTCTCAACTGGAATGAGAGAGAGATGGACACCATTAACTTTCCTTCACACTTACAGCAGGTTTTCTTGGATCTCCAGTCACCAAATCATGAAATGGAGACTTATCATTAGTCATGAATGCTTGATATTTTGCTTAGCTTGTATCCAGCTGCCTTTTACACTTCAATTATCTTGTTTCTCATCTAAAATTTGCCTTGGGGCCTTTTACCTTTCATTCTGTATGTTCTACTTTCCTGCTTTCTCTGTGTCTAACTGCCTGGCTCTTTCTCCTTTGTTTTCTCCTCCCAAGCCTAGATTCCTCCTCCTTCTCCTCCTCCTCCTCATTTTCTCTGCCCCCCTAGCCCCACCTATCCCACTACTGCCTAACTATTGCACATTCAGCTTCTTATTAGACCAATCAGATGCCTTAGGCAGGCAAGGTGAAACAAATGTAATACATCTTTACATAGTTAAACAAATGCAACATAGACAAAGGTAACACATCTTTCCCCAGTTAAACAAATATTCCACAACAAACATTGCTGACAGTGTACTTTGTTGTTTTCCTAAGTCTCAGTTCAGGAAAATAGCAAGCCTATTACTCAGCCCTTGCTGATTTCAAGGGTGTCAATCTTTCATCATGGCTGACTTCAGGCCACTAATATGATGTTACTGGGCCTGGGGAGACATGGTCACTAGTCTACCATTGCTTATTCCCGTCATAATGACAGACATAAGTAAGCAATGGGAAAACAACAGTGAAATGTGGTGAAGCATAAAGAATTAATGGATTTATGTTTTTATTGCCTTGTTTTAATTTATGTAAGCTTAAATCATTTAAGTTTTACGTACTAATTGTGTTTCTCAGCTGACTCTTGAAAACCCCGAAAAATCAAACAACTTTCTGGGCTGCTGGTGCAAGCCAGCTCTTACTTGCCACTGGAGTGGGGATAAGATCATTTTTCTTTTAATCATATGTAGCCTTCACCAACTTCGATTTGATTTCACATAATTATATTTCTTTAACTCCTAAAGTCTTTTCAATTTCCAATAATATTTTTGATACTGTAAATGAAGTTGCAAATTTCATCAGTCAGCATCCATATTATCCTAATATGGTACCTCAACAAGCTCCCAGCACAACACACACTGCCATAGACACACACAGCACTCATTAAGCAAGCCTCTACTGAATGCAAGTAAAAATGCAGTGGTCTCTAATTTAAATTATACCTTAAGTACGTTCATCTTGAACTTGGGTTTAGCACTGGTTGATGTCTACAAGCTGAAGGTAATGCTGACTGAGTGGACCAGGATGGACAAGCAGCAGAGTGTGGTAGGCTCGAGAGGTTCATCCCTACTGAGCACTGAACACAAGAGGAACAACACTCATGTAGACTTAGAATTTAGTCCCCCAATGATCATAGGTCATGCATTCATTTATGATCATAACCAATGTTCTTGATTACATGAGGAATCAGAGACACAGCATTGTAAAAACCCAAGCCTAGTTCCTTTCAGAGCTTACGTCTGTGAGTCTAAGCACTTGTAGAGGCCAGGCATTGCAGAGACATGTACTTAAAGGCAAGTAAGGAGGCCACTGTAGCTAGAATGAGTCAACAAGATGAGGGTGTTAGGTGATAGGTCAGAGAATTAGCAATGGGGAAGGCAAAAAACAGACCCGATTGTTGATCTGTGAGTCACCCTCCTCTTTATCTAGTCTGGGTCCTAAATCCGCCTAGGATTTCCTAGGCTGCTCTTGATACCAAGTCCTTCTCTTCTTGTTTCCCACACTGCTTTGCATGCTGAATTTAACTACAGTCTCAGACTTGGACTCCTACCATTACATGAAGGTGGCCACACTCTCTATGTTCTGGCAACCTTGGTCATGAATGCTGGGTAATAGTTTCAATCAATAAAATAGTAAAGTCATATTTTGGAATTTCACTTGCTTCTCAGTAATAAGAGTGGGTTATTTACTGAGTTTTAAAATGCTGAGTGAAATGGTTGTGAGAAAATGATGCTCTCAGTATTATTTACCCAGCTAGCAGAAAGAATATCTTCTTTTGTGACTCAATAAGTATACTCAAGCTGCAGAAACAGCAAGTTCTGTTGTCATATTTCATACAGCATTTTAGACAGTTGAAAGGCATTGAAATGAAAATGGGATTTAATTGGTACACAGGGCAAGGCATGTTTCACATGAGCCTGATGCACAATGTAAATGCTTAAGAACAGGATCTGTTAGACCCCACCCAACACCCCAGCTTGGGGCTTCAGGATGGTAGTACATTTAGGTTCCTTCTTATGATCAAAAGTTAGTAGCTCCAGATCTAAGTTTTTTTCATGTTCACATCTAAGAGAAAAAGAGAGTTTCTTTTCCACTATTATCCTCATTTTGTCTGAGGTTTCTCAAAAAGCAGTGTTTGTCCTATTTATTTTGCTAGCTTTGATTACCCGTCTCTAATCCAATCGTAATTACAGGAAAATATGAAGCTGGGATTTGAATCAAAGCATGCATGCACCTATGTCATGTTCCCTTTTCTAGTTCCCTTTCGTACTTCCTCCAGGTCTGAACCCTCAATGTCAAAGAGCGCTCATGGCATCCACTCATCCCCCACTAACTGACTTCTGCTGTCACTTTCATGGTTCTTGCAGGATCCTTGAGGCTTGAACCTCTCCATGGTTCATTACAAGTGAAGTCAGCACCATCAAGAAGAGACCAACATAATTTTAAAGCCTTCCGCTCTCCATCCCAGCTGCCTCCCACAAAGTATCTGATATGCAGATGGAGAGCCAAAGACAGGGCCAAATATCATAGTTTGACAACTGTGTTCTAGGAGTTTAGAAATTTAAATGAGGTGGGATAACAGTGCTGCCTCTTCTGGAGTAGAACCACCATCTCAATGTCCTGAGAAGGACACCGAGGCTCTGAATTTCTGGTCTGCTGTAATCATTCCATAGATGAGAGTGCCATAGAAGGACAAGTCTATTTCTTCACTGCTTAAACCTGGGACTGAGCTTCCTCCTGGGGCAGGATGGGCAAGGCTGACATACTGTTCCCCCTTGAAAGAAAATCATTTGCCTGGAGCTAAGACAGAAGAGACCGTGTGTTGGCAGCTGAAGCATCTGTGCCAAGTATCTTTACCTTGGGCAGTGGTCTTGGTTCATAGTCTACAGTTTTCACTCTTACAGAGTTTTCATAGATATTTTTCTTAAGCAGATATTTCTTAGCCATTCCTTCTGATAGGAGCCCATATGAAAGGACATGAAAGATGGAAACTTTTCGCCTTTTGACTCTCCCTAACAGGTTCATCTATCCTGTTTCTGGGCACTATTGCTTTGCTGCTACTAGAACTTATTTCTTCAGGATTCCAATGCAGACTGAAGACCAGAAGCTTTCTATGAATCCGTTGAGACTCCAGGAGTTCAGACTGGGACTGCTGAGACATCTAGTCTAGTTGATGGAGCAATGACTGGATTCTTGGTCTTTTATTGGAAGACAATCATTGTTGGACTAGTTAGATCACAGCTTGTAAACCCCACTAATAAAAGCCATATAATAAGTATGCATATTCATTATGTCAATTCTGTTTCTTTAGATAACTTAATATACCCAAAGACCATTTCCACAGACTTTTCAATTTATTCATTTTTCCTTCCTTCCTTCCTTCCTTCCTTCCTTCCTTTATTCATTTTTGAGACAGTGTACTGTGGGAGTGCCTTCCACTCCTTCAGGCAGTAGCCTTTAAGATACTAGTCCACTTGGGGCGTGTTCTCTTACACTATAAATGCAGCTGTAAAGCCTGCACTTGCTCTCTCACATCCAGCTCTCATTTCTAGCTGCTAGACTCTGTTCCTGTTCCTCATTCATACAGAGGACTGTGATCTAGGACAGTGATCTGTAAGTCTCCCCTAAATAAATAACTCTTTATTATACATGATTCTGAATTAGTGTGAGATTATTTTGTAGCTTCCACCATCATCTGATGCCCAAACATGTGGACAAGTCCACACTTTTGGGATCGGTCCACCAGCTGTGTGGCACATTGGGCACTGACTCTCCTGCCCGCAGCTCTAGTTGGCCTGCAGACGCAGAAGGCTGCTGTTCAGTGTCCCTCTGCTCACGACCTGCAGGCTACTTCTTGGTGCTTTACAACCAGCCCACACACTGCTGGCTGTGATCCCCATGGTATACATAGTCTGCAACTCACACTGAGGGAAAACTTTGGGTTTTCTTTTCTTTTTCCTGGGCCCCAACTCTTGGAATCATTTGATCACCTTAATAACTGCTATTAATTTTTTAAACAAAGCATATTTTTCAGTACCTACATAAGCAAAACATGCTGTTTACTGCTGCTAACATCTCTCAACCGCATGGCTGCAACTGCAATACCTGCTGGCTAGCGATTATTATATCTACTCCAATTCATTGTAATTACTTTAAGACATTTAAGTTTTGAAAAGCTACAAAAATTACTGATAACATCCAGGATTTCAGTAATTATTTTGCTCATACTATGGAAAGTATTGTGCAAGACTTATGTGATTTTCCTTCTCTTTATTTGATTCTAGGAATTAGCTTTGTTTTCAATATTATCTCATTAAAAATATTCAATATTATAGAGAGGGATAGCATCAATTTGATAAAATTATCTGGAAGAATTTGTGTTGTTGAATCTAACTATTGAAATCTGTTAAAAAGTTATGATATGTCCAAGGATGAGACATTATCTTTACTGGACAAGTTTCATACCTCAGTACAGAATACTGGACAGGAGATTCAGACTTTTAAAAAGGCAGTAGTAAAATGATTTGAAAAGATTGAAGAATTTATTGAAATTGATGAGCAGGGACAGAAGGTACAAGGACAAGATTTAGCCTCATCAGTACATGCCAGACCCCAGGATGACTTACATAGACTTTCAATTGCATATCCGGTAATTTCCTCAGAAAGATCATCTGGCACAAAGTACCCTAAGGTAGTCAAAGAATATGCATGGGAACGAATATATGAGCAATCTAAAAGAAATACAACAAGCAATAGTTTCTTATGGACTACATTCACCATTTGTCAGGGAACTGGTGAAAACGTGGGCTTCAAGCTCTAAGGCAATCTCAGATGATTGGCTTCAATTAATATCAGCCATCCTAGAAAATGGACCTCAGCTGATTTGGAAATGTTATTGGAGAGAAGAGGCAAAAGTTTAAGAGCAACAGGGGAAATCAAAAGGATGTGAGACTTTCCAAGATCAAATTCTTGGCAAGGGTCATTACTCTGATCCTCAGAAACAGGCCCACTATGTTGAATGCACCTTGTTCCTATATAGCACAGCAGCTTTAAATGCATGAAACAGGATTTAGGAACCAGAAAGAGGACGGAGTCATATATTAGGGTTAGACAGGGCCAGAGAAAACCCTTTACTGACTTCTTACAAAGATTAACTAAGGCTGTACAATTAAGAGTGACAGACCCTGAAGCTAGACATGTACTAATTGAATCCTTGGCTTTTGAAAATGCCAACTTAGAATGTAAGAAGATTCTTGGGTCTAAAGGTTAGATCAGCACTCATAGATGAATGGATCTTGCATAAAATTAATGTTGAAACATTTGTCTATAGTACTGAAGCTTGGGTAGGATAAACAATTTCCAACGGTATGAGGAGACACCAAAATATTAAATGTTTTTATTGTGGAAGAATAGGACATCTAAGAAGGGACTGTAGATAAGGAATTCCTAGGAATAATGTCTCCTCTAGGAATGGCAAGAATAGGAAGACTCAGACTTCGGGTATATGTAGGAGGTGAGGCAAAGGCCAACATTGGACTAATGAATGTAGGTCAACAAGAGACAGACAAGGTAACCTGATACTAGCAGGAAACTCCTTGGGGAACCTCTTGCAGGCCCCAATGTCCAACAAGGCCCAGTCATTCCCAGTCACTGTAGAGAACATGTCTCACCTGAAGAATTAAACAATCCAGTGCCTACTGTAAAAAAGCTGTACTGTTTGGATGATAGAATAGACCTGGAAGATGAGTCAAAAATTCCAGTAGGAAAGAGGAAATATATATTTTGTCAGACTTCTATAAATGATCAAAGCTCAAAGCTAAGAGTGCATATAAATGACATTGTAATTGAGGGATTACTAGACACGGGTGTAGATGTGACTATCATTACTCCAGAATCTTGGCATCAAGATTGATCTCTTCAAGAGGCAGATATTCAATTTCTAGGAAGTGGAACCCTATCTCAAGGAAAACAAAGCCTGAGGTAGGTTTAATTCATAGGACCAGATGGACAGAAAGGAAGGCCAAGGCCAATGTAGCTAATATTCCAGTGAATTTATGGGACCATGACCTAATGTGACAATGGAATACCCAGGTTAATATTCCTGAAGTTCTCAAAACTCATGTTTCTGGGAAGGATATTATAAAATATTATAAACAAAGGTCACCAGTCATTCAGGCTGTACAAGAACATAAAGCATCAAGCAAACCTTCAGAGGTACTAACAGCTTTTCCTTTAAAATGGTTAACTGAGAAACTCATAAGGGTTAAACAGTGATCTTTAATGGAAAACAAACTGCAGGCTTTAGAACAGCTGGTACAGGAGCAATTAGATGCTCACCATATTGAAAAATCAATGAGCCCTTGGAATTCTCCTATATTTGTTGTTAAAAAGAAATCTGGAAAATGGAGATCTAAGAGCTGTCAACAAGGTTATCTAACCTATGGGACCTCTACAGTCTGGAATTCCTCTGCCTTCTCTATTACCAAAAGGATGACCTTTTATTGTTATTAATTTAAGGGATTGTTTCCTTACTATATCTTCACAGGAAAAGGATTGAGAAAAATTTGCTTTCACATTGCCTACTTATAATAATTCTCAGCCTACTAGGAGATACCAGTGGACCATCCTCCTACAGGGAATGCTCAATGGTCCCATGCTGTGCCAATACTTTGTAAATCAGCCATTGGAAATGACATGTAAGCAATTTCCTAAGTCTGTAATTTATCATTACGTGGATGGCATCTGTTATCTGACTCAAATGCAGATACTTTAGAAAGAATGTTTGAAGAAATAACAAAACTTTTGCTTAAATGAGGACGACAAATTGCTCCTAAAAAATACAAAAAAAGAGATTCTGTCAATTAACTAGGTTACAGAATAGGTTTACAGAAAATTAGAACACAAAAGGCACAAATTAGGAGAGACCAATTTCAGACTCTTTTTTTCTATTTTTTTTATTGAGAAAAGAAAAAAAAACAAATTTCCTCCTCCTCCCAGCCTCCCATTTCCCTCCCTCTCCTCCCACCCTTCCCACCATTCTCCCCCTCCTCCCACCCTTCTCCCCCTCCCACCACTCCTCTCCCCCTCCCTCTCCAGCCCAAAGAGCAGTCAGATTTCCCTGCCCTGTGGTAAGTCCTAGTTCCACCCCCCTCCGTCCATTTCTAGGAAGGTGAACATCCAAACTTGCTAGGCTCCCACAAAGCCAGCACATTAAGTAGGATCAAAACCCCCTGCCATTGTCCTTGGTTTCTCATCAGCCCTCATTGTTCGCCATGTTCAGAGAGTCCGGTTTTATCCCATGCTTTTTCGGTCACAGTCCAGCTGGCCTTGGTGAGCTCCCCGTAGATCAGCTCCACTGTCTCAGTGGGTGGATGCACGCCTCGTGGTCCCGAATTCTTTGCTCATGTTCTCCCTCCTTCTGCTCCTCCTTGGGACCTTGGGAGCTCAGTCCAGTGCTCCTGTGTGGGTCTCTGTCTCTATCTCTATCCATCACCAGATGAAGATTCTATGATGATATGCAAGATATTCGTCAGTGTTGCTCTAGGATAGGGTCATTTCAGGTTCCCAATCCTCAGCTGCCCAAGGAACTAACTGGGAAACTCATCTTGGGCTCTAGGGAGCCCCTCTAGGGTCAAGTCTCTTGCCCACCCTAAAGTGGCTCCCTTAACTAAGAATTGTGGTTCCGTGCTCCCCTATCCACCTTTCCTTTATCCCAATTCTCCTGTTTTCCAGGTCCCCCCTCCTTCCCTTCTACCTTTTCTCTCCCCATCTCCCCTTACCCCCATCCCACCCCACCCCCAAGATCCCATTTTCTCCCCGGAAATTTGGTCTACTTCCCTTAGCCAAGAGGACAACTATATGTTTTTCCTTGGGTTCACCTTCTTACTTAGCTTCTTTAGGTTCACCTATTGTAGACTCCGTGGTCCTTATTTCCACTCTACAACCTGCTGTTGGGATAACACATGACCTAATTGCTCATTTAAACAAAACCTTAGATGGTGGCAAAAACTTAAATAGTCCCAGAGAATTTACAGCTGAAGTGGAAAAAGAATTAATGGTCATTGAGGAGAAATTACAGGAGGCCACAAGTAGATAGAGTGAATCCAAATCTTAATTATATTCTAGTCATATTGCCTTCCAGAATTCCCCTACAGGAATTTTAATGCAGAGGGAAGATTTTATTATCTTAGAATGGATCTTTTTACCATATAAACCAAGTAAAAAATTAAAAACTTATGTGGAAAAAGTCTTTGAATTAATTATAAAAAGAAAATTAAGACTTTATCAACTAGCAGGTATAGACCCAGCAGAGATTATAGTTCTTTTTACTGCTGATAAAATTTAAAAAAATATGGCGAGACAATGAACCATAGCCAAGAGCTTGTGCTAAATTTTTGGGAGAAATTAATAGCAATTATCCCCAAAGTGATAGAATTAACCTTATAAATAGAGCTACTTTGATTCTCATCAAATTGTATGTGATGCACCAATAACTGGAGCCCACACATTTTATACAGATGCAAAAAATCAGGAAAGGCAGGTTACAAATCAGAAAAATTAAGTGAGGTGGAACAAAGCCCTGATAATGCTGTCCTAAAGGCAGAATTATATGCTATTCTCATGGTACTAAGGGATTTTAAAGAACCTCTCATTATAGGTACTGATTCACAATATAAAGAAAGAGTTTTCTTGCATATTGAAACTGTTGAATTTATCCCAGATTATACAGAATTGACTTCATTATTCATGCAGGTTCAAGATATAATCAGAAATAAGCTTTTTCCCATATACATAACACATATCTGATCCCATATGGGTCTGCCAGGTCCTCTAGCAAAAGGCAATGTAGAAATTGATTGATTATTGATTGGAAGTGTGCTGAAGGCCTCAGAATTTCATAAGAAACATCATGTCAATAGCAATGGTTTAAAGAAAGAGTTTTCTATTACATGACAACAAGCCAAGGGAATTTTAAAGAGATGTCCTACTTGCCCTTTCTATAACCAAACACCATTAGCAGCAGCAAGTACTCAAAGGGTACTCAAAGGAATGAGATCTGGCAGATGGATGTGTTCAACTTTATAGAATTTGGAAAATTAAAATATGTACACCACACCATTAACACTTACTCAGGTTTTCAGTGAGCAACTGCTTTGAACTCAGAAATGGCTGATTCAGTAATCATGCATTTATTAGTTGTAATGGCCATCATGGGTATACCTGCACAAATAAAGACAAACAATGGTCCAGCATGTGTGTCAAAGAAAATGAAACAGTTTTATGCTTATTATAATATAAAGCATATTACAGGTATACCAAATAATTCTATAGGTCAGGCAGTTATAGAAAGATCAAATTGAACTATAAAGGGTATGCTAAACAAACAGAAAGGAATGGAAAAATTGAATTTTCTTAATGCTAATGAGAAAGTAACAACAGCAGCAGAGAGACATTGGATAATAGAAAAAACTTCTGAATTAAATCAGCCAGTATATTTTAAGAATGTGCTGACCTCACAATGGAAACCAGGAGATGTCCTACATTGGGGAAGGAGTTTTGCTCTTGTTTCCATAGGAGAAGAAAAGCTATGATACCATCAAAATTGATAAAGATTTTGTTTTTAAAAAGAGAAACCTCTTGGGAAAGAAAATGATGGCTCATCCACAGAGGTGACATTTATACAGGTGGTAAGAAAACCTCATAATGGCTGGGGCAGGGTTCTGTTCTTGTCTTTGCAGGAAAATAGTCATCTTCAAGGAATGGAGAGACCTTGGACATCTAGATGCCTAAAGATAAAAGGATAGCTATCCAGTAAGAATCAACATGCAAATAGTAATCTGCCTTGTGATGCTGTATTATCTGCATAGTAAAATTTGATTATTTGGACTTGTATACATCCCTCCTTACAAATGAGATCTGGCTTTGGAGTTGGGCAATTCCTATCCTTCTCTAAATCCAAGTATGTTGTTAAAAGAAAAGCTCAGAATTTCTGTTTTATGGTCAGGAGCCATCTGGTATGGGATAGAAAGAAGATAAATTTTAAGGAAATATTTTACTTTTCTCCATACCCATTTTGTTTATATCATATCTTTCATTGAATATATGTTTATATGAATAATGCTTAAGTGTTCCACAATGAACAGTAGATTTTCCTGCAGTAATCTTTGAAGCTTTCAGGAAGAAGATGGGGCTCCACAACAATGACTCCACCTGGTTGATATGATGTCATGATGCTGATAGCACTACTATGAGACCAGTTTTTAGGTACCAGCTGAGGAAATGGTGCACCTTTTTACAATGTTCTGGCAAGAACTTCAAAACAAATAAACAAACAAAATGATCCTATCGACTACTCAGAGACCATTTGCAATTATACAAAACAGCAATCTTGATACTTAACCATCATTTTACTTTTAAATAGATCTTATAGAAAAAACATCACCCCAAAGACAGCAGGAAGCAATTCTATAAAGCGACGTCCCTGCTCCCAACAAAGTTTGTCCTCATGGTTAGAGATACCATTTATGGGTTGATTATTACTTGTATAGGGATGGGGGTTGGGGTGGAAATTATGTAGGCCTAGAGATCTCAAAGAAAAGGGAAGATTGAATAGGATAATAGGTAATTTAGTGTGAACTTATTCACACTAATAATAATAACAGTGAGTAATATAGTGAATACTTGTGAGCTATTATTTATGGACAATTTACACTGGTATAATTTCTTGTATATTGATATTGATATAAGTTCAAATTAGATTTGCTATTTCTGTTTACAATATTTGTACACCTATGCAAAGTTATTTTTGTCATATTGTATATATGCATGTTTCTACCACTGTTTAAGACATTTTGGTACAATTTTAGGATATATTTGCCATAATGCATTATATATTTCTACCTTTGAGTAAGATATTTATACAATGTTTACATTTTGATGTTATTGTCCTCCTTTACTGCACAGTTGTTGAAATATTATTTAATATTCTGATATTAAGTCTTAATCTTTAAGTTATATAGGTATTAAGTATTATAGGTCAATAGTCATTCATGTTTGTTAAACTTTTAGTAAGACTAATTAGGTTCTTTACATACATAGAGATTGTATTCTGCATAGATAGGTAACCTTCAACCACTTCAATGATCTGTAGAACATGATGTTTAAATAGCTTAGTATTCTGTTGACATGAGACAGAATTCCTCTTGGCAGCACTAATCTATTCCTGAGAGAGTGTTGAGCACCAAAGACACTCCACTTGGAGTTTGTCTTCTTGTCACAACTGGCCTTTGGGCAAGAAACTGCCCATGCCTCGACCACTCACAAAGTGCATGATATCTGAACTGGACAAGCAGGATACAAGAAAAAAAACTGTCAAATCTTGCCAAGACTGGGTAAAATGGTTTTGAAAAATTTCCTGCCACTGAAAATGGTCTGTAAGTTACTCTAGGCCTTAGCCAAAGTTGGTTGCTTCAACATTGCAAATGAGACTTTAGGTGATTGCTCAGGCAGTCAGTTGACTTTGTCATTTACTGCACATTTTGGAAGCTGCTTGATTGCACTTCCTTACTACTCAAGTAATATTATCTCCTTTCTCAGGCTTTCAATGGGATTGAAGATTAGATAGTCATAGTTATCATCCTCTTATGATCTAGTCAAGTCATTTCCAATATAAGACTTAGACTCTTTAGGATAGAATGTTTATTAAAGCATTTAGCAAGCATTCCTTGCTTAATATTGCTTATGCTGGTTGTAATTCTAATCTTAAACTTGATATCTGTTCCTAGTGTATATAGTTTTGTATTGCATTTGGAACTCTCTTATTTAAACAAAAAGGGGAGGTGCTGTGGGAGCTCCTTCTGCTCCTCCAGCCAATAGCTTTTATGATACCAGTCCAGTTGAGCATGGTCTCTCATACTATAAATGCAGCTGTAAAGCCTGCACTCAGTCTCTTGCTTCAGGCTTTCACTTCCGGCTGTTTCTGTTCCCCATTTGTGCAGAGCACTGTGGTCTAGGACAGTGATCTATAAGTCTCCCCTAAATAAATAACCCTTTATTGTACGTAATTCTGAACTAGTGTGGGATTATTTCGTATCTTCCATCATCAACAATGTTTTTCTCTGTATTCCTGGCTGGCCTGGAAATTGTCTTTTAGACCAGGATGACCTTGAACTCACAGATCACCACCTCTCTCTGCTTCCACACCTTGTTGGGATTAAAGGCCTGAGCTATGGCAACCCCAGCTCCCTTAGACTTAAAATGGTTGTTTTTCAAGAGCGATTTTCTACTTTCACTAGGAGTCAATCAGCAAAGCGTCTAGGTCTAGCTTTGCCATGCCAGAAGTCAATTACCCTATACAAGATTTCAAGGGAAATCAATTATTGTTTAATTTATGCCAAAAGTTTAGTGTGCTCTTTGAGCTACACAGGGCTTGACTGTTCACACCTGAGGAAGTCCTCTGTGTCCCAGCCAAGATGCTGGGTCTCAGGCATGCTGGTCTGACCTGAGACTTCTGACTTCGTTAGAAGTTCTGTTTGGCAATGAAGAATTTCTAGTGCCCTGAGCACATAGGCAAGAACTATGATGGAGCAATATCAGCAGGCAGAAAGGAGGGATATGAGACAACCACCTACAACATCTTGTTCAACATTAACCCAGTCCATGTCAGCTGAAATTACCATTGGTGGCCCCTTTCAAGTGTACACTGATGCCTTGTGATAAGGTCCACGTTTCTGTGATTTCACTTGAAGCAGCCATGCAGAAGTTTCTGTTCTCTTGATTAAAGGTGTTATTCTTAAGTGCTCACTATTCAGGGACACTTGGTGAAGATCACAACTCTCTGGCAAACAAGTATGTTGTCTCAGAGCCTTAATAGTCTCCAGTGTTGAACAGGTGCAGCCTGTAGATCAGGACTACCTCAGTTATAGCTCTCAGAATGCCTGGGGCATAGTGAACCCTGAACTGTCATTCACTTTTGCAGTTTGGAGACAATGGCTGTTCATGTATTCAGCTGATAGAAACTGAACAACTACAAGTCCCTAGGTACTTTTAAAGGACTGGGGCACTGCGGCAACCATCACAGCTCTGCAAGAAGTTTATGTTCGGGTGGAGGAAGTGAAAAAGTAAGGAGTAATTATAATGCCATGAGATATGTGCCAGGAGTGGGAAAACACAGACTGCCTGTTTCAGCCACCACCCCCTCGCACTGCTTTCCAGAAGCAATGCTGAGATTCCATAAAAGGGTATGGGAAAGTGGTAGGGTGTAGATCCTTTTTTTTTTCTTGGCCCTCTTTAAGGCTGAGGAGTGAGATGGGAATGAAAATATACAGGAACATGTCCAGGTAATCTTTTTATTTCTCTCTCTCTCTCTCTCTCTCTCTCTCTCTCTCTCTCTCTGTACTAGTTCATGGAAAGAAGGGTCTCTACCCTTGCCAGAGTAAAGCTGAGCTGTGGTATATGGCTCTGATTCACCAGTGTGAACCATGAGCCCAGGAAGACATTCTCTTTGGCAATGTGTAGAATGTAGCTGAGAGGTGTGGCATAGGAAATCGACTGTTTATCTGTCTTGTTCAGCCTTTCATGGCTCTTTAGGATCTGCAGCATGAAGCTCCTTAGCCCAATGCACAGATCCTGCACTGCTCTCCTGTACCTTGCTCCTTACTAAGAAGCTGTTACTCTTAACATGGACACATTTTATGTTCTAGGAGACAGAGTGTTCTGTCTCTCTCTGTGTGTATCTCTGTCTCTCTCACACACATACACACACATGGGTGAGAGGGAGGGAGGGAAGGAGAGAGAGAGAGAGAGAGAGAGAGAGAGAGAGAGAGAGAGAATGTCCTGCTCTACCCCAATGTCTCAGTGTTCTGCTTTTATGGCATTTTACCTTTGCTTACAGTTTTCCCTTGGGAGCATCCTGTTTCTAGCCGTCTCTCTTCTTCTAGGCATCAGTTGCTCTATGATGTCATCTCTGATTCATTAAATGCTCTCACCCTATGGATTCTGCAGTCAGTCTAATCCTACACTGACCATATTCGACCATATTATAGTGAATGTGTACATCTGCTAGCTCCCTAGGCTATGTCTTATCTATATTTATATAAACCCTAGCTGAGCACAGTTCCTGGGCAGAATTATTGCTCTCAAAGTATTTTGTTGTATAAATGAATCAAGTGATCCTTAATTGTCTCCTAAATGGGAAACACTAGACAGTATCAATTTTGTTTTCAACTAGAATCTGGAAGCAGGATTGAACTTTTGGACACAGGAATGTAGCAATCCATAGCCTGCCAGGCTGAATGCACCTGAAAGCCTTAGGAAATCTTGTCACTGTGCATTTTATTATGTGTCTACAATTCAGGTTGAATAGAGAGAAATGTATCCTGGCCAGCACCGAGCATCATGCCAAGAATAGAACAGTGGACTATTGCAGTCAACGAAACAAAAGGTTACCATGGTATGGCCAGGCAGGACTTTTGAACTGTGGATAGGCCATGCAGTCAGCAGCATACAAGGTTACCATGGTGTGGTCAGGCAGGACTTTTCAACTGTGGAGAAGCAGTGCAGTCAGCAGCACATAAGGTTACCATGGAGTGATCAGGCAGGACTCTTGAACTGTGGATAGACCATGCAGTCAGCAGCACACAAGGTAACCATGGGGTGACCAGGCAGGGCTCTTGAACTGTGGTGGAATCACATCTCCTTCCATCACTCCAGACTCTGCTGCCACCCTCAGCATTTCAAATGCATATAGGGATGTAGCATACCCCTTCAGCCTCCCCCCATGCATGGGTTGCTTGCTCTTGTCTCTCAGCAGAAAAGGGAATGTGGTCACTGCCCCAGGAGGCTGCACAAACACCATCTGACATGCAGTGTCTCAGTCAGGGGACAGAACAAGAGCTTGTCCCCCGGCAGCATTTCTACTCAAGACTCCCTTTCCTTTCTCTGAACTTAAGCTAGGTGGACCTCACTTAGCTCTTTCCTGAGGAGAGGGTCGGAAGGGTTAAACAATTGACCTGAGATTTTTTCCACCTGTGTGAGGATGGATGATAAGTGGGACTGCAGGGCAGGAGAGAGAACACAATGCACTCTCAAGTGTTAGTGAGGACATTTGCTGCTTCCTTCACAGTACCAAATGATTTTTTTTTCTTATACAAATGAGACTCTTAGATAACATCTAATTTTGAAATCCCACAAAAGCAAAACCTAAAGGAAACAAGAAGATCTCATATGATCTGCACCATAAAGGCCATCTCTTGAATTTGGACATTTCCCAGCGAGGCACATTCAGGGTGTCATTGCTAGCACTGCAAACCCAGAGCCAGCAACCTCCACACTGTGATTTAAAGCAGGGAGGGACTGGGAGTATTTTTGTCAGAGGAACTGTTTCTCTGCTCAGCCTCAATATTTCATAAAAAGCTCATTGCAGCAAATTTTTCATGTGGTGGCATCTGCTGTGCTATCATCTTTATATCCTCACATCGAAAGACACTGTCCCTTCGAGGTCACAAGAAGGCCAATTGACAGTGACTAATTAATTATCAGCTACCGTTAGTCCTATATATCTTTTTTTTTATTGAGAAAAAAAAATTCCGCCTCCTCCCAGCCTCCCACTCCTCCCCCCTCCCCCCACTCCTCTCCCCGTCCCCCCACTCCTCTCACCGTCCCCCCACTCCTCTCCCCCTCCCCCACACCTCTCCCCCTCCCTCTCAAGTCTGAAGAGCAGTCAGAGTTCCCTGCTCTGTGGAAAGTCCAAAGTCCCCCCCCCCCTCCATCCTGGTCTAGGAAGGTGAACATCCAAACTGGCTAGGCTCCCACAAAGCCAGAACATGAAGTAGGATCAAAACCCAGCGCCATTGTCCTTGGCTTCTCAGCAGCCCTCATTGTCCGCCATATTCAGAGAGTCCGGTTTTATCCCCAGCTTTTTCAGTCCCAGTCCAGCTGGCCTTGGTGAGCTCTCAATAGATCAGCCCCACTGTCTCAGTGGGTGGGTACACCCCTCTTCGTCCTGACTTCCTTGCTCATCTTCTCCCCGCTTCTTTTCCTCATTGGGACTTTGGGAGTTCAGTCCAGTGCTCCAGTGTGGGTCTCTGTCTCTATCTCCATCCATCGCCAGATGAAGGTTCTATGGTGATACGCAAAATATTCATCAGTATGGCTATAGGATAGGATCATTTCAGGTTCCCTATCTTCAGCTGTCCCAGGAACTAACTGGGGACCTCGCCTTGGGCACCTGGAAGCCCCTCTAGGTCCAAGTCTCTTCCCAACCCTAAGGTGGCTCCCTTAATTAAGATATGAGCTTCCCTGCTCCCCTATCCAACCTTCCTTTATCCCAATCATCCCGTTGCCCCAAGTTCTCCCCATAAAATGCTATTTTTCTTCCCTGTAATGATGCAGGCAAACGACACCATCAGCAGTGCTTTCAGGAGAAGAAAAAAACGTGCAGGCCTCCCAAAATTGAAGGGTAAATAAAAAGTCCAATTTTAGGATCTGAGGGGGATGATAGCAAAATGTTACAGCTGAGACTGACAGTTCCATCTCGAGCAATGTATTCCACGGTGACTCTGTTTCTAAGGATTATGAGCTATGAAACTGTGTATGGAACTTTCTTTTCTCTTATTTTTTTTTAAATTTAACTTTATTTTATGTGCATTGGTGCGAAGGCGTCAGATCTCCTGGAACTGGACTTGCATACAGTTGTGAGCTGCCAGGTGGGTGCTGGGAATTGAACTGGGGTCCTCTGGAAGAGCAGCCAGTGCTCTTAACCACTGAGCCATCTCAGTGAGGACAATGAGGACTACTGAGAACTCAAGAACAATGGCAATGGGTTTCTGATCCTACTGCAAGTACTGGTTTTGTAGGAGCCTAGGCAGTTTGGATGCTCACCTTACTAGAACTGGATAGAGGTGGGGGTTCCTTGGACTTTCCACAGGGCAGGGAACCCTGATTGCTCTTTGGGCTGAGGAAGGAGGGGGACTTGATTGGGGGAGGGGGAGGGAAATGGGAGGCAGTGTCGGGGAAGAGACAGAAAATTTTAATAAATAAATAAATTAAAAAAAATAGAATGGGTTAAATTAATATGTAAGAGTTAGCCAATAAGAAGCTAGAGCTAATAGGTCAAGAAGCGATTTAATTAATATGGTTTCTGCGTGATTATTTTGGGTCTAAGTAGCCAGGTGGCTGGGAAGAACAAGTGGTCCTTCCCTCCAAAAAGGTAACACCCTGTCACAGAGAAAATACAGGGCAGGGCCTCCTGACAAGAGCTAAAGCACAGACCAAGAGCATCACTGCTTACTTGTTTGCTCCTCAAGGCTTGTTCAGCCTGCTTTGTTATATAACCCAGGACCACCAGCCTAGGGGTGGTACTGCCTAAAGTGGGCTGGGATTTTCTACATCAATTCTTGATCAGGAAAATTACTTCACAGGCTTGCCTACAGGTCAGTTCGGTTTGGCCTTATCTCAACTGAGGTGCTTTCTTATCAAATGATTCTAGCTTATATCAAGTTGACAGGAAAAAACCAAATTAACCAGGACAATCTCTTTTTTTCTATAAGTTATTGAAGAACATCCAAAATATTGCAAAATACTGAAAAGGATATGGGGGAAAGGAATGTAGGATTTGTTGCTGCTGTCTGCTTACTTGTGAGTCTTTAAATAATAGAACAGCAGCTTCTTGAATGGATTATTGAATGAGGAGGAAATCATGGATTGTCTAAGTTTAGGGAAAGAGCTCACTGTGCTCAGAGATTAATTGAAGAGGAACTAAGCCTGTTTCTAATTTCAGTGGTAGCAGTGGGTACTACAACCATCCTAGGTTTTTTTTTTTTTTGTTTTTTTTTTTTTGTTTTTTTTTTTTTTTTCAGGCTTCTTTCAAGATGATCTGAAGAACCCTAGCAAGCAAAGGGCAGGATGTCAGGGGAACTAAACTTGGCCCAATGGCCCTTCCTGAAATAGTGTAGAAACATTGACTCCTAAACCCTCTTAGGAGGCAGAATACTCTATTTAAGGATGTGAGTGCTTGATTCTGGAATTCCGCCTCTAACCCTGAACATAGGAAAAGGTCACAGAGTCATTCAATCAGTGTTTCTATGAAAAAAACATCAGAAGAGTGTAAAAGAACAGTCATAGATTCTGTTACTGGAAGGACCATACTGTATTATGAGTGGAGACAACATATTTCATGGGATGGTGGGTTTGCTTGGGTGGTTTGGGCAGGTTTACTTGTCAGGAGCCACGATTAATGATAAGTTAAACTCCTGGGATCTCTGTACACACTGGTGATGCTGCACTGGAATTTTCAGTATGGACTTTTGTTCCCACCCTGACAGCCCATGCAGTTCTGCAGAGGTCCTTCTTGCATGTAATGGCAGTTTTGAGTACCCCAACAAAAGGACATCTTCAGAAACACCTTTTGTTGGTCATCTTACGTAGAATTCAGCTTCATTCTAAGAAACGGACTTGTCTCTGGCCTCAAGGTTTATAGGATTCACAGAAGTCTGCAGCTGTAGTTCTTCTTCCATGAATGGGTCGATCAGTTGTCACATTGGATGTGAAGCTGATAGGCATCACGGAAATGATAGGCCACAGAGACCTGTGTCCACAGACCCTACCTTCATTGACCTTGGCTTGTGAGGAAGGTAAAGACTGGAGAAGTTAAAAATGGATTCACGATGTTACCTGTGAGATTTGTTTTAAATATTTTGTTTATATTTAGGGTTGTATCTTGGAGAAATAGAAGTTTCGGATTGGTAAAACCTGATATCGATTGTTCTTCCCTTCTTAGCAGGCCTGTCTTGCAGTTTCGGTTCAGTGATGTAGACCAATCATGATCTCTCATACTGTTTGTCTAAAATGAGTTAGCTGGGTTGGGTGGGCTATGAGGGATTGGGGAAGAAAAGTAGAGCTGAGACATGAACTTGACCCTTGGCTTGTCTTTTAAAAGTAAAGATCATTGGGCAGTGGTGGCGTACCCCCTCGATCCCTGCACTTGGGGCAGAGGCAGGCTTTCTGCAAAGGTACTGAAAACATTTTCTGTTGCTGAGAAGTTGGGAATCATTTGGTATTGTAAAGGTTAGCAAGCTGGGACCACAAAAAAAAATTGGCTTCTTTGCTTGTTTTAAGTAAAATTTTATTAGAACACAATCAGGGTCATGGCTTGGTACTAAGACAGCAGAGGTGAATAGTTACAAAAGTAGCCCACTAATTGTGTTTGTTATTTGTCCCTGTAGGAAATGTCTTGACTCTGATGCTACTTTCCATAGGTGCCCATTCTGAAGACCTTTGGATCTTTGGTGATCTGCTGTGTTCTGAGTTACTTTAGATGTGAGAGGTTTTTTGTTTGTTGTTTGTTCCCATCCTTTTTTCCCCTTTTCCTGTTTGCAATTTGTTTGTTCTTTTTCTAATTATTATCCCTAGTGCCCTCATATATTTTACCTACTCCTTTTCTTTTCTGCTCTTGAAACTCTGATTAAATCCACCCGGTAGCCTCTCATTTCATTCTTCAAGGTTATTCGATTATACATACAATTATTCATACCAAAGTCTCTTATAATCCTATCTTCTTATGTTATTAGTTATACTATCTCATATTTAATTTCTCATTTTATTTACTTGGGTCATCTCTCTTTTTGTAAGTCAACCTAAGTATTTGTCCATTTTGCTTATGTTTTTCAAAAAGACAATTTTGTCTGTGGATCTTTTATTTTTCTTCTAATGTTTATTTCTGCACTGATACTTGTTATTCTCTGTTTTCTTTTTTTTAAAACTTTTTTTTTATTGAGAAAAGGAAAAAAAAAACAAATTTCCTCCTCCACCCAGCCTCCCATTTCCCTCCCCCTCCTCCCACCCTTCTCCCCCTCCTCTCACCCTTCTCCCCCTCCCCCCACTCCTCTCCCCCTCCCTCTCCAGCCCAAAGAGCAGTCAGGGTTCCCTGCCCTGTGGTAAGTCCTAGGTCCTCCCCCCTCCGTCTTATTCTCTGTTTTCTACCATCTTTTGCCTAAGTCTTTCTTTTTCTAGCTCTTTGACGTGGAACATTAGGCTGTTTATTTGAGATCATGATTTTATTTCTTCATGTAAACATCGCTACTGTAAGTCTCTTTTTTTGGGACTGCTTTTACTGCATCTAATAAGACTGTTGTGCTGTGCTACAATTTTCTCTAGTCTCATGATTTTTTTCCTTTTTCATATTTCTTGACTAACACTTTATTAATATCTACATACTTTGAGTGTCTCTACATTTTTTCCATTGATTTCTAATGCCATGCTATTGTATTTGGGGAAGATATTTGATAATGAAGTTTTATAAATCTTGTTAACATATGTTTTTTGACTTTACTTTTACTCTATCCTGAAAATGTGTGCTTGAGAAGAATGTATATATTATGGTTGCTGGGCAAAATGTTCTGCTTGTCTATTAGGTCCATTTGGCTTAAGGTATAGGTTAAATCCAATGCTTTTAGTGACTTTTCCCCTCCACAGACAATCAATGCACTATTTAAAGGAACAACATAACTACAAAACAGAAAGAAAAAATAACGAACAAATTTGACAAAATAAGTCCTTATCTCTCATTAATTTTCTTGAATGTAAACTCTCAGTCATCAAAGGATAGAAAGTAGCTGAATGGGGAAAAAGACCCAAATGTGTGCAGTTTAAAATACATTCATTTCTTCTTTAAGTACATATACAGATTGATATAATATAAGATACATTTCATTTGTGCTTTAATAAAGAAAGCTTGCCTGAGCATCAGAAAAGTAAATCAGTTACACTGACCATCCGTACAGACTGGGGCAGCAATGACACACACCTTTAATCCCAGTAGCCACACTAGCTTGCCGTAGAAACCAGGCAGTAGTGGTGCATACCCTTGTTCTTAGAACTAGAGAGGATTGTAAAATGGGAGGAGACAGCTCTCACACACAATCTCATTCTGAGATTCCTGGAAGCAGGATTGCCATTTTGGATTGAGGTAGAGGTTCTGCTTATCTGATCTTCAAATTGAACCCCAATTTCTGACTCTCAGTTTTTATTAATCCTGCTTTAGATTGAGAAAAGTGCAGGAAAGTTATTCTGTGCAAAGGAAAATCAAAGGACACAGAAGTATGTTACATGTACACTTAGACAAAATGAAATCTTAATTTAAAAAATATATAGAGGTTTTAATAATGCCATTAAGTAATTTAAAAAATGTCTCATTATGCTGACATTCTCTCTAGCCTTTGAGAGGCAGATGAAGGAAGACCGCTGCGAGTTCAAGGCCAGCATGCTCTGTAATGTGAAATCCTGTCTCAAGTAAGTAGAAATCAAAAAACAATCAACCCAATTAAAGAATACAAAATTATAATAATGTATACACCCAACATGAGAGACCTAAAAATAGAAAGCAAATACTAGCATACCCAAGAATCCATAACACAATAATTGTTGATGAATTCATGTACTGCACATGAATTATTGTGAGTCACAGGATACTATGTTATGTATAATCTTTTGCATAATCTATCATTGAGGTTTTACATTCAATGATTGTGATTTTCACCCCAGATCTAAACATCTCATTTGCTTCTTTTAGGAATCTATTTGGTCACCTTAGTTATATTTCATATCTCTTTTGATTATTCAAGTTATTTTAGAGTAGTTATTTTATTGTATGTGTATGAGTGTTTGCTTACATGTATGAATGTACATCATGTGTGTACCTGTTCCTGTTTATAGATCTCAGAAGAGGTCTCTGGGTTTCCTGGAACTAAGGTTATGATGTTTGTGAGCTACCATGTAGGTGCTGGAAACTGAACCCAGGTTCTCTGAAAGAGCACCAAGTGATAATAACCACTGAAACAATCCGCCAGCCTCTCTTTTGATTCTTTAAATATATCAGGAATGTTTCCTTTAAATTCTGTACTGTTAATTCTAGAACACAAAGCTAATGTAGGTCTGATTCTTTTCGTTTATCCTCATGGGATCTCTAAAAGCTTGCTTACTTATGAGTTTTGTTCTGTTTCTAGTGGTGATCTCATGTTCCTTGAGTATTTTAGTAGAAATTCGTTGAAAATCTTTAGTTGACATTCAGGATATTCAGTATACTGTAACCACAAGCAAATTGCTCTGAACCACCTTTTCCATACCACATTTTCCATCGATCCATAAATGTGGAAGAATATTTAACAGTTTCCCGGTAAGGCAAAATCGTTGATGTTAAATTGTCTTAAGTTTTTTTTTATAATGCCTTCAAATCTTTTATTTAAATCTCTAAGAAGGCAAGGTAAGTCTTCCATTTCCCTTGAGAGCCACAGAGAATGATGGAGACTAAGCATCACTCTATGGTTGGAGAGGTTTTGTTTGACTGTTCTTCAAGTTCATTTTGTTACAACTCCTCCTCAGCTTCTCAGAATTGAGCATAAATTTGCATCACCTTATTCCTGAGAGTTACACCAGAGGACCATTCTTCCCCTGCCATTGCAAATTATTCCGCTCTCCTGAGGCAACTGACACCTGGCTTAACTTTTTACCTCAGACTCCTTTCTTGAATTTGACACTCTTGTTTGCCCACTGAAGAGTCTACATCTGACTCACGAGTTTTGGTTCCATTTCTAGTTCTGATTAGCCCTGGCTAACTTCAAAATCTCATAGTTTTCCCTTTTCGATTTTCAGAATAAACTCGACCAGTCTACTGCAACTGCCTATTTCTGTGATCTCAAAGAACTTAACCGTCTTGAAAAACATCATACAACTGGGGATTCCCCTCTTAAATCACAACTTCCTATTTCTGTCCTGACCCTTTCATAATGTATCAGCTCTTTAACCTCATGGAGATACCCATTCTATTTATCTGTGCTTTCAATGTTTCAAATACTTCTCACAGTTTCTATCATCTCTACATTTATCTCAAATTTTATAATTCAAAACTTCAAGCACTGCTTCTTTGGTAACTAACTTGCCTAATGTTTCTGTTATCCTCACTTGGCAAAACTGTAGTCCTAGATGAAATAAAAATCTCCATTTCTTTACTTTGCTACCTGGGCTAATCAATGGTTCTAAAGTAGTTTCTACTTTGATAATGGTTGACTAGATTATTTGAATAATTTTTTTCTGATGAAAACTTCTAAACACAGTGAATACGTTATAACACATATTCCTTAAAACATCAAAGAATCTCAAATAATTTAAGGAATTTCAGGTCAAATTTAAGAACAAGTGAAAACTCAAAGTAAGCTAAGCTCTGAAGCCACTTGTCCCAGAGGGCATTCTTTAATGTGAGAAAATTAAACTCAGGTTTTGGTGGCCTCCCTGGGTAAAGGATCTTAAGGTGCAGAGTCAACTCGAGCAGAAAATCTAGTGAGAGGCTGATTGCATTTCTCGCCATAATTGCAAAGTGCTGCCTGTCAAAGAGAAAGATGAGTCACAAATAATCTATTAGAAAGGTTGCTTTGGAGCTGAACAGGGGAGGGAAAAGCAGGAAAAGAATAAGATTGCTCTTGGGACACTTGTGGTTACAGGCTTAGCTTTAAACGAAATAAGTCCTCATGTTTTGCGAAGCCTAGAAAAACTCAAGTAGCTTTGACTTAAGGCAGTTCTACACGGACAATGCCCATGGATTTCATCCAAAGGAAAAAAAAAACCCTCAAATTCTCTTTGAAGGAAGATAATCTTATTCTAGGTCTACAAGAATCTCTAGGTATAGTTCACAGAAAGTGAGAAGAAAAAAATGTAAGGTTGAATCCAGGCAAAAGAAAATCATGGGGAGAAAATGAAAGGAATAAGTGGGAATAGGTTTATGAAGTTTTCATGTACTGAAATCATTGCATAGTAATTATAAATATCCATGCTAACTTTATTTAAAGAGCATAAGAGATTTGAAGCTTGATCTAATAGAACTGAAAAAAAGAGTAAATGTCTATTCATGAAAAGTAGAATTACCCAAATTAAACTTAGTGTCTGAACTAAGCAAAGTTTACAAACAAGAGTAGAAGAAGGGCAGGTGAAATACAGGTGAGAAAGGGGGGCTGGTGGCACATACCTGTAAATTCTATCAGTCCAGAGGTGGAAGCTGTAAGATCACAGATCCAAGGCAGCCTGCCTTATATGGGCTGTGAGCCTGACTCGAAGCAACAGCAACAGCAACAGCAACAGCAACAAAAGATGTGAAGATGAAAAAAAAAAAAAGTAAAGGATGTACCGCAGGGACACAAAGAGTTGAAAGGTATAAAAGAAGAGGATGCAAGTCCTCGAAAAAGGCATGGATGAAAGTGAGAGCAGAGAGAATGAAGGCAAAGACAGTGTTTGAAGAAACAATTGAAATATACTATTTTTCCTGTAAATATTTGCCTTGAATAATACATTTGCAAGATGCCGTGAGCTGGGCATAGCGGTGAATACCTTTAATTCCAGCACTTGAGAGGCAGAATGAGGCAGATCTGTAAGTTTGAGACCAGTTTGGTCCACATAGTGAGTCTCAGGCAAGCCAGAGCTACATCATGAGACTGTCTCAAGAAAATGATAGTTTTAAAAATTCTTTTCCATCTAGGCATCCAGTTTTCCGAGCACCATTTGCTGACAATGCTGTCTTTTCTTCAATATGTGATTTTGGCCTCTTTGTGAAAAATCAGATACGGGATATTAGACATATTTTTCTTTTATTGTTGTTTGTTTTTCATGCTAATACCATATTGCTTTTATTACTACAGCTCTACAATAGATCTTGAAGTCTGGAATAACATCCTTCTAGTAGTCTTCCTTTTGTTCAAGATTGCTCTGGATACATAGTTTTTTTTTTTTCTGTTTCCATATATAGTTTTAGTCCCCCCCCCCCCCCATTTATCTAAAATAAGTTCTGGGAATTTTGATTGGTATTGAACTGAATCTGTAGATTGGTTTTGGTAGGATGGTTATTTTCACAATATTAATTCTACTCATGCATGAACATGGGGTGTCTGTCCATATTCTAGTGTCTCACGTCTTGTTTAAGTTTGTACAAAGATATTTTATTGTCTTTGACGACTGCTGAAAATAGGGGTGTGTGCGTGATCTCTTTCTCAATGTGTTTCTTGGTGGTGGCAGAGAAGATATATATTTTTGTAAGCTGACTTAGTACTCTGCCACTCTGATGAAACTGTTGATTGTTTCTAGAAGTTTTGGAATCTCTATATATATACATCATATATAGACTATATCATATGTAAATAGGGATAATTTGACTCTTTCTTTTCCTATTTGTATTCCTTTAATTTCTTTTTCTTGTCTTATTGGTCCAGCAAGAGCTTTCAGCACTATATTGGAAAGGGGTGGGGATAATGGACAGTATTGTCTTATTCTATATTTTAATGGGATTGATTTGAGTTTTCCTCAATTTAGAATAATGCTGTTTTTGAGTGTCATATATTGACTTGATTTTGCTGAGGTCTGTTCCCTTCAGTCCTATACTATTTAGGGCATTTATCATGAAGTCATGTTGGATTTTGTCAAAGTATTTTTCTGCATTTGTTGAAATGATCATGTGATTTCTTTTTGTTTTTAAGTCCATTTATGTGGTTTATTACATTTGTGTATACTGAACCAACCCCTGATTTTTGGGATAAACACAATTGGATCATGGTAGATGATCTTAATACCTGTTTATATTTGGTTTGCTAGCATTTTGTTGAAGATTGTTGAATTTACATTCATCATTGATATTGCTCTGTGATTTTTGTTGTTGTATCTTTACCTGGTTTGGGTATTTGAGTTTCTATTTTTCTAAAAAGTTTACGAAAGTTTGGTTGTATTTATTTCTTGAAAGTCTGGTAGAATTCTGCTGTAGAACCATTCAGGCCTAGCTTTTTTTTTTTCCGTTAGAATTTGTTTTTATTAGTGTTTCAATCTCCTCCTTATTATAGGCTTGTTTAGATTGGGAGCCTCTCCTTGATTTGATTTTGGTAGTTTGGATTAATTAAAATATTCATCTATTTCTTTTATATTTTCTGATTTAATGAAGTGCAAGTTTTAAAAAGTATTCCCTTATGATACTCTGAATTTCTCTTGTGTCTGTTGTGATGTTTCCCTGTTTATTTCTGATACTGCAGATTTGGGTCCCTCTCTCTTTCTTTCTTTAGGTTAGTTAGGTCAAGGGTCTTCTGATCTTGTTCATCTTCTCAAGGAACCAGCTCTTAAATTCATTGGCTCTTTGTATTCCTTTCCTTGTTTTTATTTTATTAATTTCTGCTCTGATTTTATTATTTATTGCCATCAACTAGGTCTGAACGTGGTTTGTTCTTTTGTTGCCAAATTTTTGAATAGCATCATTAAGTCATTTGTGCTCTTTCTGATCTTTTAATGTAGGCACTTACGGCTATAAACTTCCCTCTTAGAACTGCTTTTAATGTGTCTCAGAGGTTTTGTTGTGTCGTGTTTTCCTTTTCATTTGGTTCCAGCAATATTTCTATTTCTTTTTTGAGTTTTTATTTGACTTAGTCACCATCCAGTGAAGAGATGTTTACTTTTTGTAAGTTTATACACTTAATTAACTTTTATTTGCTGCCCGTTTTAAGTTTTATTGCTTGGTGACTAGATAGGATACATGGAATTATTTCAGTTTTTATATTTGCTAATGTTTGTTTTGTGTTTTACTGGAGGGTCTATTTTAGTGAAACTTCTACATGCTGCTGAGTAGAATGTATATTTTTTGGCCTTTGGGTGGAATATTGTGTAGAGATCTGTTAGGTCTGTTGGAATCAAGATGTTAATTAATTCTGAGGTTTCTCTGTTTGTTTTTGTCCAGGTGACAAATACATTGGAGAAAATGGAGACTAAAATCACTATTATTGACTTTGTGTTAATTTTTGTCTTTAATTCTGTTAGTAGGATATTTATGAAGTTGGTGGCATGAGAGTTTGAGGAGCATATGTTTAATATTGTTATATTTTCCTGATAAACTGACCTCTTGATTAGAATGAAGGACCCTTCTTTGTCTCCTCTGATTAGTCTTAATGTGAAGTCTATTTTGTTAGATATTAGGATGGCAATGCCTGCTTGCTTCTCTATTCCATTTGTGTCAAGCACCTCTTTCCATCCTCTCTTTTAAGGTGATGCTGTTTTTAGAGTTAAGCTAAGTTTCTCCTCCATAACAAATAGAAGAATTTTGATTTCTTTGTCTAGTAGCCTAGATTGTGTGTTTTGATTAAATAGATGGTCATTAATTTTAGTTATTATTGAAAGGTGTGTGTAGATTACAGTCATTTTGATGTTTTTTGCTGGTTTGTGTTTTTAATTGTGCTTTGTATTTCATTAAATTACAACCGTTTTGTTTTTATTCAAGACTCTCATGACTGAGCTTTTTATACTTCATTTGAAATATTATTTTCTTTACCATTCTTTTGTTGGGTATGACATTTTAGAGACTGTTTTGACTGTAAAATTTAAAAACGTTTTTCAATTATTGCTGACAGTTTTGGTTTTTCTGGGTTCTGTAGTCTTTATTAGCCATTGCGGTCTTTTAGAATTTGGAATTTTCTACTTCAGAATCTTCTGTCCTTTGGAGTTTCCATTGATAATCAGATGTCATTGTAATGAGTTTTCTTCCTTTATATGTAACTTGTGGTTTTTTTCTTTTGTCGTTTTCAATATTTTTCTTTGTTCTGCATAGTGTTTTAGCTATGATATGCTGCCATGGGGTGTTTTCCTTTTTGGTCTTATCTAGTTGGGGTTATCTGTGCTTCCTGTATCTACATGGGTATTTGTTCCTAAGTTTGGAAAAGATTTTTTCTGTGATCTTGTTAATGATCTTGTCTGTGCCATTGACTTAAGAAACTTCTTCTTCATCTATGCCTATAATGGAAAGATTTGGTCTTTGATGGTATTTTACATTCCCTTCATGTTTCTTTTCCATGGTCTTAAAAGATTTCATCTAGATTCTCTGCTTTGTCCCTTGAGTCCTGCTATTCTATCTTCTGCTAGATTTATTCTACTTCTAAGGCTTTGTCCTGAGTTTTCTAGTTGGGATATTGGCCTTTTCAATTCTGTCTCCATTTTAGATTGTAGTCTCTTCAATATTTTTATTGCTCTATTCAATTAAGTTTTAAAATCCTGAATTATCTTCATCATTTCACTCAGACATATATTTTTATTTTCATGGACAGCACATAAGCATTTGCTATTATCATTCTTGAAGTGAAGTGTTTATGTCTTCTGCGTTTTGTAGTAGATAGTTTGAAAAACATGGATCTGGAGATAGGACTGTAGGTGCAGAATAGCAACAGGCAGAGAGAAGGATGAAGGATGAAAGTAGAATCTCACCAGTCAGAGGTCACTCTTGAATAATGAAATTAGACCTACATCTATTACCCTACAAAAAATAGATTCAAGTGAATAAAAAACCTCAATTTGAAACCTGAGGTACTAATATTACCATAAGAAATCTTAGGCAGTACCTTGTACAGGTATAAAAAAATGACTTTTTGAATAGGATTGTTGCAAACAAGGGCTGCATGTTTGTCCTGGTGGCCTGGCTATCTTAGCCCTGAAATAACCACACAGAAACTGTATTAATTAAATCCCTGCTTGGCCCATTAGCTCTACTTTCTTATTGGCTAATTCTTACATCTTAATTTAACCCATTTTTATTAATCTGTACATTGCATGCGACAATGGCTTACTGGGTAAATTCCCAGTCTGTCTTTGGTGGATCAATGACAGCTCTCTGACTCCACCCTTCTTTCTCCCAGTATTCAGTTCTCTGTCTTCCCTGCCTACCTAAGTTTTGCCCTATCAACAGGTCCAAAGCAGTTTCTTTATGAACCAATAAAAGCAACACAAAGTGTGTGGGTGCACCCCTCGTGGTCCTGACTTCTTTGCTCATGTTCTCCCTCCTTCTGCTCCTCATTGGGACCTTGGGAGCTCAGTCCAGTGCTCCAGTGTGGGTCTCTGTCTCTGTCTCCATCCATCACCAGATGAAGGTTCTATGATGATATGCAAGATATTCGTCAGTATTGCTATAGGATAGGGTCATTTCAGGTTCCCTATCCTCAGCTGCCCAAGGAACTAACTGGGGACCTCAGCTTGGGCATCTGGGAGCCACTCTAGGTTCAAGTCTCTTGCCAACCCTAAGGTGGCTCCCTTAACTAAGAATTGTGCTTCCGTGCTCCCCTATCCAACCTTCCTTTATCCCAATTCTCCTTTTTCCCCAAGTTCCCCCCATTCTCCCCTTCTCCCTTTTCTCTCCCCATCTCCCCTTACCCCCATCCCACCCCACCCCCACGATCTCAATTTTCTCCCCGGCCATTTTGTCTACTTCCCATAGCCAAGAGGACAACTAAATGTTTTTCCTTTGGTTCACCTTCTTACTTAGCTTCTTTGGGATCACCAATTGTAGACTCCGTGACCCTTGTTTATGGCCAGAAACCAATTATGAGTGAGTACATCCCATATTCATCTTTTTGGGTCTGGGTTACCTCACTCAGGATTGAGACAGTGGAGCTGATCCAGCTTACCAAGGCCAGCTGGACTGTGACTGAAAAAGCATGGGATAAAACTGGACTCTCTGAGCATGGCGAACAATGAGGGCTTATGAGAACCCAAGGACAATGGCACGGGGTTTTGAACCTATGTAATGTGCTGGCTTTGTGGGAGCCTAGCCAGTTTGGATGTTCACCTTCCTAGAAATGGACGGAGGGGGGAGGACCTAGGACTTACCACAGGGCAGGGAACCCTGACTGCTTTTTGGGCTGGAGAGGGAGGGGGAGAGGAGTGGGGGAGGGGGAGAAGGTTGGGAGGAGGGGGAGAAGGGTGGGAGGAGGGGGAGGGAAATGGGAGGCTGGGAGGAGGAGGAAATTTGGTTTTTTTTTCTCCTTTTCTCAATAAAAAAAAAGTTAAAAAAAATAAAAAGCAACACAAAGGTAGAAGGACCTCCTATACCGTAGGACCCTTCTTTTTCCTAGGAATGAAGGCCAATAATTGACAACGGGGATCTCATGGAACTAAAAAGCTTCTGTACAGCTAAGGAAACTATCGATCCAATGAAGAAGAAACTCACAGATGGAAGAGAATCTTTGACAGTTATACATCTGAAAGATGATTAATATCCAGAACAATGGCTCTCAAACTGTGGTCAGGACTCCCCCTCCTCTACCTGAGGGTCACATATCATATACTCACATTGTGATTTGTTTCAGTGGCAAAAATACAGTTGAGAAGTAAAGTGAGAAGGGGAGGATGGGGAGAGCTTGGGGGAATGGGATGCTTGGAATAAAGGAAGGGTGGATATGAGAGCAGGGAAGCATATATCTTAATTAAGGGAGCCATTTTAGGGTTGGCAAGAGACATGACTCTAGAGGGGTTCCCAGGGGTCCAGGGAGATGTCCCCAGCTAGTTCCTTGGGCAGCTGAGGAGAGGGAGCCTGAAATGGCCCGATCCTATAGCCACACTGATTAATATCTTGCATATCACCATAGAACCTTCATCTGGCGATGGATGGAGATAGAGACAGAGACCCACATTGGAGCATCGGGCTGAGCTCCCAAGGTCCAAATGAGGAGCAGAAGGAGGGAGAACATGAGCAAGGAAGTCAGGACCACAAGGGGTGCACCCACTCACTGAGACGGTGGGGCTGATCTAATGGGAGCTCACCAAGGCCAGCTGGACTGGAACTGAAAAAGCATGGGATAAAACCGGACTCTCTGAACATGGCAGAAAATAAAGGCTGATGAGAAGCCAAGGACAATGGCACTGGGTTTCAATCCTACTGCATGAACTGGCTTTGTGGGAGCCTAGCCTGTTTGGATGCTCACATTCCTAGACCTGGATGGAGGGGGGAGGGCCTTGGACTTCCTATAGGGCAGGGAACCCTGACTGCTCTTTGGACTTGAGAGGGAGGGGGAGGAGAGTGGGGGGGAGGGGGAGGGAAATGGGAGGCCGGGAGGAGGCAAAAATTTTTAATAAAACAAACAGAAAAAATAAATCATTTACAAATAATAATAAAAAAGAAGTATCAATGGTATAAGTACATGGTTGGGGGTTACCACAGCATAAAAAACACTCTATTAAAGGGTTGCAGCATTAGGAAGGTTGAGAACCACTGATCCAGAACAAAGAATCCAAAAAATAAGAGTCAGGGCAACAAAAAAGCCAAATTGAAAATGGGATTTGAATCTAATAAATAAACCTCAACAGAAGAAATAAAATGAAAAAGAAATACCTTTAAAAATGTTTATTATTCTAGCACTCACATGTCAATATCTGTCTAGTTGGACTTAAGGATGACATGACTGGAGGAAAATGATGCCTGGGACTGGAAACCTAGCCTTCTTCCTGGGCTGAATGAAGTCATTGGCCTTAGAAAAAGAGTCTACTACTATCGTGTTGCTAGACCAGCATAAATTCTTTTTTATGTTCTAACTCTTGTGCATATACACACAGACTTGTGGCCACCTAACCCCATAAAAGAGATTTCTCTCCACAGCAAATGGAGACCATCAATGAAAATCATAACTTGATGCAATACAGAGCTCAAAAGACTATGAGGAACTCAACCTCAGTGGACACTTCTGCATCATAGTACTACGTCTAGGGCTCAGGAGAGAGGACTGTAAAATTGTAAGAACCAGGATACCAGAAAGTCTGCTGGGAAAGCATCTGTTTTAGGAATGGCTGCATGAGTAAGACTAGAACCACCACAATACCAATGAGGATGCTAATATGGAAGGAGAAGTTTTCAGGAAGTCTCATCCATAGCCAAAGAACTATAGGCAGTTAATGATGCTGAGATAGGGAGAATTAGCCTCTTCCAGTGATGAGGCTCCTTGTAGCTTGTCCATTGCAAAGTGTCCAGCCCTGAAACTATACACACACACACACACACACACACACACACACACAAATGAAAACTGAGGAAGAAGGTTGTATTTATATATTTCTGTATACATTAATGCATGTATATGTGACAATAATAATAGAGGAAAAGAAGTTATCAGTCTGAGAGTCAGTGAGCATAGAGGAGTTTGAGGGAGGGTACCTGGGAGTGGCTGGAGACAGGAGGGGAAAATATATAGTTCTATTTTAATTAAAATGCACTGAAGTAAACCAAAACAAATATGATTTGACTTAAAGTTTATCATTTACATATCTTTTTTTTTCCTGGAAAGTATCTACTATATAAAACAAATACAAGTAAGAAAACAGTCCTGTGGCCTGGAAATGAAAAAAAAAATTATTTTCTAGAACACATTTTTTCTCTTTCTTTCTTTCTTTCTTTCTTTCTGGTTTCTTTTAGGGGTGTTCAAGAAAGGGTTTCTCTTTGCTATCTTGGAACTCACTCTGTAGACCAGGATGGCCTCGAACTTAGAGATCTGCCTGTCTCTACCTCTTGAGTGCTGGGATTAAAGATGTGCGTACCACCAGCTGGCTGGAAAAAAATCTTAAGGAAGAATATATCAGTTAAAAGATTCAGAAGCTATCTAAATTGTTTCAATAGCCATATTAATCTCTCTAGTTTTTGAAACTTTGAAGCTTTTAAATCGTTGTGCATTGTTTGTAGCAAATAGACTGACCTAATTATGGTCTCTTCATCCAGTAAATAAGGTACTTTGATTGTATTTTCTATCCAGAGAAACCACACTTAATCCTTTCTTTAAGGTCACTTTCCTTTCCTCTAATAGTCCCTTTTCTGCATTCTTTCCACGTGTGAATGAAAACAAAGTACTTACCTCTCTCAATCTGCTTTATTTTGTTTAACACAACTGCCAGCTTCACCTATTTTCCTGAAAAAGATAGGATAGAATTTTGTTCTTTTTAATGTGCTCCAAATACTCCATTGTGAACATATGCCACGTTTTCTAATTCCATTCATCCACTGATGAGCACCTGGGCTGATTCACATGGCTGCAGTGAATAGAACATTTATTGTCATCTGACCTCGATTCTGTTGGGTGTCTACCCAGGAGTGGTACAGATGGATCATGCTGGGCTTCTAATTTAACTGGAAGTGATCAAATACAAATTCTATTTCTTGATGCTTTACAACAAAACCACAGAGTACTAATGAACAAAACAAAACTTTCCAAGTTGCCAGAGGACATGGTCAGACCCCTTTCAAAGAAGCAAGTTAGGGTGATTGCTGACTTCTTGACACAAGCAATGAGCACAATTGGTTATTAGAATATTTCAACTGTTTTTCATAAGAAAATAACTGTCAATTAACAATTCTAATGCGAAAGGAAATTCTTAAAAATTATGATATAATATACAAAATGGTGTATATTTTAAGACAAATGAAAATATGGTATGCTTACCTAGCATTTTATTATCAATGGAAGAAATTCTAAGAAAACTTGAGCACAGGTGGAAAGACTAAATGAAAGAAGGAACGATGAGCAGAGAAAGAGATAAACAGAAAATAGGTAAATATGAAGGGACACTTATTAGACAAAACATACACATATTGTGGAATTTAATTCCTTCTGGGACACTTAAGAATGTATGTTGCATTACTAAGTCCAGTAAAAGCTACCTGTAGCCCTTACAGTTTGATATGATGGTAGACTATAGAGAGACTTTAGAAATATTTGTTGTAGTCTAAATGTGATATATATATATATATATTTCTCTATGTTGTTATATTTTACAATAAAATATATTCAACCAACTTCTTTCACACACTGTAACTTGTGGGCTTCAGTTTCAGTCCATGAAACCATTAGTGTTCATGGAAGAGTCTCCTGGTTACAATCATCATGGTGTAGTGATATTTCATTTATATTTTAATAAATAAAACTTGCCTAAAGATCAGAGAGTAAAACAGCCCCACTGGCCAGCCTTACAGACAAGGCAGTGGTATCACACACCTTTAATCCCAGCAGCCACATTTGTTGCCATAGAAACCGGGAGGTGCATGCCTGCCTTTAATCCCAGTGGCGCACGCCTTTAACTCCAACCCTAGAGAGGAATATAAAATGGGAGGAGACAGTTTACAGACACAGTCTCATTCTGAGATTCCTGGAGGCTGGATTGCCATTTCAGACTGAGTTCTAGGTAACAGCCAGTGGCTGGATGTTTTGCTTTTCTGACCTTCAGGTTGGACCCCAATTTCTTTCTCTGAGATTTTATTAATCATGCTCCATCATGGTTTTTACATTTCCCAAGGGACTACAAGCAGATATCTCTCTTTACCTTACCACAACTTTTCTTTCCTCCCAATTCCTCTACTTCCTACCACAGAAACTAAAATTGTCTCAACATCAGAATCCACTTCTCCTGTCCTAACAATAAAGTAGCAACTGCTATGATCATGATTTAAAACAAACTCTTCTAATTTTCCCAAAGGATTTCATTCTCTCTCCTGTTTCCCACATTTCTCATGTAACATTCCTCTTTTCAGTGAACCCCTGGGTTTAGATGGCATTTGATCCTGGCATGTTTAAATACCCCACTTTTACCAGACATGCCCAAGTCCGAAAGTTATTTTTCTACTAATATCAATTTTATTTGCTTTTCATGACTAAATGTCCTGGCTAGTCTTCATTGCCCCCTTGACAGGAGTTAAAGTCATCTAGTCATCTAAGAGATTGATGAGTGTAGTGTGATGTTTTTCGAGGAGATTTGAAAAATTGTCTGTTCTGCCACATAGGGCACCAAAGCAGATCAAAGCTGTAGTTCCCTCCAGGTCCGTCCATCTTGGTGAACCAATGAGTTTATTAGGGAAGGAGTAAAACAAAGAGAGCTGCTTCGCTGGAAAATTTACCCTAGAGAAAAATCTACCTAGTGCTATCTCACAAAAGCCGAGTTTGTAGAAACCTCTGTTTCACTTGTAGGCAGCCTCTGCTGGACAGTCTCTTCTCTCCACAGATGATTTTTTTCTTTATAACCTCATAAATCTTATCACTACTAGGCTTCCTGAATCTCATAAGCTGTCTGCCCCCTTCCATGATGGAATGTTTTAATACAGAAGAGAGAGACGCCATTGTGAGGCATGTCTGGATGGAGGGTTGCGGGTACTCCCAAGGAGAATTTGCTGAGGGGAGAAGATCCACCCGCGGAGTGGGTGTCACCTCTTTGAGGTGGGGGTCTGAACAGAATAAAAGGAAAAGGAAGAAAACAGGAAGAGCCCCGGTGTCCCCCTTTCTTGTCCTCGTGGCCCCTGGTGATGGGAAATCCTCAGCCGAGCCCTAGCCTTCATCATCAGGATTGAACCCTCTGAAACTGTGAACCCAGATATATCATTCCTCCATGAAACTGTTTCTGTCAGGTATCTTGGTGACAGTGACATAAAACTAACTAAAGCAAAGACCCCTTTTCTTAAAGGACCCCTGTGGGGACTGATCCCTTAACATTTCTGCCTTTGTGAGAAAAAATCCAAACAGCACAGTCAGTATTAGCTCTGCCATTATTTTCCTGACCCCTAAGTTCTCTTGGTAATTGTGAAAGACTTAGCTAAATCCAACTGGAATTCATTTTGAATTTCTTTTTCTTAATTTAAGGCAGGATCTCATCTAGGTCAAGCTGGCCTCAAACTCACTATGCAGTTGATTCTGGTCTTGAATTCCTAATCCTTCTGCCTCCACCTCCTAAATTTTGAGATTACGGTTATGCACCAGCACCATAGCTGTTACATTTCTCTTGACATGAAGGTAGAGTGGGAACTATTTTGAAGAGGAAGGATACAAGTGGAGAGGGAGGTAAGGGGTAATACAAGGTGAATATTATTAAGATATATAGGTATATGAACATGTCTAGTGACATTTGCACAGTTATACATTAGGAAGTTTAAAAATTTATTTCAAACTTTGAAATGTTTCTTGTTTAGGTACTTTTTATAGATTTTCGATAAAAATGAATTAATCATTATGAAACAGACAAAAAACAATCCACCCAAATTTAGAAGACATGAAAAAAAGGGGGGGGGGGAAGGAGGTCTAATTTCACACTTCAACTCCTGTATCTAAGAAACCGCCCCTGGTGTCTACAGAAGACTTTCTGCTTGAGATCCTAGGATGCTAAAAGTGATTTCTCAAGGGGCGATATTACTCTGAGAAGTCCATGTTAACAGCAAATTAAAATAAGGCTACAGTAGAATATTAGCATTGTAACCAAATGTCATGGTTTAATTCCACCATCAGGAGAAGAAAAGGTCTGCCAGGATTCCAGGGGGAGGTGAGGCTGTGCAGGTGAATACTAATTTGTCAGGGTCTTGTTATAAGACTGTCTGGCCCTTGTCACTGCTGAATGGAGAGTTTTCTTTTTATTCCTGGCACCTAGCACTTATGTATATTTAAATATATATGATAAAAATGACTTGCAGAAAATTTTGCTGTTTGTATGAATGGTGCTGCAGCCTGATATTTCTGATGTTTCATTCAATTGCCCAGCCTGCCAATCCTTCTCTACCCCAAGACCTGAGGTAGGATGGGCAGAAGCAATGAAGGGGGCAAGGATGGGAGCAGGTAGGCCCCAACTGAGAACACAAACGTTCGAGTGCTTCTTGCAGATTTCGTATCTATGTAAGCCACCTCGAAGACAGTTAGCAACACTGATTTAGCTGTTAGAAATGGCATGGGCTGTGGTTGACGGTAGTGTGCTGGTAGATTAAAATTCGGTGCCTGGTTGCCACCTAAGAAGTTGCTTACTCTACAAAGCAACATTAAATTAAACGGTGATTTCATTCTTCCTAAGTACACCTAGAACAAGCCAACACAATACAAACCTTGATTTCCATCCAAGTTTACTGTTTAAATCTCAAGTACGGCAAGACAGGCAGAGAGAGCAACTTCCCCACAAAGCCTTAAGCGAGCCCTTTGTAGCCGCCAGCTTCCACTGCCTGTATGGGTTGCCCTAGTGATGAATGTCTTGCTTTGTGTGGTTTCAGCATTTCTTCTGGAGAGGGTGTTTTAATGAGAAGGTGAAGAGAGAGGGCTTCTTTTGAGACTGGAATAGCAGGAGGGTCACTTTTACAAATGTAGGCACAATGCTGCCGATTCCTTCTCACGGAGCTCTGACAGCCTGGGTCTGTGTCTTGGTCCCTGTCTCTCTCACTCTGTTTCCTTCTCTCTTTTCTTATCTTTTATTACTGGGTAGTTTTTGAAGCCTACATTGGCTAAGTACTATTTCAGAATGCCCTGTGGTCTCAAAGCCCTGGGATTCCTTTAGAAGAGAAAAGTAACTAGCCAGACTCCCCCCCCCCCCGTCTCTCTCTCTCTCTCTCTCTCTCTCTCTCTCTCTCTCTCTCTCTCTCACACACACACACACACACACACACACACACACACACACGCACACACTCACACACTCATGAAAGGGGGATGTGAGAATACTTTTCATACTTTTCATCTATTTGGTCATTTTGTCTGTAAAAACTAATTGAGAAATCTTCTGCAATGAAGATACAGCAGTAACCAACACAGCCAATGACACTGGATTCCATCCGTACAATAATCGCAATGGTAATACATCCTGCAACAGCACCATTCAATGCAAATATTAAATATCACTCATATTTTTTGCCATTTTGTGGCCTTAGTTGGGAGCTTTAGACTCTTACTTAGATGTAAGTATAGGACAGCATGCTCTTTAGATTACCTACCTTTCACTAAACCTTACTGGTTTCCTGTTTTCTATAGTTCATCATGGAAATAGGAGAAGATAAAGAGAACATATAATGAAGGCACCAGGAGCCTGCCAGGTATATTTGTAGTGTGGGAGTAGGAGGCAAAACATTGCTCTCTGCCATTTTACCTACAGAGGCAAACCCTGGCAACCCAAAAGTAATTTCCCTATTATCATTTGAAGTAAAGCTACCTGCCATTGCTTTTAAAAAAAAAACCCACACAGCACATTTCAAAGTCAGACGGAAATACTCACAGAGTCTGAATTACTCCTCCTTCCATTAGCAAGGATAATCAAGAGTTTACTGTGTGTGTTCAATCAAGTCTAGCCCCAAGTGAGCCCTAAAATATAGCAATTACGGACGTTCCTCCCACTCCTGCCCGGCATAATGGATCTGGAAGGAGAAAAGGTGCTGAAGCCCACAGCAGTGTACTTCCTAGTGCGTGGGTAAAGTTGAGAAAGCCCTTTCTCATAGGCAGGTGGAAGGAACGAGAGTCTGGGAAAACCAAGACTCAGTCCTTTGGGCATGAGTGATGACATTGGGAAGGAGAGGTGTGCGTGCGTGTGAGCGTGTGGCGTGTACACTGTTGCCATACCCATCCAGATTTGATTATACATTGACTATCCAAATCCATGCCCTCATGCTTACTGTCTGAGCCATCTCCCCAGTGCTTGCCCTCTACTGATTATTTCACTGGTTCATTTACATATAAACATTATGTATGACCTACCTACCTTCTAAGCAGCAATTCCTTATAAAGTCTCAATGGCATGTATAACACCAGGAGGGCTTTTCCGTGAACAATCTTGTTCAATTTCTGCTGCTTTGCACTCTGCTGACTTGTCAGAGAAAGTTCTCATCATCTTTCCCAAGGGCAGCTTTTCTCGGGTGGTTGGTGACAAAGCGGCACGCTGTTCGTGAGCCATTTCTGTCACTCCATCTAACCTGTCACAGGGTGGTTGTGTGTGATAAAGCACTCACTGCACAGACTAATAGGAAACTCACACCAGCTCTGCTCCCGCCAGCCAATTCTTGCCTTAATAACTCTCTCCTGTGTGCCACGCCAGTTGAGAAGAAACCAGAAAGGTCGAATTAGGATGGTACTCTCCTTTGTCACTTGTTTAGAAGAAGATGAGATGGCGAGGGCACAACAACTGGGTGGCTTCTAGTTCCACCAGAGGAGCCAGACACTCCCTCCCCTGCATGCACGGTGCTGGGGTTGAGCTAGCTGCTTGGCTTTAGAGAAAAGCCAGGATTGAGAACAGACCTTCTTTCACCCATTTTGATGGAGGAAGGCCATTGGCTAATAAAGAAACTGCCTTGGCCCATTTTGATAGGCAATCCCTTAGGTGGGTGGAGTAGACAGAACAGAATGCTGGGAGAAAGAAGCTGAGTCAGGCAGTCTCCATGATTCTCCCACTCCAGACAGATGCAGGTTAAGATCTTCCCTGGTAAGCCTCCTCGTGGGCTACATAGGTTATTAGAAATGGGTTAAATCAATATGTAAGAGCTAGTCAATAAGAGGCTAGAACTAATTGGCCAAGCAGTGTTTAAAAGAATATAGTTTCCGTGTAATTATTTCGGGGCATAAGCTAGCCGTGCGGAGCTGGGCGGGAACACAGCCTGCCACTCCGGGAGCCCTCCCTGGTGGTGGGACACAGCTCACCGCCACTCCTATTACAACACCATTTCACAAATGGATATTGGGAGGCCCTCACAGCTCACTTCCCCCATCTTTAAAATATTCATTGCAATAATATCTATTTCATCAGTAGAATTGACTTCTTGAGGGTCTGCAAATGGGTTTCCTTTCTTATGACCCCGGATTCCATCCCCATCTGCTGTGAGCAGTAATCATGGTGGACAACTTCAGCACTCTGTGATTTAATCCTTACACCAACTTATTTGTCCTATCGAGGAAACAGAGGCTCATGGAAGTCAAGCCATATATTTAGCATTACAAAGCATCTGGAGTCCTGGAGTATTCAATCTTTATCGTCTTCCTTGTATTGTATTCTCTCTGGGGTGTCAGGAACTAAACAATTTAAAGCCACTTAATAGCTATGCCTTACCAAAGATATATTGTACCTGAGCATTTTGGGGGAGTTGAAACAGAAAACAGTGGTTTGTTTAGCCAACAGGGCATCTTCTCTTCTTACATCGTTGATGCTGGTAGGGCTCAGCTGGGGTGATACTCAGAGACCTTGACCCTGTCCCAACCTGTGGGGGTTGCTATGTCATCATGCCGTAGCTCCCATTACAGCATTATCTAAGACCGGAATATTTAGATATATTTGTTGGTTTGCATCTTTGTGCGTGTCACACCATCTCACGGTGAGGTGTTTAGAAGAGATTTTTCTTTGTTTGCAGATACATTTTACACACAGGATGCAGAAGGGAACGGGGGTCTTAATACATAGGGGGATGATTTACATTGAAGAAGTCCAAGTGTTGTGCGGTTGCTGTGAAAGGCAAGCTGTCACACTGCCAGGTTTCCAGTTCTTAGGAGACAAAGAGATGGGGGTTGGGGGAGGAAAAGTTGCCTGAATCCTTTTCAGGGGTAGGTCTGCTTCGTGGCCTTTTCATGGCAGGCAGGAGAGAGCTGTCCTGATTGTATTGCCAGGGAATGAGAGCTTGAGGTGCAGCCTGTGGCTAAATATGCCCCAGCTCAGCTCTACTCCATCCTCATTAGCGCCACTTCATAGCTGGCCAGGGGGAAAGATTAATTTAGTGACCAAGCTTAATAAAGAGATGCTTCAGGTCCTACATTTCATGCATTGCCCTCAGAGTCAGGGAACTCATTGAAGCGCCAGCTTCAAGATGTCAAGGGCAAACAGCTGGGCTTAGGGGGAAGTGCAGAGATATTTCTGCTGAGTGTTGTAATCACCCAAAACTGCAGCTATGACAAGAAAGAAACATCAGTATTTATTATCTGTGCAGCCGAAAAACCACGCTCCTGAACTGGCTCGCCTTTGGGAGGCATGGCCACATGCGTGATTCTCCAAGCACTCTAATACACTTATCTAAGATACGCTGTCAAAAAATTGGTGACTTTGTCACTGTATGGCACCTCACAGAAATCTTTACTTTCTCCCTGCTAAAGGGTCTTAGCAAAAGTTTCTCTTTGGGAGAAGATTGCTTTGAGGTGGCTATCTCTAGAGAAAATTAAGTATGAGGTACAAGAGAGTAAACAACATCATGTTCCACAGGGGCTGAAAGGATTGGAGAAAATTCTGATGTGATTCCATGGCAGCAGCATTACAGTGTGTGTGTGTGTGTGTGTGTGTGTGTGTGTGTGTGTGTGTGTGTGCAAGCACGTGCAAGCATGTGTGTGCTTGCCCATGTATATGAACAATTGTATTGCAATGTATAATTAATATAGCTAAAATTAAACTCCTGTTCTAACAGATACTGGCATGTTAGAACAGCAGAGAAACATTAAACTCAGATAGCTTGTTTTCAACTGCTTAAACACACACTGCTTCTCTGGGCTTTGTGTGTGTGTGTGTGTGTGTGTGTGTGTGTGTGTGTGTGTATGTACCACTGAGAGTGTGGTTTTTGTTGTTGTTGCTGCTAACATTTCAGCCTTGAGGAATTAGAATTTTTGCAGTTCATACACCTTCTTTCCCCAGTGTCAAAGGAAACTTCTCTTCATTTAATCCTGTCCTCAGGCCACCTACTCTCTTCGGGATCCCTGTTAATTAATTCCTCCCAAATGGGGCTACTGACAAAGCAGGCGGCAACAGGGCACAAGCACAGCTCTTTTCTGTGCAGCCCTTTGCACAGAGAAGTACATGACCTTGCTCATGGTGACCTTGAATAGAGGCATCCATTAGACATCATTGTTTCTTTGATGATGAATGGAAGTTAGACACTGGGAGCCGGTGTCTTCTAAACAACCATCAAAATGACATAGCTTATTTTAATGTTTCAAAGTCAAGCATTATTTTAGCATATGTTTTATCAGTTGTGCTAACTATATTCTTTTTCATTTTAATTTTTAGAGAGAAGGTTTCATTATGTCATCCACCCCAGCCTCCAACTCTTGATCTCTTGCCTTGGCCTTTGGAGTTATGAGATGTATGCCCAGACCAGTCTTGCATGTACAGTCTTGAAGAAGTTGGAGAAAATATCATTGTCAGCCCTCTTTTCTTAGTGGGTTGAAAGTCACTGACAAGAGTGAGTGAGACAGAAAACTGGCAAGCTATGGCTGTTTTATCTGGCTTTACCGTTCATGCATCATTGACTCCTGGGCCTGTTTTGGTTGTGCCTCTATTAGTCTCACATATCTCTTTGTCTGTTTCATACATTCATTTTGTTTTCGCCATGTGAACATTGATCTTACTTTGCACTGGTTCTAATATTCTCTATCTTTTGGTTTAAAGGATGATTCTAGACCCCTCTTGCTCATTTTTAACAGGTGTGCTATGTACTAGTCACAACATCCTATGGTTTTCCCTGAATTCCAGTGGGGGTAGGGAGAAGAAGGAGAGAAGGGGGGTGGAGGTATAAGATAAAATAGAAAAAGAGGGGGAAAGACTTTTAGTTTGATATCAAATCTTCTGCATCAGTAGCAGAACTCAAAACAGATAAACCACCACCTCATGGTGCAGGAGAATATCTTTATTCTGTCAATCATGTTTTAAATAAACGCTGATTGGCCAGGGAGGAAGTATAGGTGGGTCAACTAGCCAGTAAGTAGAGGTGGAGCGATGAGAACAGGAGAATTCTAGGAAGAAGGAAGCCCATTCCTCCAAGTCTTGCCCAGAACATGGAAGAAGCAAGATGTGACCTTGCTGAAAAAGGTACTGAGCCATGTGGCTAATATAGACTAGAATAATGGGTTAATATAAGTTATAAGAGTTAATAAGAAGTCTGACCTAATGGGCCAATCAGTTTATAATCTTATGGAAACCTCTGTGTGATTTTCTTTGGGACTTGCTGGCTGTGGGAACAGGGAAGGACAGAAACCCCAACAAGCAGACCCTCATGTTACAACCTCAGAATGTATCTTGGTATCAATTATGATATATGTCTTGTCACTGGAAAGTCCATTTGAAAATATTAGTTTGCATACCACATCTGTTCATATAAAATTACCAACTTGGACAGTTGAATTATTTTTCATACTTTTACTAAAAGAACTTCTAGAAAGTTTCAAAGAACTTCTTGAAAATGCCATTTAATAAAAATGGGAAATAAAATACTAAAATAATACTACAAAATATATCATTGACTTAAGTATGGGTGATTGTATCGCTAGTCACATTTATTGATGGTCATTGGTATAATATGTCATTTTACTGTTAGGGTTAGTAGGACATGTTTATATTTGTTACCTAAGGTTATTCATAAAATTGAGATGCTTAAGTGACACTTGATTGTAGACTCATAGTGTCTGTAGAATAGTAATCAGGTTGGGTAGAAGACCCAGAACCAGTTTTAAAGTTGCGTTTGTTTAGTTTCTCTGCTCTTCTAACCCGCTTCTCCAGAATGATTGATGCTGAGGGGAAAGGTGTGTATCATAATACAATATTCAGTTGTAATCATAATATTATTACTTGGCTAGTATTTGATCAGATTGAGGGAGCAGGGGTGAAGTTGCAGTTGAATCTGCTTTTATCACCACCAAAGATAAATTCTGTTCAAGGTGTGTTTAGAGGTTTTGTTTTAAGATGCATTTCTTTGAAATACCGAGTTTAGATTAGATGTGTGAAGATTTCAAATGTTGCCTCTAGCTCTACAACTTGGAATGATTTTCCTTTTTTGGATGCAAGGTGTTTGAAAAACAGCTGAGAGTTCCAAATGTGCTCTCAGACTTAAACACGTGTTGTGACTTGATTCCTAAGACAGCATGTGTGCCGGCGATGCTTGCTCACTTAAACTTGAATGCTGGAATAATCCAAAAGTTCTTGACCTCTGTGTTAAATATGGTGAATTTACAGCTTATATTTCAAACTTCCGAAAATTACTGTTAGCATTTCAGAGAATAGTGATGGTATCCAGGAAAAGGTGGAATGGTGGAAAACAGGTTGACTAAGTACCTGACTTGACTTTGAGCCATGCTGTCCTCAAAACCTGCATCTTACACACGATGCCTAAAACCTTACATTGCCTAATATCTTTGTATAATTTACTACAGTTAAAATGCAGCCTGAGAGAAATTGAAATATATGTAACAAATCTGTGCACTAAGATTGATATTTAGTCATGGATACATCTGCCTTAAGAACTACACTCATTTTCGGATCAAGCAACTAAGCTTTGTATATTGAGGAATGACAGAACAAAGAGTTACTGTGCGTTTCTAATTTGGTGAATCAATAACATCAGTACAACAGTTAGTACTCTTTGAAAGTATAAGGTCTAGACATCAAGATTAAAGTTAAAAAAGATGCAATTACAATGTACTTTCCACACAAATAGCTATTGCAATTGTACAGTGACACCATTCTTGATTCTTCCAAAAGGCAGTTTTTAGATAGGAGCCCTTCTGAAATAGGTGAACATCAAAACTTAGAATATGGTAAAATATGCTAACAGATTTTTCCAACAATGTAACACAGTGTTTGTTCTTTGAACAGTTGTTGACATAGCTCTGAGAACATATTCTGTCAATTTGAGTTCTTACAATCATCCTCTCTTATGACAAACAGAGAAGGAAAAAAAGATCCGACTTCAGTATCCTTACAGACACAACACACACATCAGACAACAGTAGGAGCTTGTCCCCCTTTGCCCTATTTTCCCTACCTGGTCACTGAATTAGGGTTACTATGTGAACATACTGTGTCATTCCCAGTCCACTGTTTTAACATTTGTGGAGTTTTCAGCTTATTCTAATATTTCTAGATTGTAAAATTGCCTACTTTTGCTTTATTTTTTCATGTAACACGTCCCTCAGGAGAGGAAGAGAGGAAAGAGAAAGAGGAAAGGGCAGGGAAGAAGGAAATAAAAGAGAGGAAGAAGGAATGTAAGGAGGAGAGGAATCCTGTAGATTGTGTAGTTTGTTTGAATTGTCAACTAGAAGCACCTATGTTAATACAAGATGATTAGGTTGGATTGTGGGGGACTGTCTTAATTATGATAACTGATGGTGAGAATGTAGCCTGCTGTGGGTAGTACCATTGCTTGGGCAGGGGCTTATAAACCGCACAGAGTGACAAAAGTGAGCTAAGCACTGGGGGTATGCATGCAGATATTTTTCTCTGCTCTTGAAGTAATTGGCTCCTTTTAGTTTCTACTGCCTTAACTTCTCTACCATGGTGGACTGTTACTCAGAACTGGAAGCTAAAATCAACTCCTTCTTCTTTCAGTTGTTTTTGTCAGGTTTTTTAAAATCATAGATTAATATCCAAGAAGTAGATTAATTATGAGACTGGCTACAAGGTGGACATGAACAATAGACTAATATGGTGGGTGTGTGCTTTTGATGTTCTTCTTGACATTGAGCTAGAACGATTAAGAAACAAACAGTGACGGTTGGTGAGACAGTTCAATCCCCAGCACCCATGTGAAAAAGTCAGGCATGGTAGTATGGGTTTGTAACGCCAGTGCTAGCAGGGTACACACAATCAGATAGCAGGAGCTCAGGGGCTAGATAGCCTAGCTTGATGAGCGAGTATTAGCCAGCGAGAGACCTTGTCTCAAAAACAAAAGACAAAGTAAGAATCCAAGAAGGATGACAAGGTCTGAGGCAGACCTCTGACTTTCATAAGCATGAAGCATGTGCACACACATTCATGTACACCTTCGTGAACAGAGTAAGAGAAGGAAGGGAGGGAGAGGGGGAGGCACACAGAGAAGTGAATGGTGATAAAACAGAACAAGCCCACATCTTTTTTTTAGCAGCACTTACTATAGAAAGAAAATGGGGGTGAAGTTTGCACTGTGGATGCTCAGTCCCTTTCAGACTCATTGGTCCTCCTCCTACAGGAGGAGGATGGAGGGAGGGGTAGAGGGAGAGGAGAGGTGCTACTCTAGGTACTTCCTAGACTTACCGTGGTGAAAACATGG